>NW_009646631.1:1001995-1006575 GCF_000708025.1 Charadrius vociferus | reverse complement strand
TGTAGAGCCTCTCCTGTCTTCCTGGTGGTTAATTTTCCTGGCACAGGAGTGAGTTACCAGGAGTTACAGGTTGTTGTGTGCCAGCCTCTCTGTGGCTTCAGCTTGTGGCTAATACATTGTCACCCAGGTTAGACTTTAAAAAGAGGACCTGTGTATATGCCTGGGACTTTACCTTGACCTTTGTTTGCCCTCTTGTTAGGAGGACTTCTTGAAAGCATGTATGTGTTACCATAACAAAAACCTCTGTTGCATTTCAGTATAACAAAAGCTATTTAGGAGTCATATTGTCTGTTTTGGGAAAGCAGTTTTAATTCTTACGCCTTTGTATCAACTTTTGTAATTTTAAGTTAAAGGTTGCAATCTATTCGTATGCACATCTTCTGAGAAACAGTTTCCCATTCCAGCAATCAATTACTCTCCCCTTTTTCCCAGTTTAATGACCTGGCTGTATATGTTAATTCTGTGACAGGATTTATCACCCTTAAATTTAGCACTATATTCCTTAAAGAGGCAGGGGTTCCTATTTTAAATTATTTTAAGATCACTATTACTTAATAATCTGGAGCTATTACATGTTTGTCAAGCCAGTGAAACCATTATTTGGGCTAATGTCTTGCATGCAGGAGAGAATACTAAGCTTCTTGGAGCCTCTGGTTATATTATAGACAGACCCATCCCGGCATATGATCAGTCATTAAAACTGCTTGATGGTTTTTAAATGAAGAGAGCAAATACAGTAGCAGTGTATGCCAAAAACATAAATGAATGCACTGGGGAATTTATTAGTTGGCTTACTGGTGGGAGAAAGCTTGTCTCAAATAAAAGAGGAGTAGCGTAATTGTTTTTTAAAAACATCCACTTCTTATATAGCTGAAGTGTAACTTCTTTGCTTTTTGTTCAGAGTGATACTATACTTACTATAAAACTTGTGTATGGTTAACCATATGCAAATTGCTGAACTTCTCAGTGCTTTCAAAAGCAGCATTGATTCAACTGTGTCAGGTCATCGGACAATCTTTTTTTCTGGATTTTTTTTTCTTTTTTTGTTGCTGCACATAGCTCGGAATTGCAGTTAGGTTCTGAACTGGTGGTGTGCTCATGAGGAAACCTTTGTATTGTTCAAGTTGTACATTTTGTTAATGTTTGCATTCCAGTGGTTTGGTGGGTTGTTTAAAGAATCAGTGGTGCTTTAATTCTCCTTTTTGAGAAAGTGTGGTAGAAATGAGGTAAATTGTGGCAGACCTGGTCACTAGAATCTTGCTATTTAACTTTTTGAGGACCAAGAGAATAATTTCTATTGCTTTTTGCATCTGACTGCATATTGTCTTCTGTAATTAGACAGTTCTGTAATTAAAACAGACAGGAAATAGGGCTATTAATATGAACACTTCAGCAGGGTACTTTCTTACTGTCTGAAGTGTCTTAGTTGACTGAAATCTTAATTAAAATCAAGGGATTTAATGCAGTAGTAGCTGGAAACACTTAACTGTATGAGATTATAAGAGAGCTTGGAAGATGGTAGAAACAATCTAGCTAAGACACTTGCAGTTTGCCATCACTGCAAGGAGTCATGTCACAGAATTTGTGACAGATGTTGTTAGATCAGCATGGGCTTTTCAGATTTTCTGGACTGATTTGTTAAGGTCAACTGCTGGCCATGTGGAGTGGCAGATGAGACTATCTGAACAAACAATGTCTGTTATTGGATGGAAAGTGGCTTTCCAGGAGTACTTTTAGTAAACAACGAAAGAATTATCTATAGCCTAGACTTTGTAACTAACTTTGTAAACCACAGTGCTGTGTGTGAATAAAAGTCATTGTTGATTGTTATCCTCATCTAGTTTTACTTCTAAATCTGCAAGTTCTTTTTTTGTTGTTGTTTTTCTTTTTCTTCTTCTTCCCTTTCTTCCCTGGCACGTCTCGCAGAATTACTTTTAAATCCAGCATATTCTAATGAGCAAAGTTTGTGATTTCCTAGCTATTTCAAAAGAAAATGGAGATTCACTTGGACAGTGGTATGACTTCTAGCAGGTTGTTTGGTTTTGGCAGTTTTAATTTGACTTTGCGCAACTGGTTGGAGAAAGGTGTATATTAGCTTGGATACAACGTGCTATAGGGACAGTTGAGCAAGTGTCACAGTGTATTTTTGAAGTATTGTTCATGTGGATCTCTTAATGCATGTCCTGCTTGATGACCATCTGCAGAATAGTTTACCTGTAAGTGGAAGCACAGCAGAAGCTTAGCTCATTATCTCGATTGCAATTTTGCAGTCCTTTTGATTTCTGAAATGAAGAGGTTAATTGGTTAGTATGAGCACACGGGTCCTAGACAGTATTGACCAACGTGCCTTCTGTGCCTTTAATTCTGTGCCAAGTCTTTGTTTTGGTTATCTCCTATACGTAGTATGAATTCCCTTGTAGCATGATGTTTGAGAATACCATTCTACTTTGTTGTCTTCCAAAACTTCTCTAGTGAACAAACCTACTACTGTTTTGGGAGCTGGTTAACTTTTAAGATATATAATGTTGTTCTGACTCCCTTACCTGACCTGGAAAGTCAGAGCTCTGTTTACTGAAAACACGCAGAGGAATTTACTCGGCCCCTTCCAGAGTTTCAGCAATAGCTGTAGGCTTCGGGCTAACAGGTAATTTGAAAATATATGCTGTTGAACTCAGAATGGAGTGCGTAGGGGGGAAAACTGACACTAGTTTTTTAAGAAAAGGTACTTATTCCTTAGGGTGGCAAAGTTTTTCTGTGAGGAAAACCTGAAAATACTGATGACGAGATTCCTTGGATACCTAAGGAGCTGCATGAGTGCTCATCTGAGTAGCCCCACCAGTTTCAGTTGGGCTGTTGAGCTACCAAAAGCTGGAATCGTGGGAACATCTTAGAGCTGTGTGGAGTTACTGGACAATGTTACAGACTACCAGTATAGCCAAGTATACTGTGAGATTTTCTACATGGGCTACATTTTTCTTTAAAAAAGAGCTTAAGCCAATTTAAAACAAACAAACAAAACACCAACCAAAAACTCGAACAACAAAAAATACCCAAACCAAAACCACAACGTGTTATTCAAAAAAGTAGTTAACTTAATGTGTAGGTAGGATTTTTCCGTTATCTTATACCTCTGTAGTTGAATGATACAGTTCCAAACGACGGTGAGCTAATTTAACAGCTCACTACTGCTGAAAGAGGAGTTTCTGCTCCCATCGCTAATCTTATGCCAGAGCTGATGCACATCAGGCCCCTCCAGAAGCCATTTAACCTCAATAATATGGCCATGTTATTGAGTTAAAGCAGCTTGCAGAAAAGTCTGACGAGTTCCAGAGGCAGTGTTGAAGGATGGATGTGACTGGGAGCAGAGGAGGGGAAGGGAGGGATAAATGGCAAGGGAGTAACGGGGAGAGAGACCTCTCTCCTTTTCATTGTCAGCCAGCTATTTTGCTGTCTGTCAAGCTGCAGATGTAGACTTCTGAGAACCCAGAAACATGTTCTGTCTGTCCCCTGTTGCCTCAAAAGTCCATTTCTTAACAATGCTTTACCATAAACACTGACACCCAGATCCTATGAGCGATTGCAATAATAATGCACACAAGAACTCCCCAGGACAAAAATAAATCTTAAATTTAGGTTAAACAGGACTCCCTGTGCTTGATTTATGTAGGCTAGGGCAGAGTTTACCAGGCTAACTGCTTTCCAGACTTAATGGTATCTCTGAAAAGAACAGGTTGCACAACAGTTGTTAATTTACTGATGTGAAGAAATAAATAGAAAAGCAAACAAAACCAAACACTTGATGTCTCATAGGACATGTGCTCTCTTCTCTTTTCATGTCAGTGTTAACGCTTCATTCTGCTCTAGCAGATCCCTCCACCATCGAGTACTGCTGCATATAGCACAATAAATGTAATCAGATAACAGAGACTAAATGCTAAACTTCACACTGTGAAATGACATAACTATGGTGCAGTCCTTGTCATGTGTCAATCCTTGTCTGTATTTCAGTTTGTCAGGGAATTCTGTAGAAGTGTAGGATTGACCACCACGTTTCACTTACTCTAAGGGGGGATGCAATGCTTTATTCCATAATATCAGTGTCCTCTAAGTGTTTGAAAAGGCTGTGCGTAAACTGCTTTAAGAGGCTGCCAGAGGAAAACTTCATGGTTGCTTTTCTGGCTTCTGCGTATTCCTGGGGTAGCTTTTTCAGGAAAACGTAGAAATGTTTAATTAGAGATACTTAAAAAAAATAAAATTGGAAACTTGTTGCAAATATTTGAGAGGGTTTATTTTGTACTGGCAGGGAGAGTAAGTTTTTTGAACTTCCAATTTGTATAGTTGAGAGAGAGGAGTTTTTGTGGACTTAGATTCTGGTTCCTGCTGCTGAAGCAAGGATTATGTTAGGTTCTCTGGCTTTGTACAGAATGTCTTGGGTAAACAATCCTGTTGAGAAAGGAAAAGTGTCTGTCTTTTCTGTCCAGGAGAAATTCCTGTAAACATATGAGATAAATATACTGTGGGAAGGTGGCATTGTAGTCCCCTGGTTAGTGATATGATGGTGTTTAGTCTCTCCAGTTATA
>NW_009646631.1:975300-1001944 GCF_000708025.1 Charadrius vociferus | reverse complement strand
CCTCCCTAAAAAAAAAAAAATCTTTTAACTAATATTCTGTGCTTAGACTTGGAGTGATGCTCTTATAAATTTGAAAGCATTCACTTTAGAGACAAATCAGTGTAATCATGCAGTTTTAATGTTTAGTAACTTCTATTCAAGAAAAACTTCCAAGTCAACTTGTTATCCTTTTATCCTTTGTTGTGGCTATTGTCTGTAATGATCAGGTTTTTGCAAATAGTAGAAAGAGTCTGTTGAGAATTTCAGAATTATGAATTGCAAGGATAAAAAGAACTGTTTTCATCAGTTACAAACATTTTACCATCTATCATCGAAATGACTAGAGGCAATGAGTATCCTTAGGAAGAGCCACTGTGGGTCATAATTTACAATAATTTTTATGGTATTGGTTGGAAATTTTTGTGTTTAGGATTTTCTACCATCATATCTGATTTTAGGCAGCCACAGAATGCCAATTCTTAATCTCATTACTACCTTCCCAAGGAACTCGGATCAACTGAAAAACGCGCTTTCAAAGAATGTTAACAAAGGATTTAAAGAATTTCCTAAGTTATGCTTCTGTTGAGCAGCCTCTAGAAAATAACGTTGAAGCAATTGCATTTTGATGACCTCGATCAGATGGTGTGTAGGCCATTTTTTGGGGTGTGGTTTAATGTATGTGTCTTGACACTTTTCCACATAATGCCTTTGCTCCTTTTTTTTTTTTTTTTCTTTTTCCTGCTTTGGACTTCCTCATGTTTTGTTTCCTTCCCTCCTGTATTTTTCTGAAGTGTCTTTTCCAACAATGTGCAGCAATTCAGGGACAGGCTGGTAAGAGAATTCAGGCTTCTCTCTTTTAATTCCACCTCCCATCCTCCCCCCCCTCCCCAATACATCCTGTCAACAGGGTTATTTTATTGAAGCATCCACTGTCTACTTTGAACCTATGTTATCTTCTGTGATCCTTATGGTATACAGTGTATTTGAAGAAAAGCAGTTATCTTGAACTTCAGATGTATGGTATAAATTTTGATAGATGTTAAATTGAAATGTAATTAATTTAAAAATCTTGCCACAGGTTGTTTAACTACTAAAGCAAAAAGCTCTGGTGTTGATGCAATTATGGTGGCACAGTTCATTTTATTCATAGAACTGGAACAAACTATTGCAGTATGTTCCAGTTGCATAGAACTGGAACAAACAACTCTATTGGTGTAGAGTTGTCTAGCTTCCATCATACTTGGAAAAGAAGGCTTAAAAAAGTTAAGAATGCTATCCAACAAAAAAATTTTCTGAAGTCACTTGATGGTTCCTGTGTTACCTCTCACAACATTCCTGGGATAAATGTGCTATACGTCAAGCAGGGATTGAGTGCATGAAGACAGGTAGTGCTGATATAACAGAACTGGCTTTCTTGTTACCTTATTTATTACCATGGTTGCATGTGATTTTCATTTCTTGCAGATGTCTTTATTTTATGATTCCTCATATAAGTATGGAAGATGGATGTATGCGTAGAGGAAAATACTTTCTTTGGTTGTGCTTTAAATGAGAGTAACAAAACAGATAATAGGCAGGTTTTTCACTTGAGAAAACATCTAGTTGAGATCAGGTTGCTAATGAAATGGACTGGTGATGCTTGGCAGAGGAGAGATGATCTCTGTTACTCTAAGGTCTAACTAAAGGTGGCTAATGCAGGGATTTCTTTGATATTCTAGGGAAGGTAATAAGTGATTTGATTATTATGTCTGAATTCCTGTCACTTGCTTTTAACCTTAGGTCTTTAGTCTGTTTTAACCACTATTAGGAGTATTCAGATGCTGTCTGCTCGTTTTTGAAATTTCTAGGTAAATTTTGGTTAATGATACTTCATTTTATTGAGCATTAAACAAGTACACTGTATTAGCTGCACCTCACTGCTGGGCTTTTGTAACTGGGGTTATATTTAAGTTTGTAGTGAGGAAAAATAAAAGTAAGTTTGACTCCTGTTTGAGTCTGGCTATCGGCTTGGGGCTAGTGTCAAAAAAAAAAAAAAAAGCTGTCCCCCCCCATGTTGGTTCCTTAAATTAGACATTTTGGATTTTATCCTCAGCATGTCACTGTTATTGCCTTGTTGCTATGATACAGTACTTACTCATGCAATCCGCTGTAGGATATTAGAAGATCTGAGCTGAAATGTTATGTAACTTACAAATGTTTTTACAGCTGATGTTCATTATTTTGCAGGGTGTAACAATTCATGTCTTTGTAGTTATCTGAGCGAAAGAAGCATCTTGCAAGATTCTTATTCAAAAGAAAAATGGTTGAAATTGCAGAATTAACATTCAAAAGTATGAATTGCTCTTTATGAGGGAGTACTAATTGCTAGCTTTTTCAAAAGCTCACTGAAGTTGTTATGCTCAGTTAATAGGATCATAACTGTCAGATGGGGAAAGGGAATACAATATAATATTCTGGTGTTTGAACTTTCAGGGCAGAGCGAGCAGTTGGATTACAGTGGAGGCGTTTTAGTCTATTTTAGCAATTACTTTTTGCTTGTGGAAATGAAAGAATTCTATCAGATAATTACTGAATATTAAAACCACTGTTGACTGTTGTTGTTCCAGACAATAATTCGCAGGTGTTTTGGTAAGAAACTTGAGGAACTGGCATTATCAAAGAGTGTTTGAGTTGTTAAACTTAAAAACTTAAAGTTTGTTTAATTAGAATAATCCTAAAACAATAAAGCCTGTGATGTTTTTGTGATTTGTGCAAATTTTAAAGTGACACTTAAGATTTTCAATACTCAGTGTTGCAAGGCAGTTGCCTTTTTCTTGTCTTTATAAATTCCTTATGATGAAACAGCAGTGCTAATATCGATACTGCAGTGAATTAATGAAGCTAAGGGATTGATTAGTACTCTGGCTAAAGACAGGTCTTAAATTCTTCAGGGGTAGAGCATTCTATATTTGCGGATAAAATTGGAAATAAAACCATAAAAAATTTTCACCAGAAGAAGTGAAATCCCAACTGACTGATAGATAAGGTGATGCTGTGTTGGTGGAGTGGATTAGAATGCAAACAAAAAATTAAAAACAAGAGCAAAAGGCATATTAAACCAATTTCTTAGTTAAAACCATGGCTGCTTTTGTTGTGATCATGCAACTTTTGAACAGCTACAATATTTTAAGGATGTATCAAATTTTTGGGGTGTACCGTACTTAATCCATCTTTTTTTAGACCTAATGTGAAGTACTAATGGATGAATTTTACTTATCAGCTTAGAGAGAAACTGCCCTCTAAAATGAAAATGCCAAGTCATAGCCAAATATGTTGTCCTAATAGGCCAAAAAAGCTGGAAAACCTTTCATGACTAAGATTGTAATAAATTATTTAGACCAAAGCATGAAAACTCAGGATTAATCCTTTTGGAAATACTGGAGTTGATTCTTAAGAGAAACATTCATCACATGATGTCAGAAGTATGTGAAGTATTTTGCATTGGGGTAAAAAGACAAGGTTCCTTCAAAGCAGATTTTACAGCTTTTAAGCAGGTTACATAATAAAGGATTAGGGAACAGAATGAGACAAATCGGATGAATGAAAGGTTAGTATGATGCACTGCTTCTGTATATGACTTTTGGTGAGGGAGAGTTAGTACTTATTAATGTCTGTGTATTTCGGATAAAGTTAATTCAGGAACCTGTTTTTTCCCTACATGCATTTCCTGCCATATATTTATTTGTTATTTCTTGTATGAAACACAGGTTGTGAGTGGTGGGTCTTTCGGTCTAACATACTTAAACAGATATTTTCAGTGTTGATAATATTGCTTATTAATTTTCTGACTATAGAGCATACTACTCCCCATAATAAAAAAATATAGCTATGCAAATTTTAGTCAACAAAATAGACTTAGAAATCCTGACTTTGCTTCTACATACTTAAGTGTTCTACTGGTTTTGTGTTTCTTTTTTTTTCTTTCATAGATGCCACCTTCAATGAACAGCAAGATCTTTTTTGTCAGAAGTTGCAACAGTGTTGTGTACTCTTTGACTTCATGGACTCTGTTTCAGACCTGAAAAGCAAAGAAATTAAGAGAGCAACACTGAATGAACTAGTTGAATACGTTTCAACAAATCGTGGAGTCATTGTTGAATCAGCTTATGCTGACATAGTGAAAATGGTAAGTAGAATGCTCTTGTTACGTTTTGAATTTTAATAAAATATCTTAAATTAATCAGTTAATGACTGTGGTGGCATCTAACTCAATTGCTCTTGGTTATTCTGCTTATAAAATATAATTCGTTAATGATAACTTGGCTTACAAGATTGCTTAGAAAGGCTTGTAAAAACAAACAACTTGTAAGTTTTAATTATTAGTTGAAATATGATGTGTTCAGGTTAATTAAAATGAAAAAACTGGTATATTGCAGATGCTTGCAGTCTGGGTAAGCTTTGAAGTTGTTCTCATTCAGGAAATTGAAATATTTCAGTGCTGCCTGTCTTTATTTAAGAATGGCAGTGAAGTGACAGGCTACAGTTTTCTGGTAAAGATTCTTGTGGGTACTAGTGTCAACAGAAAGGTTTATCAGTGTAAGAAAGCAACTCTACTTTGTAAATACTTTTTATGGCTGTTTGTTACTGTTTTGGCCTCGGAGAGCTGTGCTAGAGTAGTCTTAAGTGGTTTGCTTGAGTTGTCAACCACAGGATGACTTGTACTGTGCAATTTCTACAAATGGCTTGTTGAATAAGCAACTAAATATTTGTGGTCATTGTGTGCTGACTTTCCCAGGTTTTTTATATGCATTTTCAAATGCTGTGTAAGTGATATTTTGGATATGCCTGTACTCCGTGTACAGTGAATGTAACTGAAGGACATCTGACAATAATCTGAAATACTCTTAAATTGTTTTTTCTAGACTTTTGAAATGTAAAAATAGTGCGTTTAGCGTCTGTACATTTAGGCTAATGGTTTTCTAATCTTTGGTTAAGTTTAAACAGGCAAAATGCTGACTTTAAAAGTAGCTATTGGAAACGTAAGCAGACCAGTTCAAATATATGTCCTATGGCTTCTGTAGTCTTCTATACAGTGCATGCTATTTTTTCTTAAGGTTTTGGTTTTTGTTTAGTGGGTTTTGTTTGTTTTTTTTTTTTTTGTGAGCAGCTGATATGGAAGATCAGATGCTTAATATAAATAAGCATAGAATTTTGACATTATACTGTAGGGCTAGGATTATTGAAACCCTTTTAATCATTTTGGCTGTTTCACCATATGCTTATTAAGTTTTACAAAAGATCTAGGACACTGGGGTTTGTTTTTTAAAGGACCTGTGTTTCTGTTCTAAATGTTTTTTACACAGGAAAATAAAGGACAGAGTATGTCCACTTCTTCTTTGGCTTTTTTTTTCTGCTGCTGGTGGCAGCAAGCCTGAATCCTTGCACTATTTTCTTACTTTGTGTGCCCTCTATAGCCTCTTGTTAGAAGAAAGAAAGAGTATACTAACTAGCCTATCATACTTGTTGAAAGGAGATTTTCTTTTATATTGGAGTTGTTTTCTTTTCTTGGAGATAAGGTGGTGTTGAGCTGTTTGTTTGAGGTTATTGTTGTTGTGCAAATGATTGGGCTCTGTGGGTGCTTGGTTTTCCTTCCATAACAAATTTCCATCTCCTTTTCTCCCCTAAAATGACAGAAAATGAAGAAGGCCTTAAATGCTCAGTGAGAGCTTTTTCAGAGCTTGAGACAAAAGGTCTGTCCAAACCTGAATAGTATTTCTAGTCTCCCTGGCAACTGGCAGCAGCAAAGGTCTTTGCTGTGAATTAGGACTAAGTACCAGCTTTCAGAAAGAACTCTGGGTAGATCTCTCCCTCCAAACAGCACGTGTGTCAGGCTTGAGGCCTTTCTTTGTAGCAAAACTTTGAGGTTTAAAAAAATTTTTTTTTTTTTTAAAGACTGTTCAGTGTTACTACATTAAAAGGAAAAGCATTTGAGCATTTTGCAGAGTTTGCAGGATAGTGTTTTGGGGATGAAAAAGTAGAAATTGGCCTTAATGAAACCCAGCTGTCATCTAACTGGTAGTAAAGGATGAAGAGACTACAAAAATTCCCTGAAAAAAGCAAGAGTAGCATTAGTAGTAGAAGCAGAGCTAACTTCTTTCCAAAGCCCCTTTTCTTTCCCTAGGCCTGGAATTGTTTTCCTCAAGCTTGCAGAGGAATCAGCCCAATTTCCTTGGAGTCCCCTGAGTCTTGGGGAGGCAAAGTCAACAATGCCTTACAGATATCAAGAGGGGAGGGAAAAAAAAAAAAAAAGTTGTTGCTGAGCAGTTCATAGGCAAGGCCTGGGCAGGTGAGGAGGTCTCCTAGCATTCCGTCCCTTCACATGGTCTTTGTTACCGCGATAGCTGCTAGGCCAGTACTGGACAATAGTGGCTCGTGTAGTTGTCCCTGCTCTGCTTGGATCCTGAGGTAGGGAGCACCAGATGAAATGATACAAATGTCTTTTCAAGCCACCAACGATGGAACAATATTAAAAAAAATAAAAAATCTTTTTGTTTAGGCAGATGCGCAGGATATACGCTTTTTGGTGTCCTAGGCAACCTATTTTTCCTATAATTCCTTTGCCAAAGCCCTTGAATTAAGAACTGAGGAAGAGTTTTGTTTACAAGTAGTTTTGAAGGGGTAGCACAGTGGTCTGTGCACCTCCTTTCTAGTTCATCTAAAATTAGTGTCTTCTCTGTCTGGAAATTCACAATTGAAAGTACTCTGAAGCTAACAGCAAATTAGGGTTTGGCATTGTGAATATTTTAAGTTTCAAAACTTCCTGGGAAGTTAGAAAGCTCTATCCTTAATCAGGTTTGGGAGCATAACAGAAATGTCCCTCTGGTACACATTACCCCTCCATCTCCTTGTCCCTGCCAACCTCCCCTCATTCCCTCATATAAAAATCCAATGCAAATGAGATTGTCCTAGCAGCTTGCACAAGCTGTGAATTCAGAATTTCAAAAAACATCGGGTATCCCTGTCTGCACACTCAGAAATCGGAATTAAATCTAGTATCTCCCAATGCTTAGCTCCTCGTGAAGTTTACAGACCATAAGGGACTTCTTTTTTTCCCTTTCTTCTTCTTCCTTTTTTGTTTTAGTAAAATATAATTGCTGTATCTTAATACCTTAACTGGCACATTTTCAGATGTCACTTTCAAAAACTTTGAGATTTAATTTAGAAAGATAATGCTGGGTTTCTCTGGAAACCTGTGCAGCTGTAAAAGCCTTTTATGATTTGTATTTCTCAAATCACAGTTTTGGGGTGAGATGTCACTTACGAAGGAAAAGGGATGTTTTAAATAATGTGCAAGGATATAGAGAAGAATTTGCCCATATCAAAAATGATGGCTTTAGCCCAAACTACCTTTTTCATTGATACTATTAGCAATACATTAGAAAGAAGCAAATGAGACAGGAAGCAAAAGTATTTGAAACATCATAAAGTGAACCAGTTATTTGGCGAGATGGGCTAGTACATAAAAATGGGTACACCATTTGTTCTAAGTTTCATATGTTCTGAGGAGACCAGTAATGCTAGTAGAAGTGCTGAATACTCTGAAAATCATAAAATTAGTTTCCTAAAGATCTGGCGAGATGCTTGCTATTTGTTTCTGCTATAGAAGTATGTTTAGTAACTGGTAACCTTTGTTCTGGACTTAACTTTTGTGTTCTGTGCTAATGGGTTGACTGGTTCAGTTCAGCAAGATGCATCTAGAAATAAAAGCATGCATTTTCAAGAGACATTACTAGAGGACTTGCAAGCAGAGGTAGGGAAGTCTCTGTAGGGGACTGATTTGTATGTTGGATGTTTTTCTTGAATACCTAATAAGAGTAGACAATATCAAATAACAGAACCAAGATTGTAGTTTTGTTTTTTGGGCTTGATTAAAATTCATACTCTCTGACTCCTATTTCCCCTTCCTTTTCCCCCAGCCAGTTTCTCTTGTGCTCCCTTGTGTTGACAACCTTAAAGAGCAACTGTACTGTTTTGTTTTGTTTTTCTGCTGTGCAGTAAACTAGGAGACTGCTGTAGTGCCCATCCATACAGAGCATCATTGCCCTTCTACTCTAGAGCAGCAGCGTCTGCAGCTTTACTGTGTACCAATAGGAGACAGTGACAAATTGTAGAATGAAGCGTATAGGAGGAAAGGAAAGCCATTTCATGCAATAGCTTTATATCTTGTTTAATGAGGCAGCTGATTCTTCTATGCAGAGCCAGCTGGGTGACTTCAGGATCTTTTAAAGTCCTTTTTGTAAGATTCTTCAAACACCTTGGAGACTCCGTGGAGTAGCATTTGCTGCAAACTGTCAAAGGTTCTTTCTTTTGTGTTTAGTAGGCTTGGGTGGTTAGCAGCTCTTTGAAACAGATTTGATCAAAAAGACTAAAGAATTTGAAAGATGATTGGAAAAGTTGGGCTAAACGTGTCCCTGAAAAAACAGTAGAAAATGTAGAAATGAAATTAACTCCATGTTCTCTTTTGTTCATGTTAGAGATCTAAAATCCAGTATGTTACGTCTGGCAGAAGAGATGACTTTTTTTTTTTGACATCTGAAAGATTGGTCTTCTATCCAGACTTCTATATACTTCAAAAATCCCTGAAGAAACCTTTTTAAAGTTGTCCTTTTGAAATTGATTTGATATGATTATGTCATACTTAAAGCAACTAGGTAGCTATTTTTCTTATTTTTTTCAAAGTTACTCTGTTAAATAAAAAATTACAATTGTTATGTATTTCTGACTTCCCAAAACCTTGAAACATCTTAAGATTATGAAAGGTGAAAAATTGTAAACAGTTCTTCAGTTCTGACTTGAAAGTAAGAAATACTTTGAAATTAAGTAAAGTGAAGAACTGAAATTAGATATATTTTGGGATTGTCTGCCTTACACATGAAGAGAGCTCTGTTTAAGTCATAATTGGTTAGTCATACTGTTTTTGATGTCTTATATAAAAAACCTCAGCTCTCAGTGTCACATAGTTAAAAATTGGTCTTTATTAGGGGAAAGTGAAATTTTCTTTTAACTTTCATGGGTTTAGAGAAAAATTTTAAATATGACCATGTCTAGCCACAAACTTGTAAAACAGTTGGGACAAGGGTTACTTCTTATTTTCATTGACCTGTTTCAGACTTTTGGCTGTTTTTTATCTAAAGAATAGGTTTAATTTTTTTTAAGCTGTTTTTGTTTCATGTAATTTTAGGATAAAAGCAGTACCTTGCTGACTGTGGTCTGTGGAAGCATAAAAAGTGGTACAATTAAACATTTTTTTTTTTCTCTTGCAGATTAGTTCTAATATTTTCAGAACACTTCCACCTAGTGATAACCCGGATTTTGATCCAGAAGAAGATGAACCAACTCTTGAAGCCTCATGGCCCCACATACAGGTATACAATTCCTTTATTTTTAAGCCCTCTTGTAAGGCAAAAACTGTGAATGGATACTTGAATCATATTGTGACTTTGGTGAGAATGTCAAAATTCGTTTTATAATACAATTGAGTTTCTATACTTGGGAGGGAAACAAAGTGGTGCTTTTCTCTACATGTATAAATATGACAGAATTTAAGTCTTCCAAATTGCTTAAAAAACATTGGTTTTGTTTTTTTCTTTAACTGAGTGATTGCACTGTTAAAATGTGGTATATGTATGTCTTTAAAATATATGGCTATTTCAGGTAATTACGCTCTTTACTTATGAGGTTTATTTTCTGCACTTCAGCAGCTTTTTTGTGCAATTTCAGTAAAATACAAGTGGATGTTCGGTTTCTTGTGACAGTAACAAAAATGAAGCAATAGCCTTTATTTGTCTTTTGAGCAAGAAATAGATATCTCCTCATTCACCTTTTTCCCTCCCTTCTTCAATGCAAAAACTTTACAATATAGGCGTTGTTGTTTGGTAACAGTTGGTTAGTTATTCTATTGTTGCACTCCTGTCCCAATCTCATGATTTTTGTGGCATTGCTGGATCAATCACATGATTGACTTGCAATACTGCTGAATTTTATTTTTTTCAATTAACTGTTAAAAGTTGAACAAACCTAAATCACTTATAATCATCAAAGTTCATATCTCAGGTAGTTCATTGCCTGTTGCGGTTTAACCCCAGACAGCAACTAAGCGCCATGCAGCCACTTGCTCACTCCCTGTGGTGGTATTGGGGGGAGAATTGGAAGGGTTAAAGTGAGAAAATTTGTAGGTTGAGATAAAGACAGTTTAATCGGTAAAGCAAAAGCCATGCACTCAAGCAAAGCAAAAAATGAATTCATTCACTGCTTCCCATCAGCAGGCAGGTGTGTTCAGCCACCTTCAGGAAAGCAGTTTACTTGGGAAGACAAATGCTGTAACTCCGAACATCTCCCCCTTCCTTCTTCTCCCCCCAGCTTTGTATGCTGGGGATGCTGTCACAGGGTATGGGATATCTCTTTGGTCAGCTGGGGACAGCTGTCCCAGCTGTGTCCCCTCCCAGCTTCTTGTGCCCCCCAGCCTGCTCGCTGGCGGGGCGGTGTGAGGAGCAGAAAAGGCCTTGACTCTGTGTACGCACTGCTCAGCAGTAACGAAAGCATCCCTATATTATCAACACTGTTTTCAGCACAAATCCAAAGCATAGCCCCATATTAGCGACTATGAAGACATTTAACTGTCCCAGCCAAAACCAGCACAATTGCCAAATTTAAACAATGAGTATCTGTTAAATAAGTCGCGTAGCAACTTCTATCCAGGTAGCAGTCTGGTAGAAGATTAATAGCTACTACACATCTGCATACCATTCTCTTCCCTCTCTTCAGGGAGTTAAAATGCTACTCTGTCCTTATAATATTACAGTTCTAATGTATCAACAAATGCTTCTATTTAAAAACTGGACTTCTAATATTAGCTATAAAAAGTACATGTTCAGGATAGTATTTGAGACTTAAACCAAGTAAGAAGCAAGTTCTCACAAAAAATAACTTTGCAGACTGAAGGCTGTGATGGTTATTATCTTATATGTAGCTGATCCTAATTCATAGGAGAAATGGCTATAACCGAACTAGATGAAAGGATAGATTTTGGAGTGGTAGGATGGTGTGAGGGTTATACAAATGTCTCTTATATTCAGTAGTGGCATCTGACTTCAAAATGCCACTGTCTCTCAGGAGTAAAATTTGTAAATGTTTGCTCAGTTCACTTTAATTCGTAACTATAGGTTTTTTCTATAAAAAGACTTGTGGTTTCTGTGACCAGTTCACTTGGGCTTTAGGCCTGTCTAAGATAAATTGAAAGAGCTTTTTCCTTTGCCCTTTTCTAAATGAATTTTGGCCAGACTGTCTGATCATTGATTGCAATTTCCTTCCCCTGCATCAGTTGTTCATCCTGTCCTTGGAGTAGATTGCTCAGTGCAGCACAATGGAAACAGTTTGTGTTTTCCTCTCCTTCGTTTTACAGTTCATGTGCTAATGGATGGTAGAAGACTCAGTTTGATAACTCACCAATTGCCTTCTAGGAGCACAAACCTGCTGGAAGTATCAAATTTTGTGTATGGAGGAAGGGGGTGTACACACCCATCCTCTCCTGCCCGGCCCCCCCCTCAAAACCCATTATTACTTTTGGTATAGTCTAAAGAACTGCTGGGTGGGTGGGTGTGTTTTGCTGGCTATGACTTGTGATTGCTCAATTACAAACAAATTCAGAATTCTATCCTGATCTGGCAGTCAAGTAGCCTGTTTTCTGGGAGGGAAAAGAAAAAGGTCTGAATGTCTACTCTTCTCTAGTTGAATCTGTTGGCATTTCTCTATAAAATAACATGATAGTGGTTTAGTAAGTTACAAGTGTGTGTAGTCACAACAAAAGACTCTAGACCTTCAGTAAAATGAGTGTCACTTGAAAGACGTTGCTTTAAAGCAATACTCAAGATGGTTTGTAACAGCCAAACTAGGTTGAACAGGTTGGCGTTAATGCTACAGTGTATTTTGGAACTTACGATAGTTGGTGGAATTGTTAGCTTCAAGCAGCAATAATCTAGTAGTCTCTGCAAGAAAGAGGATTGAATCACCAAATTAATAGGAGTTACATTTCGTAGCCACTTGACCCAAGCAGACCAATTTTGAGAACCAAAACAACTAAATCCAACAGTTCTCCCCCAATCAAGTATTTCCAATGGTAATATTTCTGTTAAACTCAAACTTTCTTTTTTTTTTTTATTTTTTTAAAGCAAGAGCAGCCAGCATGTGATGTGGGTAGAATCCATTTGTGTCCCCTTAGTTGATAGTTGTTGTGCTAAGTTTGTAAATGTTAGCATATAGGAGAAGGGAGAGGCTGTCTATCCAGAAATCGCCACTGCAGTTTGCTTCCTAAAATGTCTTGGATAAAGCTTCATGGATTTCCCAAGGCTCCCAAGGATTTTCAAAGTTACTTGATACCTTTTACCAGTTATACATGTTCTAGGAGCAGTGGTACTAATTATCAGGAAGCTAGACAATTCTGTAAGCATCAGAACTGCATAAGTATTCCTTCAGTGCACAGAACTTCCCTATGATACAGCTCAGAAACGAGATTTTTGAACACTTAATTTTGTTTTTCTGAAAGCTCTTTTAGAACAATAGCAACAATTGTGGTTCTGGAATTGCATGTGTTTATACGAAAGCATTCAAATGGTTACTAATGCATGTTCTCCCTCTATCAGAAATGAGACACATAACTGATTAATTTGTTGTCATATATTGAGAACCTTGCGTTAATATTGACTTGTTATATTTTATAGATGAGATGTACCTTGGTTTTGGCCCTAATCAATATCCTAAACTTAATCTTGGACAGCGTGTACCAAGGTGTTACGGCATTATGCTTTAACTTAGTTCTTCTGCTTGATGTTTATTGCAGTCCCCGTATCTATTTATGGAAAGAAGCCATAATTGTCCTTCCTCCCCCTGTCCTTTAGGGTAGACAAAGCATGCCAATTTAGTCTTCACTCATAAAAGGTGCTCTATTGATGACGACTGTAGTGATGCCTTCTCTGTATACTTGCAGGTTTGAATTAATTTCCTCAGGCATGTGTAGGACTGTGCATCTCTCTACTGTCAGTATCTTCCTGGAATATCCCAGGATTTCATAGGTTGCTTCCATGGCTTCATTGTGTAGATGGATCTTAGTCATACTACGGTTAACCAGTATTCAGAATCGGCATCCCTTCCTTTCTCAGCTTAAAGGCTTGCAAGTGCTTAGCAGAGCTTTTTCTTGGATCCCTAACTGTGACTTCGCAATCCTTGAGTTTCATCCTGTATCTATTACTCCAGGCCTTGAGGATCAACTTGCCCTTTCTTATAGATAACCTGGCATACTCTACCCCCCACCCCCCAGCTGGTAGCTTCCAATTTTGTAGCATCACCTGTCTTGATACTGGGGGTTGCCCTGACCCAGGTGCAGGACCTTGCACTTGGCCTTGTTGAACCTCATGAGGTTCATATGGGCCCAATTCTCGAGTCTGTCCAGGTCCCTCTGGATGGCATCCCATCCCTCAGGTGTGTCAACTGCACCGCTCAGCTCGGTGTCATCTGCAGACTTGCTGAGGGTACACTTGATCCCATGGTCTGTGTCATTGGTGAAGATATTAAACAGCCATGGTTGATCTCTTCCTAAGACAGAGGATGGAGTGTGGTAATGTTTAAAATTATATTATTAGGTTGTCTATTACTAAGCTTTTAAAAATTCTGTCCTATGTTGTCTGTTATGCAATTGTGTGCTATTGTGTTTATGCCCAAGAAGACAAATTAAGGCTGTACAGGGAAGCCTGGGGTTTAATACAGTTCTGTTACATGAAATTTGGGTACGTTTGAACTGCTGATATGAAAAGCTCTTGTTATAGTCTGTCAGAGCAGAAGCAAGTTAAGGGGAGCTTGTGTTTCTGAGCTCCTGCTTTGCAGATACAGCATACCCTACTTGAGGCTATGTGTAAGTAACTGTCACCTCACATCTTCTAGATGAAAAGTACTCATTGTCAAGCATTTCTCTTGAGTGAACTTCATAATGATAACTATGCATTATTCAGAGTTTAATAAGTACTCTTAGTGGTAATAGTTGAAATACATGCCTGTGAGTGTGACCACAGCCCTGTGTAGGTTTTATTTGGAAGTCCAGTCAGTGATGTCTTTATGTATCTAAATTGCATTTTAGTCTTATTACTAATCAGCTGTTTAACTAACATGGAGTTAAGAAATAGGCATTGAGAACATAAGCAGCCCTGAATGATTTAAATGTAAGACATCTTTCCTCTCAATTCTGTTGTAGTTAAGAGATGTGTATTTTATAAATCTGCCATTGTTATGGAAGTACAGTATTTTCTGTCTTGAACTTCTGATGAACCCCCAAATATGGGACTTTTGCTCTGGCTTCTTCATGCCTCCCTCCGCTACCTCAGGCCCTCGCTAGCTCTATCTCCTGTCTGGTTTTCCATCTGTAGGCATTGTGGGATCATCGCGAATGGGGACTTGAACTCAATAGAAATAATATACTACAAAATACAAAGGATGCTGAAGATAAAGCTGCAGAAGGTCCTGTTGTTTGAATTTGAGTGTCCAGGATATAGAAACCTAATCTTAAGATGAACTCTTAAGTTTCTGTGTATTCAATCAGCTTTTTAATCTGAGTTTTAATTTTTAGAGTTTGCTGCTGAAACTCAATTTCAAGAACATTCAGCAGAATTTCTTCATCTGTTTACGGAATTATGCAATGTTAGAGCACTTAATTTTACCCTTAGTGCTAATTGTTCAGTAACTTATTTCTGCATAATAATTTCTTAATCTAGTAGGAAATGTGAGAATATGTAATACTTTCAGGTTGTTTTTTGTCTAATAGTGATATTTTCAGTAGATTATTTATTAAGCTTTGACTCTTCTGGGAATTAAAGTGTTCTTGATACTTACTGTAATCCTTTCAGTAAATTCCGGTAGAGGCTGTGATTAAGCTGTGATGTGTTAGGCTTCAGTTTCCTTTTGTACCTTTTAAGCATGGGAACAGTCCCACTGACTTTGGTGGTGGCAGGGCTGAGATCTGTGTTATGGTGTACTTACTAACTCCAAAGTTTTCATTTTGATGTTTGTAGTTGGTGTATGAATTTTTCCTGAGGTTTTTGGAGAGCCCAGATTTCCAGCCTAGCATTGCAAAGCGATATATTGACCAGAAATTTGTACAGCAGGTAAGTACAGAGTTTTCACATCCCCAGATTTAAAAATCACCTCTCAAGCTTAACTTATCGGATGACTGTACAGCTAAGGAGATACTAAAGCTTTCATGTTGACAGAGGGTTAAATTTTAGTTCATCCAACAGTGGTTTCTGCCAAACACTAAACCAGCACATCGTACTGCACAGGCTGTACATAATTAATAACTTCAGAAACATGTTGTTTTCAGATATCAACCTCAGTGCTTTGCAATGCAAGTTATTTGTAATTTGTAAATACAAGTTGTGTTTGTAGTGATTTGTAACTTACTTCCAGTCATATCAACAATGTGCTGATTAAATGTAGTGGTTTTATGTTTATTTTTTTTTCTTCATGGATTTATCATGGGAAGACTTCCAGCAAATTTTTTTTTCTTGTAAAAAGCTCATGTACTTATTGCATGTGAAATGTGTTCCAACATCTCCTAACTTGTGACTAGGTAGCATCATTCTCTTTATTATCCTGTGTTAACCACAGAAAGAGAATCAAGTAAGAAAGTACATAGGAAAATCATTCTTCACCATGAAAAGTAACTATGAGCAAGGAAGTGAAGTGAGATTTCATTTTAAATATAACTTCTTAAGGAATTGGACTGTAGAATACAATAACAAACTTTGTCCAAGGTTAACTCAGTGGGGATATTTTTTACCATGTCAAAATACTTGTCTGTCAGGGAAAAGCTCAGTGTCTGAAGAGCGAGTGCTGGCAGGCCGTCACAGTACAGCAATGAGAAGTAAAAACATGGATGGACAATTTCCCTCCCTGCCTTCAATGACTGCATTTAATTTCCACTGTTTGGTTTTACAGTTCTTTCTTGTTTATAAGTGTTTCCTTCTTCTCTGTTTTTATTCGACTTTCCCACAAAATTTAGGCCTGAAAGCGCTGCTGAACTAGTGGCCGTGGGTATTCAATTTACTAATTGCCCCGTGGTTCTTCCCCGTGTTGCAGAGTTTCAATTCCTGACATTTCACTTGATCTTTCTCCAGAGTACAAGAAAGACGATGCAATGAACAGCTAGCTATATATGGAAAAAAGTGGAGTAGTGACCCTGAGAAATTCCTTCTAAATATAAAAATTAAATTAGTCTGAACGAAGTTCCTGAACAGCTCTTTCCAGTCCCTTACCCTGCTTGGTGTAGACATACCTAAGCTTGCAGACCTGGACTGAGCAGGAGACTGTAGTGGCTGCTTGAGCTAAGTTACTAATTTGTTTAGCACAAACAGCATTTCTGGATATGCTCTCACTTGGGCATAAAAAAAAAACAAACCCAAAAACCAAAAAAAAACCCCACCAAACAAAAAACCAACCCTAAAATAATGGTCTGTAATGGGATTGGAGTATCTTTTGCTGTCTTCAAGTGAGTAAGGTCTTTTCTGTATCCCTGGAAAATTCTATACAAGAAAAAAATGCGTGGAAAATCCTGCTAGCTTATTGTGGCATTTAGGCTGTATTAGTAGAGAATCAGTTAATAATGTATATCTTATGCTTATTTTATATTTTTTTGTTTTGTGGGTTTTTTTGTTTTTTTTTGGTTTTGTTTGTTTTTTTTTTTAAAAAGGGGGGCGGGCAGAGAATATTGATAGTAGATTTGGACAGAAATGAACCAACTTCTGCTTGTAGTGACTGTTCTCCCCCTCCCCTAACAGCTCATTTTTAAATGCATTATCATTCTGTTAAATGTATCTCTCCCTCTTCTGCCCCTGAGGAAATGCGCATGAGTCTTATCATCCACTTATCCTGCAAAATGATTCTGCAAAGAATTATGCTTTTGCTTAACCTTCAAGACACGAGTAGCTTTTTGAGATGAGTAGTACAGGATTTTAATTAAGAAATTGTAAATAAGTGAAACAGATTTGATTCATTCTGATTTCTTAAGGATCAAGTGTAAACCACTTACCTAAGGTTTGATAATCTCATTCTTACAATTTCATTTTTATTTTGATAGCATAACAGTTGTTGGAATGGCTTTGATGTCTGTTGTATCCAGACTTTTGAAGGGAATGAAGCTACTGGGTTTATTAAAAAAAAAAACAAAACAGTTTTATTAAAAATCTAATTCTGAAAATAAAATATTGACATACAAACAAAACTTCTCAGTTAAACTGATTCTGATTTTTCTAGTGTAACCTCATAAATTAAAGATAAAACTCCAATCAGTAACATGACAAAATTTAAGTCTTTCAAAAGTAATACATTTCAATTTAATTTTTAAAGTTGTTGGAGCTCTTTGATAGTGAAGACCCACGAGAACGTGATTTCCTAAAGACAGTTCTTCATCGAATTTATGGAAAATTCCTTGGTTTAAGAGCATTCATCAGGAAACAAATTAACAACATTTTCCTCAGGTATGCTGTGTGTGTGTGTGTGTGTGCGTGACTAGGTTGAGGAATATTTTATCTTGCCTTTGTGGTCTGGGTCTGCGGTAATTTTTCTTCAAATAAAAGACCTGGTTTTGGTCTGTGATCTGGTTTTCAAGTATTTGAAGCTTATTAAAGGTCATTTCTTTGGAATCTCTGATCCTTTGTTTTGATTTTTGATGGTTGTCTATTTTGTAACAGGTTTATATATGAAACGGAGCACTTCAATGGTGTTGCTGAACTTCTTGAAATATTAGGAAGGTAAGTTTGATCTGACACAGAAAAAAATATAAAATGGTATTGTGGGTGTTTGCTTCAGCTTTCTTGCTTTGGGAATGGAGGGGGGGAATAGAATTATTACAGTAACGAGCGATGAAGTGCAGTCCCTGATATAATCTAATACTGTCGGGGTTACCATGTGAATATCAAATTAGGATGTAGAGTATAAATTATTCTTTTTCAGTGCAAGGTTTAAAGATGACTGGCAAAATATTTCTCAAGGGTCCTTGTTTGTTAGGACTATCTACTCTTGCTTATCTTATGTCTGATAGATGACTTGTTCTTTGATTCAGAAAATGAATGTTAACTTTTGCCCTGATGCTGAATGAAGTGCTTTAATCTTCAGGAGGCTGGTTTTCTTTAAATTCTATTCAGGAAAGCCTTGTAAGTGCTAGAGGTTTTTAGTTATCTTTTTTGACATTATTTCACTAATTTAATTTTTAACTTTGAAGTTGTTTCTGATAGTATTTTACTGTTTTTTCCAAAACTGTCACATATATTTCACAGTAGAAAACTTTATAAATATTACAGGTCTAACTGAAAAGCCAAACATTGTGAAACTATTGTGGAACAAATTTTCAGGAAAACCAAGTGGAAGTGATGCCATTATTTTCTCAGATTTCTTTAAAAGGGGGAGGGGGGGAACGACACCTTCCTGAAGGGCTTTTGTTTTTTCTACAACTCATCAAATCTTAGAAATAAGGTTATTGAATCAATGAGACAAGTTTTTAACTGTTTTTGGCAGGTAAGTTTGTTCAACAACTGTTTAAACCGCACTGTTAGTGCAGAATTTCATGCCATCTATTTTTTTTTTCTCTGCAAGTTGCTAGTGATTGTGGGTGAAATGGATCAGCTTCCTGATGCATCTGTCTAAGCTTTACCGTTAGACAGCAAGACTTACTGCAGATGATTTTACTTAATGGAAGTCTCAATAAAAATAATTTAGTTTGTCTAATGAGTATTATTTGACTTTTACTACAGCTCTCTGGTATTCCTGCCAAGAGTCTAAATTTGCATGATACCAACAATTCAACGGTTGTGCATATGTAGAGCTATTTTATGGCTTAAATAATCGGGTTTAGAAATGGAATCGGGAATGGAGTATCTCTTTAATTTACAGAAATTCTTGACTTGCTAGGAAAAAATTATTTTTTAATAAAAATAAATCCTGCTTATTCATGTTTTCAGTATTATCAATGGTTTTGCACTGCCACTGAAAGCAGAACACAAACAGTTCCTTATGAAAGTTCTGATTCCCATGCATACTGCAAAGGGATTAGCTTTGTTTCATGCACAGGTAAGCTTTTGCCTATTTTTGAGTGGTGGGGTTTTTTGTATTTGTATTTGAAACTAATGAAATATAAAGCAGTATGTGTTATAATATCAGTATTCAAAAATATTTGTAAATTCAAAAAGACCTGTAAGATCTTATGTCTCAGTGTTAATTTTTCAGATAATATTTAGCATATATTAAAGTGAAAGGCTATAACGGTGAGTCAGAATCATGTCAATTGAAGTCGGAAGCTTTTTGGCTTGCTAGTCTTGTCACACTTTAAGCTTCATTAAATCCCAGGACCTTTTTCTGTTGTCACTTCCTTTATGTAACCTAAATGCTGTCTATAAATGAACCTTGAGTATGGCCAGGTACTTATTTCAGAAGTGCTTTTTTATTTCTAAAACTATTCCAGTCATGGGGAGGGGAGGAGAATGTTGGATATAAATGGCAGAAATGTGTAGTAGCTCTCTGGATCAGCTAGAAATTATGTAGATCTGTGACACGCTGTCAGAATGCTTTAGTTCTTCATTTGACTTCCATTCTTATACTTTGCACAGACATTCAGCATTTTATTTGAGGAATAATGCATATCCTTTCCAGACATATGGCAAGTTTGCATCAAATGTATTCAATACTCGAGTGCAAGTAATTCTGCTGTTGCTAATTAAAAACTTGCTTTGTTAACTTAGTCAGCTCGCTAATACAGCTCCTTACAGACCAAAGACACAAGGAAATGAGTTTCTAATTAAAGTGAAATCATTATGAATATATGGCCTACAAACAGGATCAAGTCAAGAGCTCAGTTAATTCCTAATTCTCATATAAAGTTTTAATTTCATGAAATCTCTTATCTTTGTGGTTTATTATACCACAATACCAGTAGGCTGTTCCATGGAATGAGTCAGTGATATGAAAGGGACCAGTCTCTTGCCGAAGGTATTCTCACTGGTAGATCAGAACAGCAAGCTATCTTTTTTTCTATGATGTGTTTAATTCTCTTCACGGAATCACGGAATCTTCAGAGTTGGAAGGGACCTCTAGAGATCATCTAGCCCAACTCCCCTGCTAAAGCAGGATTGCCCAGAGCACATTACTCAGGACTGCATCCAGGCGGGTTTTGAAAATCTCCAGAGAAGGAGACTCCACACCCTCCCTGGGCAGCCTGTGCCAGTGCTCTGTCACCCGAACTGTAAAGAAGTTTTTCCGTGTATTTGAATGGAACTTCCTATGTTCCAACTTGTGCCCAGTGCCCCTCGTCCTGTCACTGGGAACCACTGAAAAGAGTCTGGCTCCATCCTCCTTCAACCCACCCTTTAGATACTCGTGTGCCATAATAAGGGCTCCCCTCAGCCTTCTCTTCTCCAGGCTAAAGAGTCCCCTCTTCATCGATACGTGAAAGGGTCCTACTAATTCAGGTGTACTGTGTACTTGAAAGTACCATTTGGTTGTTTGACCAGGCTACTCGAGTATCCCTTCGTAAACCATGTGCAGTTTCAGCACTATGTTTCTGGTTTCATATTATCCTGAAGGTGTAAACCAGCATTAAATCTGCTTTGCCATCAGGAGTGGCCTGGTTGCTTTGTTGCTACAGTACAAGTTTAGCCTACCCTTAAAAGTTAAACCCTTAAAGCTGAATTAAGTTTGAGTCTTTGTGTCTTTGAACAATAAAGCATTACTGTACAATACATATAATGGGATTTTAGGAGATTAATGTGTGACATTCATTATTTTTTGAATCTACACATATGCATCCCTAGCCTAAGGGTGAAAGAAATAAATTAGACATGTTGTAATTACAGCATTGTAATTATCTGCTTTGGGATAACAGATTTAAAAAAAAAAAAAAAGGAAGGTAATGCTTGAATTCAGGAATCCTAAGTATTGAAATGTATGTGCTTTACATGTAGGTATTTTTGTCTTTCCTTTTATATTGTGAGATGAAAAATATGGTCACTTCTTCAAATCAGTCTTAATGGAATCTGGGATTGTAACTACTGTAGTTATAGGGTTATTGTGTGGTTTCTGTACTGGGCAGAGGTATGGTAGTTTAGTTACTTATATGTGCTAAGTAACTAAATGAGAAGTAATTGTATATAACACATAATATCACACTCTGGCCTGAGAAGACCCCTGGACAGAAATCACTAGAGGCTGGGGGAGCACACATCATCTTATGCTTCCCCCGATTCATATGCTGCTGGGGACAGGACGCTCGGCTGGACAGAAGCTGCCTGGTCTCTTGTGGCCATGTAATATGTTAAAATTATTTCACCTGAATCTTATCACTGAACATTGCTTGCTGCAGATGTCTAGTATGTGAGCGATGTGTGCTCAGTCAATCCTGGTTTAGAATTTCTTTTTTTGACTGAAAGTATCATGTTTTTACCCCAGTTTAGATGTTTAAAAATGATAGCTTTGCACTGTTAATAAAGGAATTGATGTTAAGAAAAATCTGTCTGGATAGTGGGTCTGAGTTAGGGAAATATCTGTCAAGCTTAAAAGTAATTTTCTCCTAGGATGAAAAAAAAAGATGATTTTTGGTATGCAGGAAGTTTTTGTAAGATAGAGCAGGCCTGTATATCTTGCTGCTTTAATTGCTGTTTTGTTTAGTTTGGAAGAATTTAAAATGGCTGTGTAGGGGTGTTTTGGGTTGGGTCATCATTCATCTGTCTGTCTGTTGTCACCCCCCTCCCCGATCTGAAGTGCTTCCATTATAAGTTGTAATATTTAGTTATGCTGCAATGTCTAAACACTGTCTGTTTAACCTAAATAATCATATGACTTACATTCTAGCTCGCCTATTGTGTTGTACAGTTCCTGGAAAAAGATACAACTTTAACAGAGCCTGTAAGTGTTTTTCAGTTGAATGTTTTTCTATTTTTAATTTCAATGAAATACTTCACTGAAACTTGTTAGAATTGTGTAGCAGTGCTATCTGTGCTATTTTGATTAATGATTCATAGCCTTCATTGGGGGGGGCAGGGGAATTAAGCCTAGGGCAGTTGTTAAGAAAATTCAGGGTTTGAAGGTGCAGTTACCTCTAACCTTTGACCAAGAGAGAGCACAAATTTAAGTAAAAGTTTGAACCACTGATATCATGCAAACCACCTCATGTGAGAAAACCTGTAACAACTGTATTCTCTCCTCATAAGAACTAAAACTTCAGTATTTTTGGTGCTGCTGGCTTGTGCCTAGCCACTGCATAAGGTTGAAATATTTCAGGGAATAAACAATCCCAAAATAAATGTTAGGAAGAACACCACCACTTTATTTAGACAGAAAGAACTCTGAAATTCCAAATGCGATGTTTCTGTTCTCTCTTCAGTTACTGGGGTGCCTCTTGGCCATTATAATACAGGTGCTTCAGGCATCAGTGGCTCTTTTGAGACTGAATCTCCCGTGATACGTATTGACAGCTCAGCTAAAAAGGGGTTTGCAGTGCTTCATGCAAGGGCTTCAGCGATGCCCATAAAGAAGAATGTAGGCTCACGGCGGTGCAGCAGCTCATGGGGACACAGACAGATGTCAGACCAGCTGGTTTTGGTTGTCAGAAACTGGTTTTAGTTGAACAGTCAGAAATCTTTCTGTTAAGGTTATGCTGATATTTAAATACTTTATCCCGTATCCCTTTTTGTGACAGAAAAATGAAGAGCTTAGGCAAAATCTAATTTTTTTTCTATAGAGAAAAAAGATAAACAGCTTTGTGGAAACAACATAGATCTTCACCAGTCTTTCAGTGGAAGCTTGTTTTCTGCACGGCCACTTTAATTATTGGTGTTCCTCATCAGAAGACAAGTTATTCCATACGTGGTGGAAGGTGGTCGACCTGACTGTCGCATTTGCCTTGTCTGCTTGAAGCGCCTTCTTTCCCCCTGCACTGCAGTGTTGCCAGCTATGCTGGTCAATAAACCTTATTTTGTTGGAGAGGGTGAGGAGAAAGGAATTGTGTAAGCCTTATTCCTTAAGCTAAGCAATAAAACAGCCCAGGCATTTTGACAGTTAAAGTTGACATGTGAGCAGAAAACGTGTACTATTACATAAAGACCTGCAAGATTGAATGAAGTGACAATGTGACAAAGTCAGAACTTCCTGATATGAATTTACAGAACCGTGATGCAGGATCCAAATCCAAACTTTGAAGTGAAAAAGGCAGGGCTTTTGAAGCAGGAGTGCCATAGTGCAGTTCTGAGACTTCATCTGGACTGTAGTGTATACAATTCTGGTTGTCTCTTAAACAATAAAGATGAATTCGGCATGGAGAAAATACAAGAACTCACTGCAGAGTTGCTGCCTGCGCTTGCTTTGGTCATTACTCTGGAGCATGTAGTAAAATTGGCTTTATAAAGGAGTAAAAGTTAGTAAGATGGTAAGAAGTGAAGCTTTAAGAAACTTTCTGAAAAGCTTGAAAAGTAAATGTTAAGATTTGGGGGCAACTGAGATAGCATTTGGAGGGGTTTTTTTGCTTTAGGTCAAGTAATATTTTAAGAACGCCATCAGAAGGCTGTCTTCGAGTACCTTACTGTTATTTTTCTGGCAGGAATTGTCACTCAGGGTCAATTTAGAGGACGTTCAATCCAAGCTCTTGTAACTATGGTAGTCTGCCTTAGGTCAGCCCTGATGTTTGCAGAACTGACAAGAAGAGTTTGTTACCTAACCCTGCTAAGGGCAATGGCCTTTACATTGAAGAAATGGGGCTAAACATGCAGTCCTTGTCTGCAAGACGTGTTTTCTAGCAGGTGCCTGCTGTTGTAAGTCAACTTTATGGGAATTTTGTAGCTCAGGGAGAATTATTAGTCTTAAGAGTTTTGTGTAGTAAGAGCAGCAGGATTTCAGATCAGCATTCATGTTGAATATTTCTTTGAATAAAATCTTTGAACGTAAATGTGCACATATTGGCTTTTTAATAGGAAAGCATAGTCAAGCTGGAAACCGATATTCTCTCGGAGGAGCAAGGAACAGGTATCTTACTGAGGTCTGCACAGTTATACTCGGAAGGTGTTATTTCTTTATCAAGTTGAGAATATGAGTCTGCGTAGTGAAGAATATTCAACCCTCTAGCAATAACAAGTGTGGGAAACTGGACTCTTCCAGCTAACTCAATCTTATGCTTTTGAGGCCAGTAAATTCATGCTCCAGTTAGGGGTGTGTGGTAGGTTCTCACAGCCTTTCTTTGGCAAATGTGATTGCCTGAAGTTTTTTGGCTTACTTGCATTGTTCTGGGGGAAGGGAAGGTGTCAGCAGAATGAGCTATTATACCTGTAAATGTTCCGGTTTGTTCTTTAAAGATATAAAATCTCAATGGTATATAACTAAGTCACTCAGTTGCAAGCTAATTAACAGCAAATGGCCCTAGATTTAAAGTGTATTATCCTTTAAATTGTGAATCTAGAGAAACAAGTGTAATTAATTCATGCAAATCAGACTCCCTGAGGGGCGGAGGAGAAGCAGGTGAGCGAAGGACTGACAGATGAGGTAACTGCAGGGAAATGGGGGAGCTCAAAATTTCTTTCCCTGTCACCGTGCTGTCTGCCGCAGCTCCTCTGCTTCCTCCTGGGAGGCGGGAAGGAGGCCAGGTCAGGGAGGGAGCTCTGCCTCTGGGTGCCAGGCTGCAAAATTGTCACCTGTGTGGGCTGACCCGGGGAGGCCTCCTGCTCCTTCGCCAGGTGTCAGATGATGGTGTTAGTATTTCAGCTGTCCCTAGCTTTCAGCCAGCTGGGTAGAACTGGTTGAGGATCTGGAAGGGATCTGCTCTTCCCATGTAATGCGCTTTCTTCTTGTGGATTTGAGCATAGGGCTTTACCAGCTGCCTGAGGTTTCTGCAATTGCTCAGTGTCATTCGAAGTGACATTCAGTTTTGTAGTAGCAGGATATGTGTGTATCCTAGGATAAAGACTTGTGGGCACTTAAAATCATATTAACTTTTTTTCTGGAAAGTCCCTTTTGATAGTACAGATAGTTGTGAATAGACCAGCCAGCTGGGAAGCTGGAAGTAAAAATCAACATGGCAAAAATAAACTGTGGAAGGTATTCAAATAGTTGAGGAAGTTTTACAGTTGGATATGATCAATTAGGTGCTGATGTACCATAAAAAATAGAGGTCCTTTCCTCAGAATTAAAGTTAATGAGGCTTGGAGAATGTTTCTGCTTCCAAAACATACAGTTACAGTTTTTGTTTGGTTTTTTTTTGTGGTGTGTTTTTCTGTTTTGTTTTTTTGGTTATTTTTGGTTTTTTTGTGTGGGTTTTTTTTTTTTAGCCAGCATGAATTTTGTAATTTAGATGCCATGTCAATGTTTGTTTCTAGGCAACAGGCCTCCAGCCTCTGCTTGTTGTACCTGTCACCCCTTCCTCTTGGAGGCTGTACTTTCTAATTAAGTTTCCCAAAGGGTTTTTTCCAGTCCTGTATAAGATAGTTTCCAATGTAGATACTGGAATATATTTACTCTGTAAATTCACATCTCCTCTTTTTTTTTTTTTTTTTTTTTTAAGTTTCCCATCTTTAACACTTCAAATTCTAGAAGAAAAAAGGAAGTGGCGGAGGCCGTGACTCCTCTCTCTAGCCCTGTTTGTGCAGTCAGCAGTCAGTGCTCTCGAGCTTCAAACCTTGTCAGCAAGACAGGTGCTTCCCAAAGTCTGGATGAGTTAGAAGAGAAAAATATTTTGGGAAATCTAGCTACAGGGGAGTTAACTTCATTTTGTGATGCTTTGATGTTATCAGCATCCTATCAATTAATGTATATACTAGCATATGGGAGCAGAGTGTGAACAGATAATCAAAGACTCGTGAAGTGATCAGGGTCTAAATTATTTTGGTAACGAAAACAAAATGAATATTTAAATGAGACAAGGCAGCATTTATTTTCAGTGGAACTACATTTAGGTGTATTCAGTTTTTGTTGAACCTCTGGATAAGGAAAAACAAACTGTACTTTCTTTTTAATCTTATCAAATATGTAATAGAAACTTGTTCTGCTTTAACTTTTTGTATTTTTACTATAGGTAATCAGAGGACTGCTCAAATTTTGGCCAAAAACTTGCAGTCAGAAAGAGGTTGGTTTTGTCTCTTGCTTCTTGTGTCTGCTGTGATGTGCAATGTGGAGTGGCAGGTTCATGCACCTTACCCCTGCTGGGCTTTTCAGGAGATCTTGTGGAAAACTTGCAGTTCTTGAAGTTCCTTGAGATGTTCTTCTGTCATGTAACTCAATGCAATTGCTGTTCTTACTATGGTGTTACTATGTTAAAACTATATTAAAAGTTGCATTCTAAGGAATATATTGTGTAGAGAAACAATTTTCTGAGGTGAGAAGTATTTTAGTAGAAATAGACCAGGCTGGAGGTCATCTGCAACACAGTACCGACTTAGCAATTGAGGTACGGAATAAGTGTCTAGTAACTAAAGCATACATACATTCTTTTTCTGTAGTATAAAAATAACTTTAAATGGTTTGGGGAAATCCAATTTTTTTTTTTTCTGGTTTCTGTGTAGTGAAAATGAGTATAAAAAACCAAGAGTTTGATGCCACCACATCCCACCTGCCAGTAGTT
>NW_009646631.1:960916-974957 GCF_000708025.1 Charadrius vociferus | reverse complement strand
AAAAAAAAAAAGCATACACCACCCCCCACCCCCCAAACTTGTAGCAATATATGTTGTGGTTGTTGACCCCTGAACTTTGTGTTTCAGGTTGCAGAAAGAGCTTTGTACTTCTGGAATAATGAATATATTCTTAGCCTGATTGAGGAGAACATTGATAAAATTCTACCAATTATGTTTGGCAGTTTATACAAGATCTCCAAAGAACACTGGAATCCGTATGTAATGTTTATCTATAGTACCATAAATAAATTGTCCACTGTTTCATGTTTGGATTGTAAATGTGACTTCATTTTTACTTAAATCAGATGAAATCAATGAGATTACGGGTGCTAAAATGGCTGTAATTTTCAGCTCTATCATGCTGTTCTGCATTGCTGTGATGGAGAACTGGAATTTACTGAAAAAGTACGAGGAAACTGGATGATGGTCTTGATAGTGTAATCACGTTTGATCTTATGTGTTAGTTAAAACTGCAAATTAATACTTAGAGCAAAACAATTTCCATGGGATGCTTTTATGCTTTGCTGTCCTTTACTACTTTAGATGAACAAAATTAGATCAGTGTCTTTATCAGTAGTTATTGCTGCCCAGTGAGATAAGAAGGGGAAAGATGCTATCAGAGAAGAGCAATACCTACCACTATAAAGGATGGTAGGAATGAGAAATGAGCAACTACTTTATTTTATATTTAATGCCACATGTTAGTATTTTTATATCACATTTGAAAGACACGGTAATTGCATAGAAATACTAAAAAGCAAAGTTTGCTTGTGTCCAGCACCCTGCATTGAGTTGCAAGTCAGTTTGCAGAATGTAAATCTCGTACAGGCAAAAGCCAGGGGAGGCAGGAGCCTTCTGCAACTTTGAAGTCAGATGCCCTGTTTTAAGCCCTTAGAGGCTCTGAAATCATTCTGAATTTATCTAGATGGCGTGTCTAGTTGGAAGTGTATCAGCTGAGACTGAATATAAATTTTGGAGAACTAGTTCTTGGAGCATTGGTAGTTACTTGGGAGCTCAACAAATTTTTTTAGCTGCAGACAGAAGTTGTTCTTTATGAAGGAAGTGAAAGACACAGGATAACTGTATACCTTGAGGAACAGGAAGTTTGGGGAAGAAAGTCTTGGTGTTAGCCTGTTTTTGAGGGCAGAGAAATGTGCTTATATCCATCCAGCTGTCTGATATGGACTTAACTACTTGCTCAAAATCAGGCTGTTCCTCTCAGGAAACCAAAACCCCGAATAAGTTTTTTGTCTTCAAACCCCATGAAAGCCAGTGTTCAAAAAAGAGAAGTGTGCGGACAGGCTAAGCGTATTGTGTGTTTTGAGTGAGCGTAGGGGCCTCTGATGCCTCGTGCCACAGCGGACAGTGTCCTGAAAAGGCAAACCTGCTCCTTTGGTTACTGCCTTAGATTGTCCTTTCACTCATTTTTCAAGGTCCCAAGACTGCACGGCACCCCTGCTCTGCAACCTTACAGTCAATACTGCTGTGTGAAGGTGAACTGCTAGCGACGGGAAGGATGGGGAAGACAGTTTACCTACCTTTTTGATTAGTGCTAAACTTAATGATAGGCACCTTCTTAATGTTTAATTTTATTGCTGTTTTTGCTTTTCTGTGTATAATTAAGAGTGGGCTTAAAGGAGAGACACAATATAATATTTAAGATAACTTATTGAAGTATGAATGCCTTCACAAAAGGAAGAATAATACCTAATGTGGAAATAGGGACAGCCGTGTAAGACACAGCCAGTATTGCTCAAGCTGTTCAGCTTCTTAAAGGTCCTAAGGTACTGGAAACCATTAGCTGATGTTCTCGGTTCAGTTCTCTAATGGGCAGTATGCAGCAAAGCTATCTGCTGCCCAGAAACACTTCTGGTAGAACTCTAAGTAGCTGTAGTAAACCATGTGCCTGTGGTTCCTCTGCTATGTTCTTTTGCCCAGTCTTGAAACTATTAGCCAGAAGTTTATTTTTCTAGACTCTTACATTTCATTACTCAAATACTACAAAATTATAGCTAAAACTTGATTAAAAGTTAACATAACTGAATAGCTTTACAGTACAGCCACAGTACTAATAATTATATCCTAAGCAATTACAAGTCGGGGATTTAAGATTAAAGAGCCATTTCAAAAAATGTTTAAATATGCGGTTTAATTTAGAGGAAATTACAGTAAAGGATTTTGTTTCAGAAACTCACTGACCTTACAGTAGTATCTTAAATAAGAAGCTCGAAGTCCAAAAAAGAAATTGAACACTTGTTTACTGAAATTAATTTTGTGTTGAGTAATTGTAATGGTTGTGTTCCTTCTGTTCTAGAACTATTGTGGCACTGGTATATAATGTGCTGAAAACCCTGATGGAAATGAATGGCAAGCTTTTTGATGAACTTACAAGCTCATATAAAGCAGAAAGGCAAAGGTACTGAATATTCTTCCAAATGCGTGTTGATTAATACAGCTGAAAAGAAACAAAACTTACTCCTGCAGCTATGGGGTTCAGTAGCAGAATTGCTCTGCAGTGAAACTGCTCATCAGATATTTGCTGCTGGGTGTCACTTGAGCAAGAAGCACCCTCGCAGGTGCGTGTCAGTGGTGTGGCGGGAGCTGAAGCCCGGGGAGGCGGCAGGAAGGCTCCAGCTCCCTGTCCTGCCTGGGCAAGGAGCGTGTGGGCAGGGAGCGTGCTCTCCTGTGGGGTAAAACTGGGCTCAGCTGCTGCTGCAAGTGGCCACTGGTGCTGGCTCTGCTGCTTCGGGGGTGCTGTCTGAAGAAAGCGGAACTGGAGAATACTTCATAGCTCAGCCAAAACCTCTCTTATCCTGCTAACCTACTAAGCAGTGCTGTTGGAGTAAGGGAGGCGGTGTGTACATTATCCTGGACCAGCTGAGCCCACATGCTAAGTCTCCTTTCAGTAGTTATGCTTTTCTCCCCCAAAGATGCTCAGTCCCTTAATCTGTTGGCACGTGATAGAGAACATCCTTAGAATTGCAGTCATCTGGGCAAAGCCACACTACAGCAATTGTCCGAATTTGTTGGAGTGAAGTTAGTTTTACCACTAACCGTTACCAACTTGTACGCTCACTTTTTAACAGAGGAAACCGTAATTGCCTCTAAAAATAGCTTTGGAGAAAAACCTACAAGAGGAGTTGCTAGATGTGAATCACAGTAGTTAAGTAACTGCATCTCCGTGTTGTACTTAAAACATGTCTGAAAGTGGTACTTCACTCTTTTCCACAGAGAGAAAAAGAAAGAATTGGAACGTGAAGAGTTGTGGAGAAAGCTAGAGGAGTTAAAGCTTAAGAAAGCTATGGCAGAAAAGCAGAACAGCACTCACAATGTGCTAAATGCACACAATACAAGTGCCAAATAAAAGAAATGACCACCTCTACTCGGAAGACATACTTTTTTGTACCCTTTTGAAATACATAAGGATTTGCAAAAGAAACCTCATCAGTATAATAGAAACAGCCAATTTTTTCTCTGGCAAATGTAAAGATTTGAATTTAAATACAGCAGTTAAGTGATGTCATTACCACAGCATATTGTAAATTTGTCTAATTATTGATATACTGTCACTTCCAATGTTTCATAGAACTGAATTATCATCCTTAATGAGTGAAATAATTATGGGAGTGGTGAGAATTATGACTTGAATTTTTGATCGTGTTGCACATAGGTGGTATAGTTTGCTATGTACATTTTTTTCCTTGTTTTATATGTGCTTTTCACATCGCTGCATACTTTGGTTAAGATGATAGAAAAGGCTTCTAGTTGTGCTGTATTTTCTCAAATAAAACCAAGGTACGTTACCAGTAACCTGAGATATTCAGTATGTACCCCTTACAGCATTGAAAGGAACTTGGAGGTGGTGCTGTCCTTGAATTCCCGATTGGATTTAGAGTTGGATTTATCTAAGGTTCACATTGGAATGAGGCAAAGTAGGGAGCGAAAGTCAGCTTGAACAGGCTGGGGTGGTCTGTGCGTCTGACCTGCCACTCGGGGAGTGCCTCTGCCCCACTCTTGCTGCCTCTTGGTCCTGGGCTACTTACAGATTTCCTCCTGCTACAGCTGAGGATGGAGCTTCCTCCAGAGAGCCCATCGATGATGCTCCTCATCAGCCCAAGGACGCCCTGCAGAGTAGTGCAGGTCACTGAGAGACCATCTTGGGTGTTTCTGCATTCGTTTTAGCATCTCATGAACTGAAGAATGAGACCAAAATTGGGATTGCCTTTTTTTTTTTCAGTAAGGAGGGAAGGATGTCAATAAATAGTTCCTTGTTTTATTTAAAGAAAATGCAGTCTGTTTCTTAAAAGTGGAAAGCTGACAATAGAAGTCTTGTCTGTTTACTTGATCAAGTATTTTTTCACATCTTTTATCAGAGTACCATTCCAATCTCTTAAATTGCAGTTGTGTGGAAAACTTTTGTAATGAAAGATCTTTGGGGAATTGAGCAGCATTCAATAAAGTCTTTATGTTTGTATTTAGTGCTGTATATCACATCTTTGTGTTTATAAAGACCAGGAGAATGAAAATGGTTTTTACATACAGCCTTTTAACTGCACATGTCTGACTAACCTGTGGTTTTTCACTGAGTGGCAAAAGTGTTGGAGGCACAGGCCACTGTGGTTTCATTTTTACGGGTAGGGTGGAAGGCTTTGTTCTGCTCCATGGTGGTGAGAACAGCCAAGGCAGGTGTCCTGGGCTTTTTACCTATCGCTTGGCTGGTTTTCAAGCAGTTTCCAGGGGGAAAAAGTTTCTACTCTGCTGTTTGAGTTGATTTTTATTATACTGCTATTGTTAGTTCATTTTTGTCTCCAAGAAGTTATGTTTCACAAAGGAAACGGGAATAACGCGCTGCCTGAAGTGGTGTATGCTTGTAACAGTGCTGTCCAATCAAAACCAATTAGTCGCTCCTCTCTACATGTCAGATTTTATATAAAAAGACTACATAATCAGCTGACTAAAGTAGGTTCTGCCATAGTAGGTGGCAGCCCAAAATTTGGGGAGGAAGAGAATCCTTTACTTTTCATAGTGCTGCTTGAAGTCCTGAAGCCAGACGTTAAACACTGTGGGGCCTGTAAGGGTGCACTTTGCCAGCTCTGGAGGGAGACGACCATCAGGCAGACACTGTTTACCTTGGTTCACCTCAGTTTAGTTCTTTAGTACCTTTTTCCCATGGAAGAATAAAATCTCAATTTGAGATATAAAATACTTTCAGCTGTTCTGCAGTGTAAAGGAAATAAATTATAGGGAAGTTAGGGAATCTTAACCTTGCAGTGGTACACAGCATAAAGTACTAGCATTTGTAATTGTTATGAGTTGTTAAATTTACAAATATGGGCATCAAGAGTAAGTATTAGAAGAACAACACAGTAGCTATAAGAGGCCATTTCACACAAATTATGCAACACTTCCTATTAGAATCACTCCTATAAATAGGTACATAAAAGAAAGGTTTCTTGGCTGGAATCAGCTGGCCTGCTCGAGGAACAACATTTCCTTATAAAACAAAAGATCTTGATAGCTGCGACGTAGTCACTGAAGCTGACTACTCTGGGAATTTATTTTTAAAAAAAGTACATTAAATATTGCAGAAAGGAGAGCATCCTTTATTTAACCACACCTCCTACTTACCCCAGAGATGGGGCTAAGCTGCCTTCCAACTTACCTTCTCTGACCCAATTTGCAAAAACAGAACAAAAAATGCAGTAGGATCAAACTGTTGTTTCAAAACACTTTTGTAAAATCCAAGAAATACCTGCTGTAATATCATTTGTTAAAGGAATCCTTGGGTGTTTCTTTCACAGTGAGGAATTAAGAAAGCTCACTTGTCTCTGTCTTACCTGTAGAAGAGGCCCTCAGCAGTGGGAAAGCAAAGGGCTGTAAGCTGAGCAGGCACGTCAGTGGAATGCTTTCCTACCAGCATAGGCTGTTATGTAGCAACACCAAAGGGTTTTTCTTGATGCAGATGGCCTAAGTGTGGCGGTTTTCATTTTTCTTCCTCTTCCCTATTACCTGCTCTCTGCCCTGCCCAAGTTTCCCCACCACACCAGCAACCTAAGGATGAAGTAGCTCTGAAACAGTGCTTCAACAGTGCCATGTTTGGCCTTTGCTACTCCCCTCTCCTCTTACCTCCTTCACTTACTGTGTACGATGCTAATCTACCTCACCTGAGACAGGTACAATATTGGCCCTGCTGGGCCTGTTCGAGAGCCACCACTGCAAGATACTGAAGATAAAGCATTGGCTGAACACCATCTGTTCTTGTATACAAAGGGGTTTTTTTCCCCCAGAAGAGTGTGACCAAGTTAGCTCAGACTAAACCATTCAAATTATGAACTGTTGGAAGTGCCAACACAGGACCTGCGGAAGAGGTAAGAGCGGTAATTGCAAGTGACTGATCGGCTGTAACCTCCTCCTGCCCTCACCTGTCTTGACAGAGGGGAACCTGTGGTTTGTTTTTCTTACAGTAAATTGTTGCTGTGTTGTTTAAGGCTGTGTTTGTGCAGTGCAGTATCTTGATTTGCTTTGGAAATCAGTTGAAAGTAATAAATTTTGTTCCAAAACACTTCCTTAGAAGGTAAAAAAAACAATATGAGGGGGTACTTTTGATACATTTACTACTATATTAATACCTCATTAGTAGAGGATGGAGGAAGCAAAATATGACTTGGTGTGCTCCTTTCCTTCCAACAAAGCCTTCAGAGCAAACGCAGAGTGGTGCACTGCTGCCCTGTAGCCTCCACAACTCCAAGTTCAGCATCTAGACTAACAAGGGACTTATAAGGAAGAAAAGCCTACACCACCACAGCACAGTTAGTTAGCACGCATTCTCTATATAATAGAGAATCACATTTAAATGCCAGGCTGATGAAAGACTGTTTTTCGGTTCCTTAGCAAAGACTGGGGGAAAGAGGGAAGAGCAACAGCCTGAGACTTAGACTTTGAAACCTGCCATCAGCTCAGGTGCCCAGGTATTGAGTTGTTGCAGTCTCCTGATTAGGAATAAATTTTTGGGTTTTATGTAATCTTCTTGCTGTAGTACCTCCGCCTGGACTACTGCCTGTAAAACCCCAGCTGAAGCTGAGAGCAGGTAGTTTCAGAGAATATACACAGTATCTTATTTGAAGTATTTTTTAATATTAAAGTCAATATACTTTAAATCAAAACTGACACATAATAGAATTCCAGTGTATTTTGTTTTAACACGTACTTTGGAGAGGGGAGGCCAGACTGTTTTGTTGAGTGCTTTACCTTCCACCAAACGCAGACAAGGAAGTAACTGCGTTACAGTAGCAGATGCAGGTCACAGCTCATGCTGAAGTTAAATGGTCTCCTGTTCAGAGAAGCATTCAAACACTGTCCATTTTTTTTAGAACTTAACCACTACAGTGTTGACTTTCTGAACATTAGTGATTCTCGGCTTTCCCCTTGGTCCCACCCTATATTGAGGTAAAAGCTTGTTAAGTTTGGAGTAGAAAAGCATGAGTTTGTTAGACCTGTCCTAAAGTTAGCTCTTTTCTGAAGGTCAAAGGCCAGTTCACTAGGCTGTTCCTTCAGCCATTGTTTTTCTTGAAGAAAACATACCTGTTTTGCATCTTTAATTGCTGCATTGCCGATCAAAGTTAATTCCAGTTATTTTCTATCCCTTCTGCTATGAATAGTTAAAAGGCAGTCTTAGTCTCAGTTTATGTGGTTCATTACTTGACTCCTCCTCTTCAGATGTCTCTTTCGTATTTTGATCATCCACTTAACACTTAACTTAGCAAAGTCTGCTGCCTTAAACAGAGCCAAAAAGATACCACAAAGAAGAGCAATCATGTTCCAGGGATTTGCTGTGATTATCTGAAAGAGATTAAAAATGTTATTCCCCATAAACCCCATATAAAAATGTATATGACTTAGCGGATATTATACCTATTCAATAACAAACAATGCCATTTTTCAAAGAAGTGAAGTGTTTTGCAGTGCCTTCTCCATACATCTGCCTCACACCATGTTTTTTCTGATTCCTGCCATCAGGAAGAAAACACACTGTACCAGCTGCTAAATTCCTTTTAGATGATGAATTGTTTAAAAATGTAGAGAACAGTTAAATTGCAAATTTTAAGATTAAGGATTAAACTTACTATAGCATTTAAAGATTTACAAAAATAAGCGGTCACATTGAAGATCTTCCAGAAGACAAAGCTAAAAGAAGCAACTACTGGAAGTCTTTAACAAGACAGCATTGTAATACTAGCCAGATTTTGACAACAGCAACTGTTTCTGCAAACCTACAGCAAGTATGTTATGGTTCTATTTCTAACGACATTTGGTTCAAGAGTAGTTAAGTTTGTTTATAGTTTGCAATTCTCCTCACACCTCTGGGCACAAGGATGACTTGGAGGATTTCAGATGAAGCAAGCAGAGCTAGGCTTAGGCAGCAATAAAGTAGCACGCAACTTTGGGACTCACCCTGGAGTCTGCAGCTCTGACAGTCAGCATGAGCACAGTGCTGCTAGTCATCACCAGAGCCAGAAGGTCTTAAACAGGCTTTCCGTATTTGTTAATCCTCCTAAAAGCAGCAGCGCTGGCTGCCAGTGCTTGTGAACTATGGCCTCTTCAGCAAGAGGAAACAAGCACCCCTAATCCACTGGATCAAGGGCAGCTTTCAGCGTGAAGGCAGCGGAGGTGTGAACCCCATCTGGCCGAGAGGTGCTGGGAACAGGACTGGGCTCTCGAGGCCAGGGAGGCACCTGCACTGAGGAGAGTGCCCGGCCTCCGCACAGACAGGACAGCAAGAGTGCAAAGGACCAACTACCCAATCCTGCCCCGCACCGTCTGCAATCACACTCTGCCTTTGGACAGGAAAACAAGAACTCTGGGTTTTGATGGTGACGGGCTTTGATTGCCAGATAGGGCCATTTTAAATGCAAAATTTTAAACAGATTCTCTTTGCGCACTTCGCCACTCCACATCTTTCTGGGGAGGGTAAATGCGTCTGACCTGCTCCCCTAGAACACTCGGAAAACAATATCTAGCTCACACACTTAAAGCACATGTGCCTGCAGCACACACCTGCATACCCTTTAAGCACTCCAGTGACTGATAGCGATCTTGTCTGGCACATCATACACCTCTAGCTGCAGCATACTGAGCTAAATTTTAAAGTGCTTTTTCTGCTTTTCAATGCAGTACCAAATTCTATTTGAATAAGAAATAAAAAAATACACTAGTCTATTTATTTTTATTATTCTAATTTAAGTCTAGGCTTCTTGCTTGACAATTAATAAAAGAAGTCATTAAATCGGCTTATGCAAGTACACTTATTTAAGCAAAAAGTTCAGACTTGACCTGAAGCTACACTTTGCTGGAGCACAAGGGGAGAGATGCTTTTTCTTAGCTACATGTACCTCTAGCTGCAAACAGAATGCTGAGTGTCACCAAGCCAAGGAAAGGCATCACATGGTCTTGACCTCCCCAGAACATGCATTACGGGATATAAGGAAGAACATGGGACTGAAATTTCAGAAGTAACCTCACTGTTCCTCTGAATTTCTGCTTGGAGTGAGGTAGAGGCACATGTACGCGTGCGCACACACACACAAACCATCAGCATGTACAGTCAGACAACATTTCAAAAAGGACTAGCATGTTACTCACATCTTGAACAGTCTGTATAAAAGGATCTTTCCATTCGAATACCACAAAAAACAGCTGGTCACTTCCTGGTTTAGTTCGCTGGTCAATATAGTTAACCACACTAGTCTGGAGAGAAAGGAAAAAAAGTGCAGGTTACTTTCTTCAGTGGTGTGATGAGTCTTCTGTGCAACAGAAAAGGCTTGTAGGAAGGTGAAAGCAGAAGATTGTTTAGGAACTTCCAGTTCAGCTTTCCTCTAGCTGGAACAAGAGGCTCCCAAAATATGGAAAAGGCAGTTTCCTGCATCTGTCTCACGTTCATATTCTTTTCCTATTTCTGACTTCACACTGCAATACCATTTTTACACTGGTAGCCAGCGCCTTTATTTTATTACATAGTTTTTCCCTTTCAAGGGGTGAAATTTCATTTGCAAGATTCATTTGCTTGGAGTAATACAGCATTTGGAAACTTCTTGTGAATGAATGCTAAATTACTTTTATTTACCAGAGAACTACATGATGGTGGCAGGAAGACTTTTTTTTTTTTTTTTGAAAAATCAGTTGTAGAATAAACTAAAAGATGCCAGAAAGTGCAGAATGAACATGGAAGGGAAAGAAGTCTAGATGTTAACAATTAAACCCATACTTCCCAGTATTGCCCATTAACTAGGTTACCATTTGAAACTAGTGCTGACCAGCAGAGCGGCTGACCAGCAGAGCGGTTTAGCACAGTTCCACAGAGCTGGGATAGCCAGGGTACAGTTTTAGATACCAAATGGATGTCACAGCCACATGAAACCACAGTCTTTAAGAACTACGGTCAGGAGAGTATTAAGACATGAGGCCTCGGGAAAAACATTTATCTTGTCTTGTAACACACCCCACAGCCCAGAAGGGAACTACACAGGGAACTACACAGAGTTTGTACACAGGCAGTAACAACGCAGTTTGCACTAACCCCCCTGCCACTAGGAGACAATATAAACTGCTCAGGAGCCAGGCAGTTACCTAACAGGGCAGCACCCTGGAGTTACAGCTGAACAAACAGTAGAAGGACTGCTCCCGCCTCCAACCCTCAAAGGAATATTTACATCTTGGTGTGTGCACACAGGAGTACTGCTGCTCCTCCTACATTAGTTTAATACTGTACTGGAAACAATTAATCCAGCAGTACCGTAACTTCATTTCAGGGTTACGACAGGAACTATAGGTATGAAAACAGTGGTTCAGCATACATTACATGAGTGATGACCTACTACAAAAACTTTCCATCTACCATGGCTTAGTTTCTTTACAAATACTTCAAGATTTCTATCGGCCTTCTCCACACACCTACACACCCTGCCCTGACCAGATTTTAGGCTGTGAACACATAGAAGTGGGAGCTGGAATACTGTATGTGTTTCTATTCAAAGCATATGGGCACTTCACCACCTCATGTTTTCTGGTCAAACAGCTTTGCTGCAGACTTACCCTATACTTCTACAGCTCATTTAATTATTGTAGCGTACCATGACCCGAACTACACTCATTCAGGAAAACTAAACACCAGGAAACAAGCAGTACACAAAGCCAAAGGAAGGCAATGGGAAAGGAAGAAAAGACAAAGTAATGACTACTGGGCTAGTTAGCAGACTGACTGTGCTATTTGACATAATTATTTGTATCCATCTTTCTGGTATGCCATCTCCCAGTTTTAGATTTGAAAGGCTAATGGACTTCCTTGTGCAATTTGAGCAGATGTACTGTCAAACAAAGCAAGTGCAATTAACGTCTGAGCTATTTTAACTTCTACTGTATTATTAATGGGGATCGGAAACCTGTAATTCACATTTGTACTGATTCCTCTTTCCTAGTTTGTTTTTTACAAAAAACACCCCACATAGCATTCACCTACCCAGATGATCAGTCCCTAACTACTGGACTAAATGGATGTTTATGGTCACAAAGAGCTCAGCTTTTTCTGAGTTTGAGTCGGCCTTTTGTTTCCACTTTGTGACGTGTTGGACTTGGGCACACAAAGGAGGACTTCCAAAAATCCTACACTAGGTAAGTACCAAATGGCAAGCGATACAGAGCTGTAGGTGATGAAGGACAGACAGACAACTGCTCTCAGTGCTTACATAGCAGCAGCTGACTGATGCATCCTTTCCTCTCCAAACTAAGGCATTAGTTTGGGACTTGCATGACTTTGGGATTTGCCTCTTGTCTTCCTCCAGTGGAGCAGGAGGGTACCCACCTCACAGTCACAGCTCTGGTCTTCCCTTAAGGCTCTGTCACATAAGGCCCTATCTGTGAGAACTAAAGATAGGAGAACTGAAGATTCTGCTTCATTTTAATCTCCACAAAGTACTCTTTCCAAGTGTACCATAGACTAAGAGACAGTGTTGTCTCTGAAACACATACTCTCTGAAAAGGACTACTCTTCAAATTCTCATTTCTCATCACCAATGAGACTCTTTCTCCCGAACCAACACTGGGAGCAAGATAACAAACTCAAAACACAGTTATTCTCCTGTCCATTAGTATGAACAGAACAGGAACAAAAGTCAAACTCATTTCATCTCTAGCTAAGTCTGCATCTTCCACCTGCATATTTTCTAGTTTTAAATGATGCAAGAAGTTGTTACTCCTTGTTTCTAAGGATACTCAACAGATAAAAATCTCAAACCCAAACAAAAAGCAGACATGAGAATGCTACAAAGGATACAAGGCTTATGTTTACCTCTTCATCCTAACATCAGCTCTTGTAGTAACCTAAACAATACTTCTTTCCAATACTAGCTATTATTTAGACAATTTCTTTGGCAGTTGTTCCCCACCTTGAACTAAAGGTAGCTGTGTTAGTATTTCTATGTTGGTCTTTTTGGACCCTTACCCTCAGACTACAGCTATCATTTATAACACATTCAAGGCCTGGATTTTCTGTCCTCCCCATTAGGAGATGTTTTCCTGAGATGTGTCACTAGGCCATACCAGCAGCTGCGCACATCAAGACATTTATCCTTTTACAGAACCTCCCCATGTTAAGAAAGAATGCCAGTAACTGTACAGCCAAAACTCCTCAGTGGCAAGTAGCGTAATGGATGCAATGAAACAAAAAACAAGCTCCTGATGTTTCACTTACTTAAACAATTGACCAACCTACCCACCCTTCTTCCAGCTCATATTGCTATTTGCCCCAAGAACTGGTTATGTTGGCCAATTATCATTAAAACCATAGAAGTAACCAGGTCGTAATAAACTAAGAGGTCCCAAAAATTCTTCCTGGGGATTTTTTTTTTACCTCTTGTTTGAATTCAACGGTCTCACTACCATCTTCTTCTTTTGTTTTCACCAAGGACATCTTGACCCAAGTTCGAAAGCCTCCGGAAAACTTCCAGCTGGAGTATGAACTTTCACAGTCCTTCATGAATTCTGCTTTTTCTGGACTAAACAAAAAAGACCATTACATTACTGACCAAATTCAGAGTGGTATGTGAGCGCTGTAGGCAGGAGAATGTCAGACCTACAGGCACTTCAAAATGTCTTCACAATTTCTTTTATGTTTCAACTGCTAAAAGTCAGCATACCTAAAACGTTGTTAGTAGTGACACTTTGATTAATGGTAGCACTTGCACTCACATTCTTAACCACAGAGGACTTACCTGCTGCGCTACCACCCTAGAGTTCTGCCTGCCCCTAGGGATTGTTCTGCCCTACAGGGGAGCTTCATTCTGCTCATCTGTCACCTCCAGGACAGAAAGGAACAAAGCCAGGACCCCAGGAAACAGTATGCCACAAGGCTCAGAAGCAAGAGATGGAAGGAACAGCCTAGAGGCAGGGCAGGCTGCTTCACCCCGTTTCTGGGATGCAAATAAACTGGTTGCAATGCAGGCATCCTTCAAATGCTTTGAAATTTACATTCAGCATATTCCTATTATTTTTGGAATGCTATATCTTTGATGTAAGGCTCCCAACTGCAATAACATGGCTGTTTTCCCATTATACAATCCCAGATATTTGTAGCCCCAGAACGGGGGGACTTTATGGCTTTTTTTTTTTTTTTTTTTTTTTAAATTACTGTGACCTTAACCCATTTTAAGGCTTCCAATACCCCTCACACTGCAAGTGCTAAAGAGGCAGCTCTAAGGCACATCTGATCTCCATCCTTTCTCTACCAACTGCACAAGACACAGTGAATTAACCATGCTATTTACTTGGAGCTCCTCGGTACTGTGATTTTAGCCACTTTAATGTCATCTCTATGAAATAAGCCTGGCCCTGCAGCTGCTTTTTCAACAAGGTTTCATTTGAAATGAAGGGGTAAACCACTGTGATGAGTCAGAATCATTAAAGCACAGACTGCTGATTTTTACTAAAGATAGATTTCAGGTTGCAGAGATGTGTCAGGGTACACTGGTCCTTGAGACAAGAGAAAGGGTTT
>NW_009646631.1:946198-960881 GCF_000708025.1 Charadrius vociferus | reverse complement strand
GCATACTTTTCTCATATGGCAGAGGGAGCACGCAGCTGGGTCTGTTGGGAGGCTAGGGTATTTTGGTCTTTCAGGAGAAAGATGCAAAAAAGTAAAGAAGAAAAGCAGAGCTGAAGAAGCAAGCTGTTGTCCTGGAGAAGACCAATCAGGAAGATTTGTCCTGTACCAGCACTGACTAGATTTGCACGTTTCCTGACCTATCCCTTAGTTTTCAGAATCAGGGCTCCTTTTCTCCTAACAAACTAAGATGTCTTGTCTACAAGGCAGCAAGAGCACGGACTGATAAAAAGAACACCATACTGATGGCTACTCTGTGCTACAGTGCCTGCTCAGGCTCAACAGATGAATACACACATGTTCGTAGGAAGGCAAAATCTAGCAAAGCCATCACACTTCAGTCAGGGCGTCAGGTGATGGGCTCAAACACAGAACTCCATTGTGCACACAAACAGAAAGAAGGGTTTCTGTAAAGAAAAGCTAATACACTTTGCTACCCATCAAGACAGATGATATTCCAATAGTGTTTTATCTTAGGAATATCTTTATGCGTTTGTAACATTAGCTGCTTGCTTAGTGTTCCCAACAGGATGGCAGTGCACCTCTCTAACCCCCACAAGGAAGGTATGAGCAAAGCATAAGAACGAAGCCCACCACTTGACTGCTCCTCACCATATAAACCAATGATATAGGGAGACCTAATCTCTCAATGGTTTCTTCCCCCTTTGGTATATGGGTACAGCAGCAGCTGATCAGACAGCATGGAAGAGCATGGTGCTTTGCCACTCAGTGGAACACACATAATTAGCCAGCCAGTCACATGCCTAATGCACGACTAAACACAGCATCCCAGAAAAGTTTTCCAAACCAACACGGAAAATTGAGGCAGGAAGCTATGACACAGAGCTGAATGTTACAGCCACAACTTAGATGGTAAGCAGAGAGCAATAGTATACTTTGCCTTCAACAGTAATTGTAGGCTTGAAAAAGAAAGACTAATAACATCTTAGGAGAAGTGATCTGAGAAGGCTTGTGCACATATGCTTGTGCGCATCACCCAGACCACTGCCATAGAGTCAGGGGAAAAAGGGGGGGAGCAGAGCAGAGGCACAAGCTTTGCACAAGTGATAGCAGAGGGCAAATAACGCAGCTTAAAAACCACACACAACTAAGTGAACACAAGACAGGCAAGGGATTTTAATCTGAAGAACAATTCTCCAGACAGTTTCTTTAAATTCCCTCTTCACCCCAATGACAGACAACCTGCAAAGGCTGCACACCTTTTTTGTTTGTTGTTCAGCAAGTTCTTGACCTTTAACACTTTCCTTCAGCTAAACTGCAAGATTCCTGGAATATTCTGCACCAGGCTCTTCCAAGATATTGGTGGTACCTCAAGACCATACAAAAAATTCCTACGTCACAGCAAAGAAAGAGAAGTGCAAAAGGCCACTGTCTCACTCAGGGGAACTACAAAGCCCTGCTCTCCCCTCAGCCAATGTTTTCATGTAACTATTGACAGTTACCTAACCATTGCCCCAGCACATACTGACATGACAAGAGATTATATTTGTTGCAACTGTGGGAGTTGCTAAGCGAATTCTGGACTGGGCTCTAGTGCTGCAGTGGATCCTTCTAACACCAATCTCTGTGGACCAATAAGACCCTCAAGAGCCAGACGCAGCTTAGGATGTCCCATCAGCAGATTCCAACACAACATCAAGAGCCAAAACCACAGATAGATCAAACCCAATTCCTGCTTATTGCTTTTGCTTTTCCCTAGACTAGGAAACTCTCAGACAGCCATGGGATCTAATAAAGGGTGAGATGGCATGGAACCAAAAGTCTCGACCCTTCTATGTTATAATTTACTTCTCTGCACACGACAATCCAGACCAGAGATGTGAACACGGAGCTCTGTTTAGACCCGTAAATAATCTCTGACCTGTTCAGACTGGTATTCATCATTTCACATGACTGTAAGTTATTTTACATGCTACGCTAACAATAGTTTTGTCAGTAATACAGTCAGAGGTTTTTCTTCTTAAGCCCATGTATTATACTAATGACAGTTCAGGAGAGGAACTTGTATTTTTAGCTGCACTTTTTTGGTAATTTGCAAGGGTTTCATTATTTCCTTCCCTCCAATTAATATGGTACAGACAGCAGCTGCCACTGTTAACAAAAAAAAAAAAAAAAAGAAAGAAAGAAGTGGCAGTATCCCTCCAACTCACAGGCCAACAATAGCATACAGTTCAGCAGTGTTCTGTAAAGACCAGAACAAAACTAACAAGCAGTGCCAGTTTCACATAGTCTGTCGATCCAATTTTAACACAAGAGCTGAAAAGAATAAAACCCTTGACAGAAACAACTGGACCTTACTTGAGTCCTCACCACTTGCTATGCCTCAAAAAACCCTTAAAGACACAAGCCTCTAGGTGCCATTTTCATTACTGCTTATGGCTGATGCTTGCAGCAGCCTTCACTGATACGATTATTGCTATTTAAAGCAAAAGTGAGCTGCGCATAATACTGTCTACACAGAAACTGTGGTATAGATACAGCAGGACTCTTCTCACCAATTTCAAGGGGGTTGGGTTGTGATTTAAAATGATGGAATAACCTACACATATATTTTATAGCAGTCTGCCTGCCTAAGCTGTTTGCAGCCATGGCAAAAAAAACGTAAGGGTAATTATGATATCTCATGAGTTTTAGCATAGATCTCAGCATTGTTGGTAACACTTTACATGAACTGCTGGACACAGTGCTAATGTGTTCTCATAACAGTAAGTGAGACAGTTCATCAAGAAAGTAGTTAACAGCAGCCAGTAACTGAAGTTTCTAGAGGCTGTATGGAAGGACAACATTTGTATTGTTAATACACAACAGTTTCTATGGTCATCTTAGCCCAGACTTCCCACCAACTAAATTTAGCATCCGCTGATGAACTGGAAATCATTACTATTTTCTGTTTTGCTGGAAGTTGGACAGAACGAGTACGTTCCACATATGCATGTGGTTTCACGTGCACTTCGTAGTCAGGAGAAAACGTAAACTTTCAACACACCCTGAGCCTATCCAGTTCATGCCCCAGGACACCAGAACAGCAACACACAACACTAAGCAAGACAAGCCACAAAATTTGTACCAAGCTCTGGAGGATTCTATAAAAGTGACACTACCAGCCTCTTGCGCACAACTGGCTCTCTCACTGTATTTCACCTAGACATGTAGATCATTTACTACTAAGTTTAAAGGCCTACATACCTTTGCCAATTTTACCATTACCTGGGTTAGTTGAAAACCAGTTTTCATTGACATTCCGACTGCCTGCTGCAAACAGGTACAAAGGATGCACCCCCAAATACACACCACCATTTCCTACTTTTTCACTTCGCTCCAAACATACCTCAGGCTCAGCCTTCACTCTCCCAGCTTCAGTTCTGGTGCCTTCCAACACTGAGACAAGGCAGCTTCTCTAGGTACAAAGTGACACTTCCCCATTTCTTTGTGGCTCAATTCTGCTCTCTAACCAATTTGACCTGCCAATTCTGGAGGCAGGAGGTTGTGATCCAGGTTTCTCACAGGCAGCTTCTTACTGATTTACCTACACTGGCACAAACACACCCTTGAAGCTAGGACCTTTGCAATACTGCTTATTGCTGGTTTGCACATCTAACCTACCTTTGCACAACATGTGGCACAAGCATTTGGGACAGCAGCATGCAGACTTGCAGCTTGCTTCAAGAAATACTGCCAACTTAAGTAGGACATAAATGTTTTAACTTGGGAAAAAACAGCTCTTAAAAATGGCTTATCTGCAAATTGATACAACGGGCACAGAAATGTGGCTTCTAAGACTTGAGTATGCATAGGACAAGTTCTGTCTTGGTATTTTGGCTCATCCTGCAAAGAGGCAGAAACCAGATGCAACACAACTGTGCCTCCTGCTCTGTTTCACAGGGGGTGGTCTCAGTGCTTGTGTCTTGAAGTACCAAACAGCTATGCACCTTGCTGGAATTGGTCCCACTAATACATACTGCTAACTGCAGCACAAGCCACAAAAACGGAGAAAAAACAACACAGAAGGAAAAAGTAGCACCTTCTACATCACTGCTCTTAACTGACAGTTTCCTACCCTAAAATATCAATGCCTAAAATACCTGGAACATTAGCATTTTATGAGGTGTTCTAGTACAGTTACAGAAAGTACTTAACGACTCAAGATCTCTCCTTCACTGAAGTAGAAATGCTTTGTAAAAAAACAAATTGAGATAATTAGTCCTTGGCTACCCAGAGACACTGTGACTGAACCCTTTCAGTCTTTGCTGCATCTGAAAAGCATCAGTATGATCATATCCAAGTCTCCAAGAATGCTCCAAGAAATCGGTTATTTCTCTTCCCCTCCTTCACCTCATTTTGTCCTGCATATGGCCTTTATTCCCTGTGCCTTTTTCACATGGCATCTGACTACTACCAAATTAAGGCTTTCTATTAGGTCTCACTGAGACTAATATCTCTTGCCTAGGTTTTAATCTGGATTACAGAGAGAAGAACTGAACCTGAATTTAAATTAAGGCAAAAATTAAACAGGTAAGTATGGCATTTATTCTCGCAAGGTGGGAAAAAGGTAGGGCTTTCAAGAAAGTTCAAGACAGGATGAATTCCACTTCTGTTAAAATTAGAAGGTTGATCAGTCAATCCAATGGCACCAATTTAAAACTAATACAAACCAATTTTGAAAACCCCATCTATGAAATTACATCATTCTGTAGAATCTTGCAGTAATACAAAGAAATACAGTTAATCTTCCCACAAAATCACAACAAAGCAATCTAGGGATCTACTCTTTACAGTAATTGCTTTTTTTTTAAAAAAAAAAAAAAAAAAAAAAAGGTACAGAAACACTTGTGTTCTCAGTGCACTTCCTGTGCACACAGCCCAGGACAGCATACTTCCTGATCGCCCACAGCAGCAAACAGCAGCAAGCCAGCACAAACTCCAAACTTTTAGTTTAGTGCAGCAACAAATGGCTGAAGCATAGCTGAAGGGCAGTTTTTGTCACTGAAAAAGTCCTCAATTCTTTTTCTAAAAAGCAAGATTAGTAACCTAAGACATGAAAGAGCATCAACATAACCCAAACATTAAAAAAAATAAAAATAATGAGAATATAAAAGCCTGTCTGACTTTTACTAAAAGAAGCCCTGCTTTCACAAGTATTGTTGTAGCAAGTTCAATGCAGTTACAGGCTCATCCCTTTACATACCTGTTGATGAACTCTTGGAAAGAAGAAAACAGAAGGTAGTCAATGGCACTAAAATCTTGGTCCGTTTCATTTAAATGAAACTGCAAAAACACAAGTTCCTTTTTCTTCACATCACGAGGGCCTTGAACAACCAAAGCATACTTCTGTAACCAAACAGAAAGATGGTGAGAGTAGCAAAGGAATCCTCGTTTCCCGTTCATGAATTCACCATCTGTCACTAATACTCTATAGAAATCTAACACACACAAAGATTTTCTTGGCCTCTACTAAGAATATTATCTAACAAGAATGCCAAATGAATCCATCCTTTTAGTTTGAAAATGAAGTCTTAACATCAAGATTTAGTGTTTTTACTAAGGAATCTGCTTTAGTTCTACTGTAGCCCTTTGGGTTCCCGTGCAATTACCAGTCAAGGCCCTGCAACCTGCATTCTGCAGAAGGACAATCAAAACTGTTTTGAGCATTAAAGTCTAGGAACTTTCAGCTCTTGACATGAAACAAGTTCATCTGGAGTCTGATGTAGAGAACATCAGGTTTGTCCTTGAGAAAGAGGAAGTTCTACAGCCCGTGGCACCTCAAGTAAGCTGCTGAAAGTTAAAAAAACAAAAAACAAAACCAAAAAATGGTTGCAGGCAGAATACAACTTAAAGTAGTGCAGGCATTATATCAAACAGGGCTCTACGTGGTTCAGAGGTCTCTGCTTCAGTGTCTCTCCATTCAACTGCAGGACTACAGCCTATCAGATCAGCAAGCTTCTAAACGCATCTACCACGCAGCATAAAATGCAGGTTCTTAGTTTGTTAAAACATGCAAAAAGAGCATGTTAGTGGCAGAAATTAAATTAGACTTGCACCTAGAATATTACTTTCAAATATACTAAGGAGCTGCTTCCCAGAAATAAATGGTAACTAGACAAAAGGCAAAACATGAAGAGGAAAAAAGCTGACCAAACATGTACCTAGACTGTTTGTTTATTCACACTTAGTTTCCTTAAAAACAATCTCAGCAATCACTTTAGATAGAAATGACCATATTTAATACTTTATTTTTTGAATGCTTGTTTATACAGAAGCTAGATTCCCAGCATTTTTAAGGGCAATTTAAGACAGACAATCACTCAATGTACCCAATTTATTGGCTCACAGCATTGCAGTGTAAGGAAACACTTGGTGCGCAGTTAAGATTTTTCCAAGTGTGACAAAAATAGTATGTAATTCCCAGCAAACATACAAAAAGAGATAGGCTATCCTGCTTTCATGGAGTAAGTGCTACTGCTTTCAATCAAAGCTATATTTACTATATCAAGGAGTACGCTTGCCAGTTCATTTAAAAGAGGAATGAAGCGAGAGTTTCATTGTGAAAAATGACTTATTTCGTCCCATTCAAGTTTTCATGCTGCACACACCCACATGACAGCTGATCATCCATAACACATATACACACTGACTGGGGTCTTCTACATTTCTGAAAACAAAAGCACAGATGGCTTGAAAAAAAACTAGAACCAAGGATTTTTTTCAGCACTAAGTAAATATTTTCACTTTCAAATACTATTACAAGCAGAAAACTCCCACTGAATAAGCTTTGTTCTACTATATTATTATTACCATAGTTTGATTAGTAAAAGGATCTGTATAGTTGATTCTCTGAGTGGTGCATTCAATGTCTCCTGGCTGACCTGGATTTATCAGAGGCGGAATGTGATCGTAGTAATGATGCTTGCAGCTAAGCAGCCGAGCCTTGCCCGGGTAAAAGGCAATGCCTGTTTTGGGAGAAAAAACATTGAAGAGAGCTGATTTCTTTTCCAAGTACATAGATTTTCATTCTGGGATTTAATCCTAGAGGATACTGAGCTATCCTCAAGATCCAGCAAAACAATCAAATTAAACCACATGCTTCAGCATTTTTCTGGAGCAGGACAACAGTGTCAGCTGCATCAGGACAGAACCCCTGCGATGCACTAAAAAAATTAGGGTTCATGTTGTTACAACAATTCAAGGTTCACAGAAGCTAAGTTTCCCTAGTCTTCCCTCAAGGCAGCAGCTAATACATCAGTCCCTCTGGCCCCAAATGAAATGTGTAAATTAAGTTAGGAGACTATTGAAGTGAAATGGGACATATTTTGAGGTATTATCATTTAACATGTCAAATTTTAATTGGAAATAATGTTAGTACTATACATGACAGATCAAAGATCACTGAACTAATAAAAGTGAAAACATGCTCTTTAGAACATCTACCATCTTCTATTCACTAAATAAACATCACAATAAAAATCAAAGCCATCAAAAAAGTTACCATCCCTAACTGTTACCGTCTTATGTCACTAGGTACTTCACCTGCATGGAAATTCATATATACTATAAATCTATGGTTTCAGACCAACAGCATGCATTAAAAAAACCTTCAGTCACCTCAGCTGTAGAAAGATAGAAAAATAAAAGGCCCAAAAATCCCGTTATGCCACATATGCCGCATTTAGTATTGGAAACAAGCTTGCTTGAAGATAATCCAGACCAACTACCAAAAAAAGTACGATCTGAGTTACTAGATATGATTAGCTCACACAGCTAAGATGACCCGTCCACCAAAATGCAAGAACTCAAAGCAGTCAGCATATATCAGTCTAAAAATGCTTTATCCCTTTCTTCAGTGCTCCATGCTTGCAAATTGCCAACTCATCACTTTAATACAGCAATGAAGTAAAGCGCTACATTAATTTAGGTTCTTTGATCTGGCAGGGATCCCTGACAATACTTGTGGACTTATATGTATGTTGCTCTGCTTCTTTAAATGACATTTTCTTCCTATTTCTGTATGAAAAGCTCACGGGGGATGGGAGGAAAGAGGGGAAGCCTGCTCTTACAGTCAGATCCCTATGGTCCAAATGCAAGCACGTACTTACAGAGCTGAGTCTAACTGACCATACAGAAAGACAAGGAGAGGAATACGGCAACAACTTGAAACACTCACCTTTCAGCGACAATTACTGGAGTGGTTACTTGTAAAATGTGGTAACGCTTCAAACAAAAGTGTTATTTTTAAATTGGAAACTGACATATGACTGTGTGAGTTGCATTTGCTACCACAGCTCTATTTATGAATGGTTAATGGATAATTTAAAAAATAGTAACGATAGAACTCACTATTCAAAAATGCTTCTGTGGCGTAATCCCTCCTGCAAACTGCAACAGTTTTCTGATGCCACACTGCATTTTTATGCCAACATTGTTCCCTGCAGTCACATCATATTTTCACTGCCTACTGATGTAATACCAAGTTGTAAACAATGGAGAACAGAAGCAGAAAGTGGCATTGTGGTTATTTTGTGGCCGGTTTGAGAAATTCACCTTCTTTACTGTCAACAGCATCTCACTGTCCAGCGCAGCACTGAGGTCTTGATACATATGCTATGTGCTACCCTGTTTGAACGCCACAGTTTTAGGAATATTTCCATAATGAATTATCTACTTTCCCAATAAGAGGACTCATTCTAGAGTCTGCAAACACTTCTTATGTACCAAATTTTGTATGATGCTCCGCAGCTACTGTCATTCATGTTGTTGGCATGAAAATCCTCCAAATTTACATTTAGTCTTACAATATTCACATTTCCATGCAAAGTTAACACAGCATAGATTAGAAAAGAGGAAGCGAACTACCTGCTTCAAAGCATTATATGCACTCTGGGCCCTGGAAAATCAACACTAAAAATGTAAAACAACCCAAAATAAATGCGAACAACAATTTAACCCATTTTCTTTGTTACCAGTCTTACCAGGTGCATCGTACAAGGACACTTCCTTGTAAGAGACAGACATCACTGGGTGCTTGAGCTTCTCCCTGAAGTCACTGATGGTTTGGTAGACAAGGAACACAGCTACAGCCATGAGCAGCAGATAAATAAACAGGAGAATTACTGAAAAAACATTCTTTAGGCAGGTCTTGCTGAAACGCAAAGAAGGGGCAGTGGTACCCAGTTCACTATCTGGAACCAAACAGAATATGGATTAGGACTTTAAAATACAGATATTGGGGCTGAATTTATGTAGTGTTCATTTAAAGATTAATCACTTGAAAGGACAGTAAGCCTCAAACTCAGGTTGATTTAAAAAAAACACAACTAATGCTGGTTTTGATGATCAGTCAGACAGATGGTTCCTTCTCAAGCATGAGGCATAATCATCCAAAGATTGTGCTTCTTTTTCACATGTTGAGTTTGGCACTACGCTTAAGGACACGACAGACAGGAAACAAGGTTTGTTTTCAAGAAGGACAACTCAGAAACAAAGTTCAAAGTTCAGAAAAAAAGTCTGCTGATGGTCAATCTTTCCTCCTGGAAAAAACAACTCCTTTCCTGCCTCCCAATCTGAAGTGATTCTTACATACTCAGCATATGCATCAGCAGAGAGGTTTAATATTCTAATGCTCTTAGACAGCTATCTGCATTGCATCTCCATCATGGCAGAAGTTACTAGATATTTGTCACCCTCTCATTTTTGGACTCTCGTTTGTAACTCCTTGTGCATACTACATAAAGTTTCACAAAATTATTCTTCCAAATACAACTAGAAAAAGACCGACCCAATTCTCTCAGTCTCCTTGCCTTCAAAGCTTATTCTCTGAAGATCTTCACACTATTCTCACTTGTACACAGATACTGCTTTCCCCATACTCCTTGCATTTGCCATTTCTTTTGGCAATACTTGTAAGGAAAAAGTTCCTGTATTCTTTGAGTTACATGTCATGTTTTGATCGTGAGCGATACACAGCTGAACATGCAAAAGGAGTATTAAACCCCAACACATGAAAAGAGATAAGTAGGCATATTTTACACTGACTTTTCTGTGCAGTGTAATCTAACGAGTCAGGCCCTCTCAGGCCATGCCACGCTCTGCCCTTCAACTATACTTAGCATGCTTTGGTGTTTGTTCCTTACCACAGCAAACGCAAACATTTTAGTAAATCCTATTGAACACATAACCTCTTGCAAAAGCCCATGGTGACACACGTGTTCCCAAGTTCATTGCCAGGAGATGGCAGCCAAGGAAATTAGTACGTTAATATGCATAATATGCATTGCGCTATTGAAACAGGTATGTCTTAAACAGCTGCAAAGCATTTAGGGGATACTCATTTCAGGTTGGCCTATGTTAACGCCTACACCTGAGCCGCAATAAGCCCATTTAACATTGCCCCACACCCTCCAAAAGCAGGTCTGAACACTCTAACTAAAATCTGGTTAAAAGCACATCTGTCGAATAGTGCACCTTATTCGTGTAAATCCTGCACAAACTTTGCTTACAATCCACTGCCATCACAGACATTGCAACTCAGGTCAGATACAACATAAAGGAAGATGACATACTATGCTATCTCAGGACCAGATGTGCTGAATCTTCTTTGATTGAGCACAGTTCATGACAAAGAAATGTTTTCATCCCAATCCCTGGAGAAACTTCTTGGCTTTCCATCAGCACTTACTCCCCCAAATAAGTAAATAAGTAACTTAATGTTTTGTTTGCTTTCAGAAGTGCAATAAAACAAAAACCAACAACCAAACCCACACACAGCAGCAGCTTATCAGGCACTTAAAATCAGTAATTTCCGGGCCAATAGTTCTCACCTGGTAAAATAACAGAGCTGGCATCTTCATGAACTTCCATCTCTCCTTCTCTCTCATCTGTTGGGTTTTCAGATACTCGCTCCACATCTTCACTCAGCTGTGTAGTTAAAACAGTGGTTCAATTTCCAAACATGCTCTCAACTTGCAATTGCTGGAATTTCTATGGTACAAATAAAAGAGGCTCCAACTAACCAAACACACAAAAACATGCCCCCAGTCCAAGAGCACCCAACATCTGTTCCATTTGTTCACAAGACAGAAGCCACATTTATGTAGACCTATAGCCAAAAATTAAGTGTTTTGCATACTGCAAAAAGAGAAAGATGGCACATTAAATTTAACCTACTTCTACCCTGTTGCTTCAACAATAACATCACCTTTTCTTTCAAGATCAAAGTAATTGTTTCCCTGGCAGCTTCAGCTCATTTTAAAGCCCCAATTAGAGCAATGTCCTCTGAAATAAGCAGGAGATCCATTCTATTACTTAAGAACGTATTTTTAGGCATAAACAAACCACAGCACATACCTGCAAACAGAGTATTAGCACTTCTTAATAAAGAGGTGCATAAAGAGCAAGTTGCATTTTGACAGTTATTAGGGTAAGCAATTCAAATGCAGTCTCAGTCACATAGGTAGGTGGGTCATTAAAAGACAAGAGTCAGACATCCCTACATTTCTGGTACTTATTTTGAGCTTACTGTACATATTATTATATATTAGTGGTTATGCAACTAATTAGTCTTCCAGTGTTTCTAAAACAGTAACAGAGACCAGATGTTTTCTTATTTTGCTGTTCAGAGCTTTGGGCCCAAACTGCCAAGACACTTCCATCAAAATCAGAAGCTTGTCACATCAGATAGGTATCACATGAGATGGTGAAGCATTAGACTTTAATTATATATGTATATAAAAAATATCTCCTGTATGTTTTCCAAATTTCTTTCGTGGCAGGGACTGATATACAAATTACAACAAGGCAAACAGGGGCATAAGCTTGCAGCACAACCTGTGTCACACAGTAACTGTCCAAGCCAAACGCTCAGTATCACCTACCTGATTAGGTAAGGGAGACTAACTTTGTTCCTATTGCAAGGAAAATGGGGGCACAGTTAATGCAGCAGCCATACCAAATGCTATTAAACTTTACAACCCCAACTTACTCAACAGTAACGCGCATGTGTCCATAAGGAAGTGCTTTTATTTCACCCAACATTAATTCAGTATTGAAATCATCATTATACCATTAACAGATCCTCATTTGCACTTATTAAGAAAGACTCCACTCATTTTAAGTCTTCAAAGTCTGACGTAAAGTCTCCATCACCTCCTGCTGTATTTCTGTATTCACTTCCACCATGCAAAGCAAGTTGAAAGCAGTTACCCGGTTGTTTTTAAATGCTTTGCACATAAATAAAGCATCATTTCCCATGGTGTGAGGCATGGAGTTAAAAGGTAACTAATAGGCTAAACTCAGCTCATTGGCAGGAGGCTTACCAGGGCCCAACCAAAGATACTTTTTTCAATTATCTTCATAACATAAGGCAAAATTAACACTCTGCTCCTTTTTTCTAGAAACACACCAGTTCTGTTTGTTTACCTGACCCAAAATAAGCGATTCTAACACAAGAATATTCACTGAACCTCTTGTACTGGTTAAGCTAAACCAGCTAAGAAGCCAGTTCAAATTATACTCATGCTAATTGCTTATACCAGAGCTGATCCTAAAAGTTTAACGTAAGTTACAAAGTCACTGCAGTTTCTCAGCTGACTCACACACCACTCTGGTTCAGCCAGGGTTCCCCACATACAGGCACCTCATCAACTGGGGTTACGTAGAGTGTAAGCAAATTCTATTCCTGATAACAAGGAGATGCCAACACAAGTTTGAACAAGAACACAATATGCAACGTTTCTTATCCTCTCAAGAGGACCTACAACGACTCTTCAACACATAGGAGAACAGAAGAAAAACTCAGAAAATGGGGGTTTTTTGCATTCCTTAGAAACAAAACAAAAAACCAAACAATATGCAATTACGTTTTCTTATCTCTGCTCACAGGTCAGACATAATGTCATAAGCTTTCCACACATAAAACCAGTGAAGGACTGCTAATCAAAAGCAGGAGTGCTAACACTGCCTCAGGTGCAGTGAGTAGGTTGAGCTGATGCGTAAGATCCCCTAAAAACAGCTGAGACCACCAAGAATCTAGCTCTGTTCATGGCTCAGACACCACGTTCTTAGTGTACAGCATGCGGCACACTGACTCTACAAGGCACAACAGCACAAACCTACAAACCCAACAACTCACAGACATACTGAGCTACAATCTCCTAACAACTGGGAAGCCAGCACAGCATTATTGCATGACAGCTGATTTGAGTTTCTTCATACTTGACAGAATCCCCAAATCAAGGCAAATCACAACAGTGAACCTGGCATACATCAACCGTGTTCACCCTCACAAGCCGGCTCTTGCTTATTTTTGATAAAGAGGTGAAGTGTGGTGCTAATGCAGAAGGAACACAAACTTGCAAGGCAGTTAAGCTTGCAATAGGATGCAGAGATAGGATAAGATGTCAAGAACAGGAAGGGCACGAAACAGACCTTTGTTCAGCATTCCTCTGGGCTCAGCGTGTACAGCTGAGTGAGAAACAACTGCAGGATCCTGCCTGTGACCCGGCAGTTCCTTTTCAGTCCTGCACACAGAAAAGCACTGGACAAAGAGAAGCTCAGAAAAGGCAATTCAAAACATTTGAGCATCCCTACTAGAGGCAGGAGTATCACAGACTACCCCAGCTGCCAGAGAAGGGATGGAAACACAGCTGCTGCACTTACACACCATCTAGACTTGCACCAAGGAGTTTGGGACAATCCCAAACATATGGATGTGTATCAGTGGTGGCTGATACACAAGGCAGAAACTTAACATGTATAGTCGAGTCCATACTTCAGGCATCAATGCGACTTCACTAATTCTCTCAAGTACCAACCACCCTTACATACAAGCTCTTACAGGAGTTAATTTCATCCTGATAATCACAGGATAAAGCCTTTCTACTGGATAAAACCCTCTTAAATAAAAGGAGAACTTGTCCATACAGGCCTTTTGCTAGTTCACTGATTCATCACCTTCCAATGCCTTCTAGTCTGGCACAAAACCCAGAAGCTGAACCTAAATAGACAGTACTAAACTAAATTAGAACGTAGTAAACAAGAGCCCCAAACTACCTATCACATGCAGAGGAAGACAAACATCTGCATTCTTTTCGCCTTCAAGATGCGAGCAAAAGTGACCTGCTGCAAGTCTCCACCGCTGCTGAACTTGGCACAAATAGCTTGTATCTCTAGTATGAGATAGGAACGAGCAAGGCATTCCGGTTGCTGGAGCCTGTACATTGATATGCAAACTAGGCGCTGCCTCGGGCTCTTGGCAGGATGATAATGCGGCCCTTCAGTTTCATGTATGAGATCGCCGGTACCAAAGTCGCTTCTCACGCCCGACAGACCACCTCCTTGTTAGGAAAGCCCCAGTTACAGAGCTCACCGGCCAGCTATACCTAGCTCATACACTTTAACAAGTACTGCTACCGATTATTTTAACCACCTCTAAAGGTAAACCATGAAATGAAGCGCACCGAAACCACCCGTTTCTTTCTGGCGAGTACGGACGCAACCTGACATCCCAGCTACCCAGCGGTAAGAAGGAGGGCCAGGGGCAGCACCAGGCAGGTGAAGGCACACGGCCTCACGGCGAGACCCACTCGGCTCGGCCGCTCTTGAGCCGACGCAGAGG
>NW_009646631.1:943177-945633 GCF_000708025.1 Charadrius vociferus | reverse complement strand
GTAACCGCCCTCGTTTTCCATGTCTAGGCTGTGAGGGACGGGGCTTTAAACGATGGCTTGGAACGGCCATGGAGGAGTGGGCTTGTTTCAGCTTCCAGAGCTTGCTTAGCAGTTTCTGCCGAGCTCTCTTGCTTTAGGCAGCACGAAGCCGTCCAATGCAGTGGTCGTTGCATGCGTAAGCAGGCTTTTTTATAAGGCTTATAGGTACATTTCACTCCACTGAAAACACAAAAGTGTGCTGTGTAGTGACAGGGAAACGAGAGTCTTCTCTACACCACACACTTCACAACACAAACTTCCCTACGCAAGACTGAACTAGATTGGAAAAGCAATTTAAAGCAATTTTGCCCGCTCTCCCCAAGATGTATGCTGCGTTACTGGTTTGGTTTTTTTTATTATTTTTTGCTGCTCAAGGTTGCTAGCAGAACACCAAAGCAACAGACTCGCGTGGCAACCAGACAAAACTTCTGCAGGGCTCCTATGAAGACCCACCCACACTGTGCCAGCAGAGCAGCAGCAGCAATGGGGCACTCGGGGAAGATAAAAGCCAAAACCACGTAAGAGCTGACTCATGAGCCATCCCTCCACAAATACCTACACAGCTACTTTTCCTTCCCAGCATGGAAGTAATTGTTAATGTTTCATCATCAAGGAAAAGCATGCACATTTCTTGCATAGAGACGCAACACTAGTGGAGTCCCTGCTCAGTAGGTCATTTCCCTAAGCCTGAGACCCACACCTAGCAAGTTAATAACCAAGGTTTGAAGTCCTTTGACAAAAACAATCCTAATATACAGGTTCTCATTTCAGAAAGAAAATATTTTAGTTCTTGTTATAATTTTTCAGATGTCTGTGGTTCAAAGGCAGGCACTAACTCACCCCCAAATCAGTGATGCTTCAGACAGATGTTGGCTAGGATTCAGCACTTGCAGCCCTCCCCTGCAGAGACACTAATAATTATTTCAGAATAAAAGGTAAATCTATAATGTGATTGAACCAAACTGACAAATTAGACTTTTGCATATTTCCCCGCAGCATGGGTCTCTGTGGCAAGCCATGCAGAGCGTATTTGCACGCAGAGCAACCAGGCAAATGCCAGAGCTCTTTCTCACATGCAACAGGAGCATTTAGGAGCTGTTTTGTCCAAAGCATTACTAAAGGTCTCTTTTCTGCTTGACATTTCATATCTGTCTTGTGGTGTGTGGAGTCAGTGAATGGATGTGATGGACAGCCAGGATGGGAAGCCCATTCTGAAGCCCAGCTCCTTTTTTGGCAGCGTAGGCAAACTTCACAGCTTCAGGAGAATCACAGTGACAACCTTGTAACCCTTCACCCCAACAGGACCAATACTCAGCTTGCCCTTGCCACACCAGCCAGCAGCCTATGGCAGACAGCTTCCAGATGGCCACAGCAACTCACCTTCCCCACACCCTGGCTCTGCAGGCTTGGCTCGGCTCCTCACACCGGGATGTGGCCCATCGGTCGTCACCCCCAAAATGCGGTGACATGCTCTCACTCCCCTGTGGTTCTCATCCTGTGCTACTTTTGTCACCCAGAAGAGAACTATGGAGGTGTTGTTTTGGATTAGGTACTTCAGCTCCGCTTACACCAATGTACAGAACTGTCTTTGGACAGCCTGTGGAAAAGGGTGTTACCTCAGGCAACTTGGAATAGGCCTCCTCCGAGCTGGATTTTATACAGGAAGTTTATAAACAATCCTTAAAACAGAGATCAAACCCGTTTTTATCTCCTATTTACTGTCCAGATCCTTCTCCAAACTGGTCAGCTTTCACAAAACGCTGTACAAAGAGCAGAGACATCAAACAGGATTTGAATTACAGCATGGTTGTCAGGAAGACTGGGTGCTGCAGCATCAAACATCCTGGCTTTAAATCCTTCAATTCCTCACTTGCCAGCACTACAGTGAGGGATGTGATCTATGGATCTAAATTGTAGCAAGTTGCTAATTTTCTTAATTCCATATGGAATCACAAACGTCAAACTGCTTATTCTTCCACCAGCCCAGAATGTTCCCGTGGTATATTTATAGCATGGGGAAATCACATCATTTAAAAATTTCCTCTTTATTCTCTCCTTCCTTAGGCTAAAAATGTCAGGGTTTTTTGGTTTTGTTTTTGTTTAAGTCAGAAAGAAGCCTGCCTTATGTGTGTTGATTTTGTGAATAAACATTTAAAACAGCAAGCAGAGAAACTCCAGAAGGGGGGAAAAAAAAGGGAAAAGGAGGAATGTTTTAGGAGCAGCTGTACGACGGCTCCCGCAGCTGCAGCCCTCTGCCTCTCATGGCTCTTCCTCGGAGTAGCGCCGGGCGCTTTCCAGGCAGTTATTTACTTTGCCTTAAACTCTTCCCACGTACTTACATTTAACCAAGCCCCCAAGCGGGGCCCTGGGCTGCCCCGGCGGCGGCTGGAGGCGGGGCCGGGCCCGGGCCGCCGCCT
>NW_009646631.1:917108-943016 GCF_000708025.1 Charadrius vociferus | reverse complement strand
GGTACACGAGGGCCGGTGGCGCGTCTTGGCATCGCACCGCACCGCACAGCCCCCAGCGTTAGCCTCCTCCCCTGCTGGTCGGTGCCCTGAAACCACGTTAAAATTTGGGTTTCTCGTGCTCTGCTGCTCCTTCCCTCCCTCCCAGTAATTACGGGATAACTTGCTTTTTAGGCGTTCGTGAGAAGTTTGTTGACATTCGCGTGTTGCTAGCCTGCTATTCATTTGTCCTGCTGGCGGCTGCCGGTTTTGGTCCGTTGCAGTTGCGTACAGACAATTAGATAGCACTTTCCTATTGTATTTGATGCCTGCTTGACAAGATAGTCGTACCAGTGAATTTCAGATTACTGTAAGTTGGAGCCAAAGTAATTTCTTCTCAATAATTAATTAAACCATGTAGTTAGGCCCCCTTTTTTCCCCTACAAGATTGTAGAAATAACAAAGCCATTTCAACTTGATAGTTTTTAGCTCTCTGTGATGCAGAAATTTCAGCAGAACTTCACATTCAAAATGATAAGGTCCTATATTGATATGCCTGTGTCTTCACTTCAGCTTGTTGGCTGACCTTCTCAGGGTCTTCTCTAGACACTTTCAAGAAACTAACCAGCACCTGACTAAAAATACATCTTGCTCATAAAAGACAAAGCAGAAGCACTGGCTTATTAAGTAAAACAGATGTCAGCAGATCAGATTTGTGTGTGTTTATGTATTTATCTGCTGTTGTCTTAATCAAATAAAGAATGCTGTTGGCATACACCCTTTTATCTTGTGCAATATCCATCTGCATTAGGAATGGAAAGCTGCAGTTGTCTGCACACTTGTCTGCTAGAAGATAATCAAGAGGTGACTTGCAAGAGGGACATGTCTTCTGTGATTGTGATGTTTAGATTAAAAAGACTCTCTCATTCCATATGCTTAAATTGCTTAAATCCTAAAAAAAACCCAAAAACCAAAACAAAACCAAAAATCTCAAGGACAGTGTAAAGCACAAATAAGAAATTTCAAGAGAGATAACATGTATGTTTGTATATACACAGAAACAAGAGAAAACATACAACAGAGAATTTAATTCTCTTTGTGTCCTGAGTGCTTATGGATTTCATGGCTAAACCTAATTGCCTTTTGCCTATGCGCAAGTGTTGAGGATCTACTGATGGCTTTCATTGCAGGAAGGACAGCCCATTTACCTGGCAGTGAAGGGAGTAGTATTTGATGTCACTTCTGGAAAAGGTGGGTCTGCTTCTCCTGGCTGTCTGCTTTGTTTTCATGCTATTATTCAGTCATTTGTTTGTAAATATTCCCAGTGCATCAGAAGGCTGTTCAATTACAACAAAAATAATATACTTTTTCCTTTTTAAAAAAACCCTCAGTTTTCCTCCCCTGACATCTCCCCCACTAAGGTTTTGTCTAGAACTTATACTGGTTTGAGATTACAGTGCACGTAGACAGACAAGCCGGCGTAGTCCAGTTAGCTTGAGTGCTGATGACAGAAACGCTGAAGGTACCTGCCCAGACCCCTGAGTCCTCATGAGATGTGGGGGTCAGAAGCCGGTGCTACAGTGTTTTATTGCATGGGGTACATGAACTGACCAGATCAAAGCTAACTTAGATGTACCTGTATTGCACTACACAATATTAGCATTGCTGCAGCTTCATCTTTTTCTTTTGTGCGGGTGTTTGCCTACCCGTGCTGTCCAGTGGTATGGTCAAACCTTTTGGAAGAGTTAACTGCGATTTTGAAAGGAGGGTGGGGGGGCTAAGTAATTTTTTTCTCCTTTAAAACTTTCTTATTTCATGAGGCTTCTTGTTACATCATTTACACCTAAACCATTTATTTCTGTATTTGCTGTTTGTGCCTTCCCTAAGAACTACATATGTTTTAATTTGAACTCCTGCTAATTAATGCAGATTTCCTGTAAAATCTTTGATGGGACCATGGGAGTCCTGAACACTTAACTTAATGTCATCATAAGCAAACTAATGGCTTGTTGCTTTGTTTGTACTAAACTTGTTCGTGCAGCTTGTCTGGACATCAATGTTGGCTGATCTTCAAATCCTAAGTTAGACGGCTAGAGGCTTGACACTGCAGTCTGGAGTATACAAACCTCTCCTGAGAATGTAAGGCACAGCTCTGTAAATAATAAGTACATTTTAAGACTGCAGTATAGGAATTCAACAGTTGTATTGTATAACCCTACCCTCTGTTTTTTTGGTTTTTTTTTTTAAGGACTGGGATATATTATCAAAAAGTAGCAAATCAAAAGTCAGTTTTGGAAAGAAGAGTCTCAGACTTGAGTTGTTGCTTTCAGTTCACTGACAAGTGTAACAACCTGGTGAAAGGTAGAGGCTGACCATATCCTGTACATCGTCAGATCATTATTGGATTTTTTTTTTTTTTTAATCTTACAGAATTTTATGGAAAAGGAGCCCCATACAATGCTTTGGTTGGAAAAGACTCAACAAGAGGAGTTGCAAAGATGTCTCTGGATCCAGCAGATCTTACACATGACATAGTAAGAAAATGGACTGTTAGTTTAATTGTTTTGAAAGATGATGTATGATAATAAAATATTTGTATGGATTTATTTAAGTTGATTCATATCTTTAAAACCAATGCATTAATATTTTTAAATACATAGAATGGATATGCATTTACTGTTCATGAAAGGTGCAGCGTTAACAGCCTTAAAGAGGCAAGTTTCTAATCTGTGGAATCAGTACAATTTATGTAAGCACGTAAAGGGAAATTACCTGCTGTTTGAAAAGATGCTTCCAAAGAGAGTAAATCACTTTCTTTGTCAAATGACTTAGTGTATCTGTGTCACTGATGTGGCGGTGGATGCTATCTCTGTCAGTGGGTTGTTGCTTGTTTGAGGTGTGATTTATTTATGCCGGGAAGATGAGGGGAGATTAACAGTTTGTTTGACCTGAATAAATTAAAGTTTTGTTAAGGCTGAATTTGAAAGAGAAGAATAAAATTACAAGTTACACTATCAATTTTGTTAATCATGCTCTGGAAAGTAAACCCCAAAGTTGACCCTAAGCTTTACAGTAACGAGTAAAAAAAGAAAAATGCATATAAATATCTGTATTTTTATTTCTTTGAGACGGGACTTTCATTTCCATATTTCATTTAGACAGGACTCACAGAAGAAGAACTGAAGTCCCTGGATGATATCTTCAATAATGTTTATAAGGCCAAATATCCAATTGTTGGCTATACTTCTCGAAGAATTCTCAATGAGGATGGCAGCCCCAATCTAGACTTTAAACCTGAAGATCAGCCACATTTCAACATTAAAGATGAGTTTTGAAGAATATTTTTGTACCTAGAGAATGCCTGGGGATAGAATATTAGATTGATTCCCGGTTTTCTAGAGTTCATTACAAAAATTAGCTATCATGAGTCAGTTTTCTGTTTAGAAAATATGTATGTGTGTACACACATAGTCAACATAGTGCTCTTCCGTCCAGGAAACAAACAGATCTATATTAGTGTCATACACTGGAGCTGTTTGCTGTGAATTATGGGAATTATTTCATATGAAAGTTCTTTCTGCCTGGATTTCTCTGTTTACAAGTGTGTAATGTAAAATTACATTCCTTAGAAGAGATAAGGAAGTTTTTAATAGTTGAAACATGGCTGGTCTTTTTGTAAATCTCAAGTTGTTTCCCACTCCTTGGAAAAATGTGAATGCATTATCTGGATGAGCTTACATCAATTCTCTGTGCTTCAAGTGAGTGTAGGTATCACATGTACAAACAGGTGTAATAGAGGCTTACATTTTAAAAAGCATTGTGGGATTTAATATTTGATAGGTTTAAGAATACTGGATGTAAAACCACTCAATCTCTTCAAATGCAGTTACTGCAGAATATTTATGCAATGCCTACAGCTGTAAACCAAGAAAAATAAATCTTTTTTTCCCCATGAGAACTACATTTTAAGTAAGACTATTATTATGTTAGTTTTGAATAATTGACACTTTAATTTTTTAAAAATAATTATAAAATGTCATCTATATTAGATTATGATGACTTCCTTCTAGCTTCCTCCACTCTTTCTCTGACAAAAACCCGGAAATGATAGCCCCCTGTTTACCACATACTCTTACAGCACAAGTTTATCATAGTGGATCAGTATCCTATGGATATTGTTAGCATCTTTATGTTGACAATTTCAGCTCTTATTTTTAATTTTTGTTAGCGTTTCTTTGTTCTTACTCTGGCTTCATCATTGATGTTGCAATGAAGTGTGCATTCCTATGTTCCTCTTCCTTTTAACCTAACATAAAACTGCAGATCCTGTAGGATGAAAGCAGACCCCCTTTATTGGGTTTCTCTGGCAGTCTTTCAGCAACAAGAGGATCGTAAAAGCAAGTGTGTCCTGGTTGGAGATAGAATAGAAACAGTTTTCTTCTCAGTAATTTTACTTTTGTTAAGTCTCTTCTAACTAACCATGGCATATTTTTCAGACAGTGTCTGCTTCTAGAGTGATAAGGTTTGCTTTTTATAGTTAATACCAAGGAATGGTATGCAGAGGGGCTCTTGCTTATACTTACTGCTGTAATGCCCAAGGTCAGCTAACTTTGTTGTGTGCCCAGTTGGAGGGTTGAAAATGGAAGAGCATAGAGGGGTCGCACCTGTGGGGAGGAGTGGATGGGACAGGTGACCAGAACTGACTAACGGGGTATTCTATCCCATCTGCCTCATGCTCAGTATAAAAGCTGAGGGATCAAAGGGGTCAACTCTCTCGTCTTCAATGGCCGGTGTCCAAGGACAACTGTCTGCCTTTGATCCCAATCTGTGCGCTCCTGAATCCAGTTCCCAAATCCAGCTCCCATCTGAATCTAGTCTGGGACTTTCCCAGTGCCCGTTGGCAATGTGATCATCATCTTGGGAGCCTGATACTGGCTTTTTATATATTGTGTATATTTCATTATTTTCTTATTAATATTATCTTTTCATTATTATTATTTCATTAAAGTAGTTATAGTTTCTTATTCAACCCATAAGTCTCTCGCTTATTCTCTCTCTCTTCTTTTCTGAGATGGGAGAGGTTAAAAGATAGCATCTGTCGCTCAGTGGCCAGCCCAGCCTAAACCATGACAAGGTGGTATGTAAATTGCTGCTAACCACTGACTTTCACTAACTTAAGTAAAATGTAAATTTTCTTGAATGTGGCTTTATCTGCTACTGTGACAGGTTGAATTGACTTGGAAAAACTGAGCAGCTGCTCCCGATTCTATATTAATAATATAGATACAATAAAAATACAATTCTATATTTTGTTTTATTTCTTTAGTATTTTGGCCATTTTCTTTGAAGTCAAGATTTTATTAGATGATTCTCCACTTTATGCTTTGCAGGGGACCGCTGCCTGTCAGTTTTAATAACTAGAAAAGCTGTTTCTATTTATTTGTCCTTTCTTTCACAGTATTACAGAGTTTACCCTAAACTTGTTTTGTGTCTTACCATTAGACCACTTAATTTGCAGGAGGGACTCCATCCCCCTGCTGTTGGATAGTGCTCTGGGGTGGAACAAATAATTTAGCATCTAAGAAAATACTATTGCTTCAGAGAATTATTTTTGTTTTATTATTATTACTACTGACCTTTTGATTAGATACCAACAGCAGCTGGGAGTTGGCTCCATGATGATGCCTGCCCACAGGTATGACTGTATACCTGCCACCTTTATGGGAATGCATGTGGGTTTGGTGGTAATGGTGGCTGTTCTTTTGCCATCATTTCACAAACAATTTTCCAATGCCTACTGTTTTTTTCCCCCTTCTCTTCCCTTCCTTGCGTGCTTCCTTATGGAGCAGCTTCAGTAGCTGTGCTACTGTGATTACTGTCATAGTCTTGGCTTCATGTGGGATCACCATATCCAGCTGCATTTCAAAAATGTTGTAGCTAGATTGTAACTCATCGCCACTGAGTGGCTTAGGGCTACTACCCTCTCCCTGCTTTTCCTATTCATGCTGTGAAGGTCACCTTTGCTGATCTCAAAGCAGGTAACTCGGCTTCTATTTCTACTGAATTTCAGGTTCATATCAGCAAAGAAACTGTCCTGTCACAACAGGAAACGCTGATATAAACCCCACTCTGGTAGTGAGGTCCTTGTGAATCCAACCTGCCCTGACTTATGTCTGTGAACAGAGGGAGATGCTTCCTTTCTGTTACTAGACAAGATTATCACAACTGAGTGTATTTTAGAATGCGAAATGTTTCCTTTCTGGTTTTATTTCATTTTGGGAACTGAAGGACTTGCATTTAATCACTTCCTAGGCTACTTCACTTGAGGTTCCCACTCACTAGAAAAGTGTTATGACAATAAGGCTTTAAGTAGGCACATACCCTTTACACATTTTCACTGACTACTTTTTAACAATGAATTCAGAATACTGCAGTATTTCTTTCCGTGTTAATTTAATGACACTATTTTATGTCTAAGGTTGTTAGTTGCCAACAGCCTGAGAATTATTTTGCTTAAAAACAAACTATCTGCTATGGTTGTTTTGTTCAGTAAATTTCATTTCCCTGACCTCTGTATTATTCCAGTAAGACAGGTGTCCTCACTACATGTATACACTGTGCTCAAAAGAAGTGAATTGTATGCTGTCCTTGTTTTTTCAGTCAGCTGCATTTCCCTGACCTCTGTATTATTCCAGTAAAACAGGTGCCCTCACTATCTATAAATCGCACTCAAAACAAGCCAAGCTACGTGAAGCACTATTGTAGCCAAGCTACATGAAGCACTATTGCAGCCCTCCTACTACTCCACACCTCCTTTGGAGAGTGAAGAATTTCTTTTCAATTTACTTGCTGCTGCCAGATAACATTGCAAATGTCATTATTTGCATATATGCTGTGCTGCTTCTAATCTGCATCTTTCTAATTTAACATGGGTGTTTGAATGGTCTGAGGTTTTAATGAATTGCTGCGCCAAGCAGCAATTGCGTCTTACTTTATTATTAAATACTAGTTTACTCCTTGGAATGTTAAGAATTTACAGATGGGTTCATCGCTTAGAGGATGCATAACCTGAGTTGCTGTTTCCCACCTGGCACTCTTTTCAATAGTGCCTCACTTTGATCCTAATACATTTGACTAACTGCTGTGACAGGAGAGACTCTATCATCTGTACTTTAAGGACTTCCCTGATTAACAACTGGAGCAACAGGACAAATAATATAAGCAGCCAAAATTCAATTACAGGAGTTATGAAATGCAGATGAAAGCATTATGTTTATTTTTGCAGTTGTAGAGACCGCAGTTAACTAAATCATACTAAGAACATGTAAGGCAGGTTAGAAACTGTTAGTCACAGTTATTAGTTATTGCATCCTAATCTGAACAAGGCCACTTGCCAGAATGCAAGTACTCCAAATCCTTCAGAATGAGCAGCTGTGGTTTATGTCTAATCCCAAATTCTTGGAAAAACCTAAGTTCTTTCTTTCCTAACTGTACTGTTCTTTTTGTGTCCCTTTGCCAAAATATGAGCATTTCACTGACTTAAGTGAATCAGTTTCTGTATTAGTTTTCTTATGCAGAAAAGAGCTTGTGTTTCTTTGAAAACTGCAACAGTATTTTTTGTGGTCTGAAGATATCAGCTATGAATTCATAACAACATAGGAATCAGTGCAGGATCATGTTAAAAACTGCACTGGTGAGACCTGCCAGACTTCCACATTTCAGTAAAAATTAAAAGAGGACGCTTATCTGTTTAAGTACAGTGCTTTGGAATGGGAGAAGCCTCAATACAGTTTGTAAATCACCTCCTTTAACTTTTGTTTCAAAAGCACCATCAGGCTATATATTAAACAAATGATAGTTTGGAAAGGCACTTAATTGCTGCAGTTTTTCTCTTGCAAGACTCCCAAGAACATGTAGAACTCACTTGATGGGGGAGAGAAAACAAGAAAAAAAAATAATTTAGCTGACTTTTACAAATGTATTCTGTCTCTTTTATAGATAAATATATGTATCTGAAATGTGGTCAATGTAATTTGCATCTACTCAAGAAAACGCAGAAGACGTGAAAAGTTTTATATAGGAAATCCAACACTATTTTTTTCAGCTGATCTGGTTAAACTCCGAGAAAAAAAAAAATTAAAAGAACTTCTGACTACTATTGTGAGTGAAAAAGCTGCCATTCAGTAGGATTCAGCTGCACAACAGTAAGATGTGCTAAGGGGCTCTGATTAGTATTTGCATATTTTCAGACGAACACTGGATATTATCAGGGATATCTTGAAATCCCCAGAACTGACGTAAGTGATGACAATCATACACTGTTATCCATCATCCATTTATGCTTTTGCTTAATGTTCTTCTGTCCATGCAGGAAACAATATACAAGCCATGCAACTTATATGCAAATCCATACACCATGAGTAATATTCAGATAAAGTAAAATACACGGGAACCTGTAATCTGAAAGCTACTTACATGGTATATAGAGTGGCTATCCTCAGAGAAAGTCGGTCCTTGTCTTTGAATGCTTTGATTAAAACAGACAAAAAGAACCCCTTAACTTTTAGATTTGTAATAATTACTTCACTCAGAGCCCTGTCTGTGAATGCTGATTCCAATGGTTGTAATATAGAATGCATCTGACTGCTTTGACAGAAAAATCAGTGCTACATCAAAAGGTGATTTTTTTTTCCATTCTATTCAATCAGAGTCTCAAAGAGCTAAATGTACGATAGGTGGACAACGCTGCTGGAAGTACTCTAATAGCATAGGCATGATTTTGATCTTGGCATAACCAAAAAAACCCCACCCTAACACAGAAAACATAATAGGTAGGAAATGAGAGTGTATCTTAGTGAGCTATTGGGATGATTTATACTGGTAAGGTAGATTTGGCAGAGCAGTACATGCAAGTCTAATAACAGCGCTTCCTATTTTTGCTTCTGTCAAATATGGTCAACAATAACAATGTAAACTTGTACCCTTACACATCTGTTGGTCTTTACATAACACCTTCTGTTTTGGCTTTTTTCTTCCTGTTCAGTAGATGGTGTGAGTCCTAATTTACTTGTTTACAAAACTTATGCTTAGATCTTCTTGGCTTGGGTTATCTGTTGACAAGAAATCCAAAATAACAGACAGAAACCAAGATTAATGTTCTGTGAAAAACAGAGCTTGCGTACCTGGATGAACTGCAGAGCCACAGGAAATATTCTTGAATAAACAATTCCTATTACTGCTTCCCATAGGTTATTTGTAGCTGTTGCAATCAGAAATTCTGCACTGTTAATGAATGTTCAGATTACCATGTTCTGCAGTACTTCTTGACATGAGACATTTTTTTCTGAGAAGTGAAAAGTTTAGAAGAATCTGGGTGCGAGCCATCCAAGAAAAATCAAAATATGACTTAATTTTCCCTCAACTTAAAGAAACCTCTTTGAAAAAGGAAAAGACATCAGTGTCCGTATTTTACCTTCCAGGCTTTGGTAAAGTTTTCTCATATTGTGCAAAGGCAGCAGATAAAGCAGAGACTTGGATTTAACCCTTGCATTGTGAAAATTTGAGCCCACTTCTTGGCATATCTACTTGGGCTTTAGAGATTATGACAACACAGATAACAGACTGGTGACAGAATCAAACAGATGAACTGAATCCAAACAGGCCTACACTTGGGGGACTGTTTGAATGTAGAGCTGAACTTAAAGCCTTGCACTCTTCTTTTTTAAACAACAGAATCTTTGAACGAAAGAAAGCCTTATAGGTAGCATTTGTTTCAGCCAGTAGAGGAAAGGGAATTTTATTTTCTGGCACCTGGGCAGACAGAATTAGATGATGATTGAAGTGAAAACTTCCCTATGCCTATTTCTATGCACCTTTGCAGAGATACTGAAATCAGTTGTGTAGGATTTGCAGAGCTTTGTTACCAAGCAGTTAACTGCCTGGAGGATAACTTTATAGATTAAACTAATAACTGGTTCAAAATAGCTGTGGCAGATCGAAAGCATCCTAGTTTGCTGTTTTGGTAATGATCACCGATAAGGCCTAGGTATCTCAAACTTATGTTTATGTTTGAGCAAAGCTGCTAAAAACATAGTCTTATTAAAAAGAATAAATATTGCTCCACAAAAAGTAAGCTGTTCATTCTGAACTGCAGAACTGTGCAGCCGTGCATCAGACCTAAGTATACTTCTGGCAAAAGTGTTAATTGAAGGGATTACACATTTACATTGAGATTATATTCTTAGGTAACATGTCTGTGTCCAACATTATGCTTGGAAGTGTGTCAAGAATATCACTGATCTTTCCTTATTTACTGTTTAACCATGCTTTGTACTTTAAAATAGTTATGCAATACTTTTAAAAATAGGACAGTAGGACTTTCAAGGAATTTGTGATGTATTTTTGTGTTACAGAAAGAGAAACACCTGTGTGTCTGAGATGCTAGATCTGTCTGTTTTGTAATTTAGACAAAGGCAAGTCTTACAGTCTTCCTAAAACACGTTCTATTCCGTGTATTTCTTAAACTGAACAGGTCAGCAATAACACCGTGCAGTTTTGATCTTTGACACAACAAAAATGGTAGACAGAAATGAAATGATGATGGCATCTTCTAGCTTATCAGAAAAGCTCTCAGCGTGCAAAAGACCAACCTATCAGTTATAGTGAACTTGAAAAGCTTTTAAGAATGCATGCTTAGGAGGGATGTTTGAGTATGTGCTGAGCCTCTGATTCTACACATTAAATACTACGTATGTCCCTAAATTGCTCCTACCAAGGGAAATACTTCCTTCCATTCTCTGAATGGTCCCCTTTGAGTTTAGGAAGTCTTGGAGCTGGAAGAAAACAGGTTGCTGAAAAGTTTATACGTGAAGCGGAAGTGTATCAGTGGAATATAACAGTCTGAGGCAGAGAGAAGGAAGGTGAGTGAAATTCTACTTACGGGAAGCAGCAGGAGATTATAAATAACTCATGGGAGAGTGCAATTTCAGAAGAGGTGAAACCTGATGGTGCACTCAGCGAAAAGGTTGAAGTTGAGAACGGAAAAGTGTGACATCCTCCTTGAATACAGTTCTGGGAAAATCAGCATGAATTAAACAGTTCGTGACTGCTGGCTCCTTGCTTGACATTCTCAGTCTCATTTTCCAAAAATACTGATGCCTTTTGCTTTGATACCTTGCAGGTGCCTAGATTCACAGAAAATTATGCTGCTGCTATTCAGTCTGTAACTTAGCAATTTTTCTCAATTTGTCTTTAAATGATGCCCATTCTATTTTAAGAAAGCAAGCTGGAGTTTTGCTGCTCAAGAGGTGACCTGGGACACAAAGACGAAGGTGCAATTCTCAGCTTCACTACAACTTTGCAGTCCTTAATGCTAGGTTTTCTGGCTGTTAAATGAGCCAATGCTTCCCTTAAATTTCCTTTGTCTTTCATCCCTACTGGGACTTTCAACCATTTGAAGAAGGTAATGTTGGTTGGATTTTTGGACTGGTGGGACCCTAAGGGAGCTGTAATATCAAGAATGGTACACTTTGTGGTAATTCATCTTTCAGCGGAAGTGAGTATATTTTATCCATGTTCATCCATGTCTGTCATCACTTGGAATTTGCCTGTATGTCCATTGGTCATTTGTTTGTTGAAATACTGGTAGAAACCATGATGACCCCAACAGTATTTCTGGCTCACCCATTTAAAGACATTGTATAAAAGGTGTTTCACAACATTGTCAAGAGTTTTAATGATACATTCAAAATGTGCAAAATGAAGGTGCAGCTGGAATCTAGAGGTAAACGTTTCATCCGCTAGGCTTAGCTAGTTCACGATAAAGTGGACAGGATATTTCAAGTAAGAAAGAAATGAGCCTCTAATCCTGAAACAACTGTTTGTAGCCTTTGCAGACTAAAACATATTAACCTGAACTTCCCTAAATATGTAAAGGAGCTTTTCAGCTTGAAAATCTTAATCAAGATTTGATCTGAATAATTATGTTAGCTGTTATCTGCTTCACAAAGTAATATATATTTACCATAGACTCATAGAATGGTTTAGGTTGGAAAGGACCTTGAAGATCATCAAGTTCCAACCCCCCTGCCATAGACAGGGACATCTCCCACTAGACCAGGTTGCCCAAGGCCACGTCCAGCCTGGCATTGAACGCCTCCAGGGATGGGGCCTCAGCAACCTCTCTGGGCAACCTGTTCCAGTGCCTCATAACCCTCAAAGTAAAAAATTTCTTCCTAATGTTTAATCTAAACCTGCCCTCTTCCAGTTTGGAGCCATTCCCCCTCGTCCTATCACTACATGCCCTAGTAAAAAGTCCTTCCCCAGTTCTCCTGTAGGCCCCCTTTAGGTACTGGAAGGCCGCAATAAGATCTCCCTGGAGCCTTCTCTTCTCCAGGCTGAACAGCTCCAACTCTCTCAGCCTCTCCTCATAGAAGAGGTGCTCCAGCCCTCAAATCATCCTTGTGGCCCTCCTCTGGCCACACTCCAGCAGGTCCATGTCCTTCTTATGTAGGGGACTCCAGAGCTGGATGCAGTACTCCAGGTGGGGGTCTCACAAGAGTGGAGTAGAGGGGCAGAATCACCTCCTGCTGGCTACACTTTTTCTGATGGGAAACTTCAATACATAGGGCAATAGTTACAAACATACATTTATTTATAAATTCCACAATACTGTAGCTCAACTTATTGCAAGCCCTGTCAGAGAGTATGCGTGCAATTTCCTCATGGGACTGTGAAAACACAAATATAACATAGACTAAGTAAGTCTTTTAAATGTATCTGGTTTATGTTACCCTTAAAAAAAATCACTCCCATTCCACTAAGCTGTTTGATTTAACAACAACAGCAATAAATTAGGGATTGTCCTGATACTAGCTGAAAAATTATCTCACAGAATGAGTTTTCTTCACAGCTGGGAACCTGCTGGCTACTTCTATTTCTGATTGTGCACACTGTTCATAGACACATAATATCACTGAAATAACCACATCAATTATTCATGTAAATACTTTTAAAATTCTAATTCTAAAATTCTACTTTTAAAAATATATTCTGTTTTTAATGCGATTGAACGGCAAACAAAGACAGCTAGCACCATATGACTGAATTGGTCTCCATGAGCCACTGGAAAGCACTTCTTGATTTACAGACAGGGTTTAGAAAGCCAAATGAATTCTGCAGAATGTTTATATAAAAGCATTACACTCCATAACTTCCTCTAACTGGACTGTCCTTTCATTTATATCTTTTTCCATCAACTCATTTAGACTGACTCATCGCACCTAAAAATAGTTTAGATTTACTTTATCTTTTTATACTGAGAATACCACCACAAAATGGATCATGCCTACATGCGGTTATCTGAGAAAGCCTACACTGTTATTTCAGCTTATTCCTTTCAGTGTCTGAAAATCACTGAACCACATGTTAAAGTTGGTATAAATTTACATAACCATGAAAGTCAAGGAAGTTATGAGCAAGAATCTGAGCTCAATTTACAAAGCGTAACAAAGATTACTGTTTAGGCCACAGAGTATGTCTCACCTTTAGATCTCCTTTTAGAAACACAGCATGACTGCAGTGCTGTTAACAGGATCATCCCAGAATGTTGGTGTTACTTCAAATAAATCCAAGCTTCTTGAATTTTATTTTTTTTTCTGTGTAGCAGGAGCTAGCTTTACACCACTGGAGCTGAGGGAGGAACTCTGTGAATAGCAAGCTCTTATCCTGTCTGGGACAAATCACAAGAAAGAAACAAAACCAACTGTAGCTTATTATTCTGTGCCTTACAATGTTGTCTTTTTAAGAGACAAAAAAAAATACCAAAAAAGGGATTAGAGGAACTTCAGAGGAAGAAGTGGGACGATAGCTGCGCACCAGAGAGCCAGTATGAACTTTAACAGTAAGCTTACTCCTCATACAAATTTTTAGCAAGCACAAAGCTCAAAAAGATTCTGAAACACGTAATGCAAGAGAGAACAGCAGCAATATAATTTACCTGTTATTAACTACTTCAGAAAACAGATTTCTGCTGCAAGCTATAAATCATTAAGACCTCAAACTTTCCAACAGTGCATCACAAATTGGCTTTCCGGTTTATAAAAATCATCCTAATATGCCTCAGCACTGTTTTCTTTCAAGCAAGTCTACAGAGAGCCAGCTGTCTGAGCTGGTTGTGTTGCTATGTAAGATTTGTGCATAAGTGTCTCTCTGGGAGTTTTGTTTTGGTTCTATCATTTAATATTCATGACAATCATCATTAAACCTGCCAGCTGAGCCATCTTAGCATCCTGCCTCCAGACAAAGTCAAAAGTTTATTCCTAGCCCACACAGCTCCTGGAAGCCTACATTTCCACATTACTGGCTATTTCAGCTTGGAATTCTTATGTTTAAACTAACAGAATGAATCAGAAAAAAAAAACCAAACCCAAACCAGAACAACTGCTAGGAAAAAGATAAAGCAAAACAAGAGGGTGTTCAGTACTCCGAGTTAGCAATGACATGGTTAAGCAATCAAATTAATTTGATTATTCCAGCCCGTACACCAAGACATTGGGAAAGCTGACAATTCAAATGTGTCCATTAATAATAAAATGTGATGGGGCAAGATGGGAGGGGGAAAATCATTGCTTTTAAGCTGCATGGAGTAAACTGTGCCACCTTAAAATTACTCATAGCCCACTGCATATCTGTCAAAATAATACAGAAATATTGGGAACAGTAAATAATTTCAATGTCATTGAGAAGAAATATATTCATGCTAAAAGCAAATTCTGTAATTACATTATGATCTTAATGTACATATTTTTTCATCAAGAATGTCAGAATAATCAAATGATTAACACTCTAGACAATTCAATTACACAACACCCCAAGAAATCCAAGGGATGCTTGGATTTTCACCAATCAGATGGAACAAAATACAGTAGATCAAGTCCTGTCGATGTGGAGCAAACTGAAAAGCTGTTGGAGAATCAAGAAAAGGAAAGAGGGACAGGAGGAAGAGGGAGTGATCAGTGGACGAAGGAGAATAAGAGTAGAGAAGGACCCCCAAAATTAAGCAAGAGAGAGGTAATAGAAATTTTGATGCTGACAACCACAGCAGAGTAAGAGTAAGAGAAGACCAGGGCCAGCCTAACTGGCTCCTGCCTCATTATTTCGGACTGGCGTAGTGGGGAAAGAAGATACACTCATTTTAGAGATAGAACTGTTGGGGATTAAGTTTGGTTTTTGTTTTTTGTTTTTTTTTTTTTTTTTTTATATTGTACCTAGTGATTAGAAGAAATATATGTTGAATTCTATTTCTCCCTCTAAGTTTCTACGATGGTTTTCATTCAACTGCAGTTGAATGGAGGGAAAGGGGGAGAGGCTTATTTGTTGCCTGAAGGAGAAAAATCGTTTTCCCTTATTGTACACTACACCCTGCAATGGAGCATCAGGGATGGATTTGTCAAAAAACAGCAGTGGAGGGAATTAAGAGCTTACTCTTAAGTCAGGACTACGACATCTCATCATCTTTTCTAAAGAGGCATACACTTTCCAGAGGAAACCAGTCTCCCAGGGGTGTTAACTAGTAACAATGTACTTCCAGAATTACCTTTCAAAAATAAAGATTTCGATAAAAGCTCCCAAGTAAAACTTTAAATAACAGATTTCTAAAACTTGCCAGTGAATTAGCATTTTTATGAATGTTTCTTCCCCACTGACAAAGAATTTAGGAGACTTGAGGAATGTCAAATACAAATATCTAACATGATGAGCAGCTGTCTACGCATAAAATGAAACTACCAAAACCAGGAACTGTACAGAAGAGTAGGGCAAGGGCCTTTTAGTTTTAATCTAATGGGCACCCCAAAAGGGGATGCAGGTATCCCAAACTAAATCACAGTTCCCCTGCACTTTCTGGGCCAAATCAGCTCAGTCGTGATAGGGGGAGTACCAGCAGCTTTCACCAGACTGTTCCCATGCCATAAACCAGCACTGCTCAGTCTTGTTTCAGTCTCGTGCTGCCTTCTGTAAAATCAACTCTACTGCATTTAGACTGGTTTAAGGCTCTAGAAGCGGAAAGTCCACCAGGACTCAAAGCCTCTTACGAAATCCTAACAGGAACACCCAATTTTCTAGCATCTCTTTTCATACTTCACCTGTCCTTTCGTAAGCATGACTCTGTGAGCTGTCTAATAATGATAACCACCCCCAGTACAACACAAATATTAAATGGAAGAAGAGTAAAGCACAATGTAAGTTAATTTGCCAGTGTTGGGTTTTCCTGCACCTCTACAGAAAGAGCTCGTTTTCTTTAAGTATGACTGTTATGAGGCTTATACACATTACTAAGTTTATACAGAAAATAATGATTTTATATCTTTAGTAAAAGCTGTTTATCAAAACTGTTAGGTGCCTTAACACCATTAAAATTACAACCAAGGAAAAAAAGATAGCAAAAATAAAGGAGAAGCAGCTCCCACTGCATACCAAATAGCAACTCAATACAAGAAAAAAACAATTTTTCTCAGACTCCCTTCTGGAAGCCACTATTTGAAAGATTTTATCTTTTCTTCAAAGCCAGCCATAAGTATGGCTATATGATGATGTACATGGCTGTTGCATTTGGAAAAAAAAGTGTGTCCCTGTTATACTATTTCTGATCTCCTTACAGTCACAAGCTGTGCTTAATATTGTTTATTTTCTATAATTTGTTATATCATGTTTTACCCTCAAGCACATTTTGTTTAAGTATTGCTCTACCCACTGTTGATTCAAAACACCTAAAGGAAGTAGGAAAAGGACAGCAAACTATGCAGTAATAGGTAACAGCCCTAGAAAGAAAGTTTAGAGAAAGTATCAGTTCAGAGAGTAGCTATTTCTGTATAAGCAGAAATCACCTACAGGCAATTTTCCTTGTTTTTAGGAGCCTATTAACTTTGATATTTATGAAACTATTAAGCTGTTCCTTTGGAAACAACCATAGCAAATGCTTCTTAAGATAGTTATGAAGCAGGGATATTTTTCTCTAAAAAGCCTCTGAAGAAGTAACGAAAAAAAAAATTTAGTTCTTGTAAATATACCATCAAGGCAGCTAAAAGGCAATCAAAGTTTGCTTCACATTTCAGTCCACATTTTCCAGGAACTCCCCACTAGGAAACTTTATTAAATTTAATAGTAAATTTAATTTAGAAAAAGTTCTGCTTTCACTGTACTTTTCTTCCCTCAATGTTTTCCTAGATGGATGCTTTCATAACTTTTGTTTGCTTTGTTTCTATGCAACTTGAAGTCATAAACCAATTTTCAACTAGTGTACATCAAGAGAAATAAAGAGCTCCAACTGAGCTATGCTGATTTTCACTACTTTAGAATCCAGTCCCCTCTCCTTTCCCTGGACCACAATAACCTCCTATGTTACCAGCTTTGTTTTCTATAGTGCTCAGAAACCTAAATATTTCACATTATTTAGATTAAGCACTAGAAAAGGACCTCTCTCATTATGAACATAATTACAGATCCACTTTTCTTCTATAATTCTTGAATTAGACATTTGCTTTTAACTAAAAATACCCTAGAACTTCAGAGCTCTTTACTGCACTCGTGCATACACTATTATCCTTTTCCCTTCATGTCTCCTTTTGCAGAGTTTTAATAGATCCACACTGCAGGGAGTTCTGACAACACTAGGACAAATACTGTTGCAAGATACAGTATAGGATAATTAATAATGAACTCTGAAGCAATCACTAAATCTAGCTGAAAACTATAGAAAGAAACCATACACTATGACGATGCTTATTCTTGATTTTGCTGGGGAAAAAAAAACTAAACACCCCCCAAAAAACTCAACACAAAACTCTTTTTCTAATTGCACACTAATTTACAACATTAAATAACTCTCCAGGTGTTTCACTGCCAGTGAAAGATAACAAACATACAATCTGGCTCTTGCACTAAATAAGCACTTCTGATTATTGTTTTTATAGATAATCAGGATAGGGAAAGACCTTTTGCAATACTAACCTGGAAAAATCCAGAAGGAGTAGAGGCCTTAAAATATTCAGTATAGCAAAACACAGGTTTGTCTGCCCTAGACTTTAAGAACACAGCAATGAGCACAGCCCCTGTTTAAGTCTTAGTTTAGACTGTTAAAGAACGCTTCTGATATTCTTAAAATTTCACTGTCCGAAACAAGAGAGAGCAAAACTTCTTGGACGACCAAATGCTGTTTAGGTCCTTTAAAAAGAAGTGAAGCTCAAAAGAATTCATAACAGCACATTTCAAAATACGGTAACAGAGTGGTTCATAAACCCACCTTTTACAAAGAAGTGAGAGGCATACTTTCCCCGCCCGTTTTCCTTAACGGCTACAGAGAAAACTGACTGGAAACAGAGTGGAATGAAACCGGTTTGTAGTCCTAGAGAGTAAAATGGGTTTGAATAATAACTGTGGAAAAACAGAAGATGCAGACAAATGGGTATCACCTCCCAAGCACCAGCCACAAGACGGGTAAATAAAAAACATCTGAGCCATGTGAATGTGAACACTAAGACGTGTATATAATTTTAAAGAAATGGTGTAAGTGACCCAGTCAGAAATGTTCCATATGCTGGCAACTCTCCCCCCCTAAACAGTGAAACACTTTATAGAATGATCCTGAATTCCGACAAAGAGAGAGAAAAAAATGTTTTCTGAGTGCAGCAGTGATTGAAGAGAGAGGGTTGGGTTACAGCCAAAGGAGCTGTTTCCTATTGTCTTTTTTCCTGCTACATTCAAGGAAACAGGACCTCAGTTTAATCCCACTTTGATTACAAAGAATGTACACAAAGATATATCACTTCATATCAATATTTTTGACAGAAATAAACTAGAAGAGCTCAAATACTGGCCAACCATTAAAATAAAAAGTTATGTAACTTCTTTCACGTATGCTGAGAGATACAGGGAAAAAAAATCAGCAAAATTCTGAAAGATGTCAGACTTTTAGCATTCAGAATTTGAAATCTAAGTTTGTTTTAACTTAAATAATTAAAAAAATAGTATTAATATAAAGAAGCATACTGTCTCACAATATAAAGATGAAACTCTGTAAACTGTGTGGAGAATTGAAGAATGGAAAAAGTTATCTAGTCCTCAAATTACCTTGAAACTTAAAGATCTCCATTACATTCCTCCTCAACTCCAAATTCCTGTATTATCCCAGCTAAATCACTAAACCCCTAAATTCTCAGTGCTTACCTTCATAGGTCCTTCTGAAATCACTGCCTGAGGCTTCACTCTCTTCTTCCCTATACTTCAGATCACTGAAAGCTACGTGCTATGAAGCAGTACAAAACTCTTTGATTCTACACAATTCAGAGACCTTTAAGTTCTTAACCTCAGAAGTATTTCTTAAGCATTTTCCTGCATTTATTTATTTTTGACGCATCAAACGAGCTGATAATGCGCATGCAGAAAGATTTCCACTCCTTAAGCAATGAAGCTGAGCAAAACAAAGATCTGGTCCTGTACCCTCGACTCACACAGGAAACAAAAGTTTCTCCCAATGTTCATATATCCAGAACAGGATTTCATGGGAACATCTGAATGTGTCTCTCTTAATTCTGTTTTAGAATATAGAAATAAATAGAAGGTACAGACCTTTCCAGAAAAAGGAAATCTGTTTCTTGTCTAGCTAAAGGTACTACCAACTTCAACTGACATGAGCCAGAAACCCCTGGCAGGAATAAAAAAAATGTACCTGGTGCATTTCCACTATATGGTGGTGATTGGTGTCGTATCACTTCAGTCAGCCGGGCAGCACTGGACAGCTGGCTTTTTTATACTGACCCATCCATCTTTCTGAGACATAGTTTTTTCACTCTGAAAGGCCTGTCCTCATTTGTATAAGCAGAACAAGAGAGACATCCAGCGGCTGGACAATTTAAGTGTATTTTTTAACCTGACTAGAGACAAACTCAGCGACCTTCTCACCTAGTCCATGTTCTTGCATATATAAGAAACCATTTATGTGACAACTATCAGACATACAGAGCCAGAGGAAAAAAAAATTTCCAGTGACTGAAGCACTACTGTCATCTCTTCTGTATATTTCCCTGCAACCTATAGACTTCCTCACTGTGTACTCCAAGTTCTAGCCATAGTTCTCCCTTTTTCTCTTAAGCTTAACTTCTTCATTTTGATTCTCAAGTCATGTGAATTGGTATAGGTCTATTAACTTCCATGGAGCTACAACGGTTTGTCTCAGCCCAGAACCTAATTCTAATTGTTTTACCACTCAAACATGTACTTTTCACATCTACTATCTTCTATTCAAATATTTTCTCTAACCTTAACTCTATTTGTACTACTCATTTTTATTTGCATAGTAAATAGACTTCCCAGTCATTATCGGGATTCCAGAGAATCAGTGGTAAATCACGGTATTAAGGGGTTTGATCTTCATGTAAGAGCAAGGAGGAAAAGATTATTAAATTTACTAATATAAATTAGTATCTACAGTATTTGTTATTAAAAAAAATCCATATCTTTACTGTCACATCTGAACTGTTTCTTGTATATAAAAATACAGCTTATTCGGAAACATAAATCAGAACAAAAGGGCTTAGAAATTAAAAAATCTGAAGACAGGACGAATAAATAGAAGGGAAATATAGGGATAAATCTTTTGACAAAGTACTAGCAATATTAATTTAGAAGTACTTCATTTGCAAAAATCAACTTTGTTAAATGTTAAACATGTTAAATAATTCATTTTTAAAAAGGGCTTGATCCTTACAAACTTGAAAGATCTATATGAAAAGTTCTGGTAAGAGAGTAAGGAATAGGTTAATTCTTCCATATTTAGTGAAGAATTGAAGGCAGGCAATTGCTGACTTCACTTACAACTATGTAGGACGAGGTGCTAAGGATACAGTTAAGGGCTACCAGCAAATTTCCCAGCTTCCAAAGAGAAAACTGTATGCAGCCAATGGGGTAAAAACAGGTAACATGATGTGATGACCTAACATTAGCAGGATATGCTACTTATGAAAAAACTGGCATACCCAGTATGAGAAGAAATTTGGTTCCCTTCTTACCACACACGTGTGGAAAATCCACCACACGTAAGCCAAAAAACATATCAAGCTGCAATAGAATTATTCCTAATATATATTAAAAAAAAACAACCAACAAACCAAAACAACAGAAGAAGGCTCAAGTCTTTTACTGTGCCCTCTGCTAAAATATTTTACTCTATTGCGCACTTCCTTGCAAGGTTTAATTGTGCTACTACAAAAATACTTACACCCCCTCTCCTAAAAAAAAAGAGGAAAAAAAAAAAAAAGAGAAAAAGTAAAGAAAGAAATAACCACAAGGCACTTCTTACTGCTGCTTAGTGAGAATTGCTTGCTATAGCTTTCATATCAACATTAATTACATGCTTGAATTAAATAAAAAGTTTCTTGACTACCAAATGTCCATGGGGGTTGATTTCAATCACTATCATCATTAGAATCTACTTTCAGAAAGACTGTAAATCAATATATTGATGGAATTCTGGATATACCCTACTGTGACTGAAAAATGAGAGCTAATAGTTTTCTCTTCTGATTTCAGATCATATTTGATGTCACTGGAAAGCCAGACAGGCTCCATTGAAGCAATAGAGCTGTATCAATAGAAATCAAAAGCTGAACTCGGAATCTCAGGTTCTGAAAATCAACTGCAGCCTCTTTACCAATAAGCTTTGGACAAGGATCTAGTTCTTTAAATATTTTATCAAAACATTGCTTTTCCTGTGTTTTTAAAGGATGCAAGGCAGAGTAGATGACATTTGGAGAACTATTAGACATGCAGTAGACCTATTTTTCAGTTTGAGATCTTTTTTAAGAGAGGATGTATCTTGGACTTGCTGTAAGGCAGAGTTGTTCATGTTGTCTCACCTCAGGGATCTATCTTGGTACCCATGTGGCACACCCCAATCAGCAACATCCCCAGGCACCTGAGAATACCTAATGGAGGAGCTTATATGCTCCCTGCTGACTATGCGCGTGAGGGCTATGTGGTTTCAATATTGAGTCCTGTGCTTGTAAGTGATCAAACAATAAGAGCTGTTGATGAACATTATCCACAATTCATTTATGCAGGTGGAGGTCCATGGCACTGATCTGCAACGTACGGCTTCATCTCAAGTCTCATTAGCAGTAGCAAGCCAGTTGTCAGCAAGCCTCACTCCTTGGCCAGTCTGAGGAGGGATGCCGAGTTGAACTAATGCTGTTAGCTAACTCCAGGGCCTCATGTGGTGGTGGACCACACAGGTGGTGAACTATACATGTATAAAAATCTAAGCAACACTTCAGTGTCTTAAAATCCCATGTGTCAGAAAGCTATTACATACAAAGCAAATTACCCAAACAAACAGCAATTTAGTACAGGGCACACGCACAGAAGAATATGGTTTGTCTGATAAATCACAGAACTTGCAATACTCCTATTTCCCCCACATCAAATCCTTTACCGATGCCTTTATAGCAATACTTTGTAACACATTGAGCTACAGCCCATCTAGCATCTAACCGCCACCCCTCAAATTAGCTTTGATCAGTGTTAAATTAACTGCCCAGTTGCCTCACGCAAATGATCTAAGTTGAGGATTTGCCCATCTGCCGAGTCCTGAACAGTGGCCTCAGAAAACAGAGACACAAAACCACTTCAGCTCCAAAGCATTTAAAGGCAAATCCCAGGCCTTTTTGTCCATTCACAAAAGAAAGCTACATCATCCACACAGGCATTAGGAGACAATAAATCCAGCACACATTTTAAGATCCAGTCAATTATACATCAGAATAACACTGTAGTAATGATTTGGGTTTTGTTAGGTAACGATTTGGTAATGAAACACAAAGTCATTGCATATTCCAACCCTAGCATTAGTGCTTCATGTCAAGGTTATGCAGTTCAGCAAGATACTTCGGATGCATCTTCCATAAGGCAGCTTTGTCTACAGGCAGATTTTAGGTCAGCGTTGGGCAAATGGCAACTGAATTCCTAGCGATGTCCCGATGGCCACAGAATAATTAGCGTTCATGGTTAAACAGACAAAAACAGACTGCTCTGAGCCATAATCACTAGTCAGCAGTGGCTCCTTCTGGAATGTATGTAGATGAAAACTTTTCCAAGAGTTAACAGCAACCGGAATGCTGATTTTCCTTTTTTACAATGACACCTTTCCATCAGTTTGGACTTAGTAAAATCATTAAGTCTTACCTAATTGCTGTACTCTGGACATATAAAGTCCATCAGATTACTGCTCCGCTGGGGGCAAAAAAGTGACACTGGCTAGAGGTGATGCTCAGTATCTTATGAACTTCTTTATTTCTTTCCATACCTGTGGAAGAGTGCAGAAAAATGCATGTGAGTTTTATTCTATTAGAAGAGTTATTAATTATCAACAGGGTAATTGGTGGAATTTTCATCTGTATATCATTAGTTAGATGGATACCAGACAGTACCTTGAAATTATTATTACTTTCTAGTTATCTCAAAAGAATTAATTTTTTTTTTTAATTTAAAGGTTAAATCAACAGATGATTAACTCTAATTAATCAATGATTTAATCCTTTAGGTCTAAAAATATTAACAAAACATATTCTAATGAAAAGTAAAGAAAAGAAAACATTTGAAATCTGTTGAGTTTTTTTCCTTAGTCTCCATCTTGCTTTGGAGTCTGATACTAGGTAAGAACCCACTGAAAACAGAGAACTTAAAAACAGTGATCTACATATGGCAAGAGCTCACCCTGATTTTATGCAAACATAAAAAAAACCCCACTCCTGAGAGAGGATTTTCTCAGATAGTTTGGTCCTATTGTAACAGGCAATGTATGACTGACTTTTAAACTGCATATTGTTTGCACTGAGGACCTTGTTTCCATCAACAGCCCTCAAACACTGTGATGAAGTAGCTATTATTGTCACTCCATTCTCCATACAGAAATTGGTATGGAAAAGAGATATCCAAAGTTTTGCCAACACATTACAGTTGAAACAGAGCAATAACTCAAATCCCTTGACTTGATGTTTTGTACTTCTCCAACAAATATTCTTCCACTTGTAAGTTCAAGGAACAACAGCGAATGGCTGAGGCAGCCAACCAACACTTTAAACCTGAAACTGAATTATGTTACCAAAGCATCACTATCACAGTTCACATTAACTTTGTTACAAAGTTCCTCTGTTAAGAACTTCTTCCTAAATGCTTTTGTTCTTAGGCAATCTTTTCAAAGTAAGATGGTTCTTCAAGGACAATATTAATGTGTGAATAACATAGAGAAGGAAGTGCCTGAAAGCATCCTGTTTTGCGATAAGGTTGCAAGCAGAATACTCTACCACTAGAGGACAGTAGAATGTAACGTCCTGGACATAAAGCATTTGGCAGAGAAGCCTTGTGGCTTCAACCTTCTTTAGAAATCTGACAACCTGAAGATAGAGGACTGTGTACTAAAGCGAGGAGAAAAAAAAATGGCACATTACTAATTTACTGGGACATAGATAGGAGCATCAACATAGAGCCACAGCAATGATAACCTTGGGTGTGAGCACACTTGTGAGTGCCAGGTAGAGCCGATGGAGCGTCTTTGCTTCTCTGTCAGGCTGGGGGTTAAGGAGAAGCCTTAAAGACTCTTAACACTGCTACATCGCACAAATCCTAAAATGCTCTCTCCTTTTTACTGGTCCTCCTACTCAGGAAAAATAGCATCAACTTTGATGGGAAAGTTGCCCAACTAAGAACTGAGTAAACTTTAGAGTGAAGCTTCAAGCAGTGGACCCATTAAAAGACTATGCACAAAACTGTAGGGATCAACAAGTTTTTATAATAAAACTGATAATAAAATTAATAAAGAAAGTATCAGGGGATAATTATTGTTCTTTATTCTTTAATATCATTAACCTTCTCATTGTGTCATATGGCACAACTCTGATCCCATTTAGGTTTCTGAATCAAGTCACTGACTTCAATGTGCAGGAGGCTCCTCTAGATTTCTGACTCTGAAACAAGTCTCTTGCCTTCGAGCCCAGGTGAAGCGAGCTTCACAACATCAAAGGGGTTTAGCAGATATCTACCTACATTGCACAAGGACAGTGCTGTGTACTTCAGCAGTAACAGCACCAGAAGAACCTAGGACTGGAATAAGAGAAGTGATACAGGTGAGCGTGGTCTCAAGTGTGCAATGAGAGGTACATGTAGACATAGAGCAGAATTTGGTTGTCTCTCATTAACATTATTTAATGACCCAATTAGGCCATATTAATGAAAAATACATACCACAGAAACATAACATACAACTACAAAAATAAGCAAAACAAGTTGCCAGAAGGAATGGTCCCTTGTAAAGATGCAGCTGACTTGGGGAGCAGCCTGAAGTGAGGAGAGCTATTTAATTGTTCCACGCTCTGATGGAGACCAGGCTGTAATCTTGGTCAATCTGCTACAATCACCTATGTCTCTTTTTCTGCGTAAGAAATGAGAAGGTGCTCACTTAGCTGTGAGAACTGTAAGTAGAAAGCACTGGATAAAGGGCAAAATGTTACTATAATACACCTGGAAAAAGGAAGCCAAGGAACCTCCACACCTGAGGGAACTACAGTTCAGGGAAAGTTGTGAGATACACACGAATGGAGTGAATGGGCTGTTTGTGCAGCCACTGCAGTCCAGGAGAGCTGATTGACAGGACAAGGAATGGGCAGATTCGAGTTGAATACCTGGAAGGGACATACATCTGTGCAGCAGACGGGCCATTTGCAGCATCTCCCGTGGCAGCAGTGCCCAGGGCACAATGCAGAAAAGGACAATAAGATGACTGCACCAAAGAACAACAGTATCATACAAAAAATGTCAGGTTGCTTGTGTTTTTTTCTTTCTATCAGTGAATAAATTTACATCCATTCTAGTCTAGCACAGGATGAC
>NW_009646631.1:904702-917095 GCF_000708025.1 Charadrius vociferus | reverse complement strand
CTTCCAGAATTTAAAAGCAATGAGATTTCTGTTCAGTCTGCTACAGAAGAGAGGGATCTGAATGGGGGTCCACAGGCACTCAGAGCTGTTCTGAGCAAAGGGACCACAAATAACCCAGCAATTCCCAGAAGAGTTAGTTACACTCTTTTTCCTGCGGCTCTGCACCAAAACAAGGTGTATTTTCACAAACATCTCTTTCAGCAACAGTGCTGGCTTTAATACCTTGTTTCTTCCAGCTTATTCCCACCTTACACCACAACCTTATTTGTGCCAGGACAACTGCTGGTATGGCACACATTGAACTGTATTGAGGAAAATAACCCTTTCCTCCCCCCCCCCCATATTTTTTAAAAACTTAATTAGTTACCCTATCTAATTCACTGTGCAGTCACGCAAACTGTTATACTGGCACAAGTGAATATGTGGATAAAGGTGGGAAGCAAGCAAGAACAAACAGCAAGTGGATGTCAATACTGCAAAACCACAGCCTCAGTGGAGGCTGAATCTGATCGTTAATTGCTGCTGAAGCACATCTAACTTTGGCACCAGCTAAACTATTCAGCTCTTAACATTTTCACCTGACCACCTAGACAAAACTCAGGATTCTGGAGGTCTTTCCAGTTAGAAGATACTGGTATAGAATTTTACTCTAAAATAATAACGGGCTTAATTATTATCAAGTTCACAAATAATAATTAGTTTTAACTGTTAGTTTTAATAACTCGTATTAATTTATCATTTTTAGGCATTCCCCCATCCACTCACGCCTGTTACCCACTTCCACCTTGCTCACCGGACTTTCCACCCCACCAGGCACAGCACAGTTGCACAGGTTGCCGGATCAGCCTTTGCCACAGCCGGGGGACAGGAGGGAGCAGCCAGGGGAAGAGTGGCACTCTCCTGTAGCACCTCTGCTGCTGAGAACACAGAAACTTTCACTATCAGTGCCAGATTGTTTTTAGGAGACTTCTGATGCTGTTTTCAGGCTGTGGTCCTCACTGCAGTTTCAGCCTCTCAGCTGTGCCAAATACAGGTACCCAACCTGTTTGAGTACTTGCACTCTAGCTGAAGGGGTAGAAACCTCCCACAGACAGAAGGCAGAAACAAGAACTGACGTTGTTTGTTTTTCTTTTAGTCCCCCAAATTATTTATCAGCTATACTTTCAAGATAAAACTAACAAGGCGTTTTACAGGGTAAGATGTTTTCCAGCTGTGCAAGAACCAAATGAGACAGCTAAAAGTGCCCCCAGCTGGTAAAGCAAAATGCTGCTCCAAGAGCTCTTGCTCAGCTTGGCTTTACTCTTACCCAAGATATGCTAACTACTTACTCTGTGGTCTTTCTGTTTTAGTTCCCAAACTCAGCTCTTTTTCTTCTCCATACATCCTTCCCAGCTTTCAAGACTACTTAGTATTGCCCATTAGTCCAAATTATTCAAATATCCAAGAAGCCTGTGTTAATTTTTTTCCAGAATTGCTGATGTGCCTATCTTTTAAAATACAATATGATTTCTTTAACATAAAATTACATAAACCAAAGGGGATCAGTAAAACCTCCGGATTGCAGGGAATCACCTCACTAGTTAATAACAGAATATTCAAGCGCACACACGCAAATACATATCTTTAACCCAGCTGCATCTTCCCCTTGGATACAATTACGTCTGAAACAAACAGCTTAAATTGGTCATACGAGAAGAAAATTTATGCAAATAATTGTAAAAACAAATTTAAGGGGAATCAGTAGTCCTAGTTTTTCCCCTTGACTATTGTAAATTTTGATCTCAAAGAGAGATAAGCTTTGTGCCTAACAAAAGGGGATAAAATTGTTTTTAAGATCCTACATTGCATAACGCCTGCATATTTGAAGGTAAGTAATTACAGACATTTTAGAGAGACATTCTCTCTCTTCCCACTTTTGTCAGTTCATACGCCCAATCAGGTTTGAAAACCTTTTAGCTGCAGAAAACACAGTGGCTGCTAGAATGAAGCAATGGTCAATAAATATGTTGTAGGGTAACTCCAAAGACATGCACTGTAAAACTTACAAAATTTGGTCAATTCCATATACATTAATCCTACATCACCTGAAGAGAAAAGGCTGAAAAATATATTATTTAGATTTATTTCTGCTTTAAAAAAAAATAAAACTTCAAGATGGCATTGTAAGAAGGAAGTTATGGTGCCCAAGTTATAGTGAACCCTTGTGTCCAACAGTGCTTCTACTTGTTCTGCTCCGTGTTTATATTAATTACTGAGCACATCAGACTGGCATTCCACTTGTAGGTGTAGTAAGAGAAAATCAAACTCGAACTCCCTTTGTACAATGCACAACTTTCACGCTTGGATGCCTACATTAAGCCAACTAAAGGTCAGAGCAGAGGAATTGCAATTACACTCGTCCTTAGAGAAACCCAAGGCCTCAGCCCAGAAATGTATCAATGAAATTGCTTAGCTTTCAGTTGTTGAGTATCATAAATAAGTTCAGTGGTACTTTCCTAGATAGGATCCTAAATATGGATTGAGTTTCCAAGTACTTTACAGTAGATTTACCAGTATTGCAGATAGGGCTGTCTCTCTCTTTACCTCACTCCATATAATAGTACCTAGTGACGTGATTGCTTAATGCACATGCAGTCCCCTTCCTGTATCACAGCTATGCCTGGGGCTGTATTAGTTTTAAAGTTTTGGACTGTGTGATTTACAGGAAGGCCATTGGTTCTCTCAAGTAAAAGATAGCACCGCTAGCAGGTGGGGCTTCATGTTTGCGTCAGTATTGATAACCTGGGCTCTTTCTGCTCTGGCTGAAGTTCTCCAGTTTTAAAATTTTGCTAGTCTTAGCAAGAAGGTGTAAGATGTTAAATGCCTGAGCTGGCCTGACCTGCTTTTTTCAGCCCTAAAGGTTGCATTTCCACATGAGAACAGAGATGCTGTCATGTCAGCAAGAGGAAAGCCTGCAGTGCAACCGTAAGTATTGTATCTGTTCGGGGAATAAAGAGAAAGTGTCGCTTCCCAGAACTGCTAGTACGATACCTTCCCACAAGCATGAAATTGTCTATTTTGGAGGGGGGAAAAAAGAAGAAAGACAAGATTCCCTAATTACCATATTATGTTCCTCATACTGTCAAATGACCTGCCACACTGTGGTGAAGCATGTGAGGCTGGCTAAATTCCACCACGTTAGATAATTTGGTGGCAACAGAGAACTAGGCACGTTAGCCAAATGACTGATCAGATATGGCATTTAAAAATGTGTCAACTTTGCCCTGGGCATTCTTAAAGAAAACACAAACAAAACTAGCCCAGACTCTTCCATCATCCTGGTTATAATCTTTGGTGATTATTTTACTTCAAATTTTTGTCGGGGACACTTGATTTTTCCCTCTCTGTGCTCCTCAAACCTCAGCTGTGGGAGTTTTCCCATCTCCAGTCCCAAGAGTGAAATTGCTGCTCTGGGTCACACAAGCTGTAACAGAGATCCTGTCCCCAACCGCAACTTCACTGTATGTATCTTAATGTGAATCTGTGAAGGCAACATGTCCTTAAGCTATGACACTTGCATACAGTCACAAAAGTCAGTGAAGGGAGCACATTCTCCATCTCATGACCAAAACAATGGGCATGCTCCCCGCATCCTACTTCTGTCAAGCAAATACCTGCTCATCTAAATCACATCTCAAAGATTTTGGGGATGTGGCCTAAATTCATACTGTGTGTGCAATTTAAATGGACTATGTAATTCCCAATTCAAGTCCATAAAGCTATATTGCAACACCATTTCTATTTAACTGATTTGCAGCACAATTAATCTCTTTTAAGTTAGGTTCCCACAGCAGAATACATGGCAGACTAATAAAGGAATGCACAGTCCAAATACTGTATACAGTGAATCAGTATATGATTCACCCACTTTGATGAAACAGTTGTGACCTTTCACCTGACTACTTCCTCAAACACAATACAGAGAAATATATATAACATACGGAAATCAGGAACCAACAAATTAGAGGAATAATAATAGCTCATCTCATGATTTTTTGCCATTGTGCTAATCCTTACTACATGCTCTACCAAACATTGGTGTCATCTCTTGCTGTCCTTTGACTAATTAACCAGATCAACTAAGGCATAGGTTGCTCTTAGTTATGAAATGAGTGAAGGCAGAGAATACCTAGACTTTTGAAGTATCAGACTCCAGAGGCATCACAAACCGATAATTTTTAAAAAAATATTATAAAAAGAAACAATGTTACATGAATAAATAATACAGCAATCTGCAGATAGGTAATCTAGTTCTGTATTTTAAAAGTGACATTAGTTGTACAACTAACTTTCCTTTTTGCCAATTACAATGTAAACATGGTAACGAGCAACCCTGAGCACAAGCATTAAATTTGATCAAAAAACACAGCTCACACTTAGAATTAGCAAAGGTAAGGTTAACATGCTGCAGCATTTCACCACCTATCTTTTAACCACAATGTGTGAAAATCGCAGGCATAAAATGAAACACTAGTCCATCTCAAGCACCTATTAGTAGTATCGCGCCTCATTAGACATTTTGAAACAATTAATTATCAGAGAAAAAGGCAGACTTGGTCTCTAGAAATGTAAGGTGATACACATCAAGAAGAAAACATGTTTTAAATGTATTGCAAAGCTTTGTCAGGAATATTGAAGCAGCACCATTATAATCCAAACCCAAAACCAGCGGAGCTGAGATAGAGGAGAAAGATGAGAGCCCCACTGGATGCTACCAGGACATCATACGTATTAAAGAAACACATGATAAATCTGAGAAGCAAGGCCTAAATGTATTTTCAAGGGACATTGTCCTACAAAAATTTCACAAACAGTGAAAAATAGTGCATTTTTCTCACAATACACAAAACTTTGTAAATTGGTGCTTCAGTGCATTTTTTTTTTCCTTCTAAATCAGATCAGTTATTTCTTAGTAGCTCACTCTGGTCAGGGATTATAGTATTCTAGGGACCATATAATTGGTACCCTAAAGCCTAGGAGAGTTGGTTTCTTGGAATGTCATGGAGTTTGCTACCCACGACCATGTTGCATATCTGGGAGAGACAGCGGAGCCCACTGTGCATTAGTAAATCTCCACAGAATGGCAGAATTGTGAAAAAGTTTGACTACTAACCAGGTAAAGTCACCACAGTGATGCTTTGCAATTGTTAATGGTCTAGATTTCCAAGCATGTAGCTAGAGGCCTGTTTTGCAACTATCCAAGGGGTCACTGCAAAGCCACAGCACAGCATCTCTCTTTTCCCATGTGAACATGGTGATTGTTTGCATGACCCACTGCCTAACATCATTAGACAATGCAGTGGGGCAAAATGAGACAACCAACAAACATTAGTTGAAATCACAGGTTTATATTACAAAAAAAAAAAAAAAAAGAAAAATCTTATAAACCCCATAAGGAATTGGGTCCTTTTACCTTTGGCACAGCACCAGTAAGTAACAAAGAGCTCCTATCCCAAACAACTCACCATCTCGATTGCTGACAAGATGCCACAGGAGCAGGAAATGTAGGAACAAGATGGGGATGGATAAGCATAAAAATAGCTTGACGAAAAGCAGAAGTCCAAGCTTCCCTCTTTCCTAACCATTTATTTAAGTCCTGTAGCAGGACGGCACAAACACAGATGACTTAAAGCTACTGTATTCACCCTTAAAGAGAAATTTGCTGCACTTGGTACTCTATTTTCCCATTGCTTTATCAGCAAAAGATTAGCACAGTTCAAGAAGCTTGGATGTTCACATGCTGATGCAAATTCTGAAAGACTATGAATGTTTGGCAGTTATTCGAATGCTGCAACAGGCAGACACCCACAGGTACAGATGCAACGCGGTGAAATACCCACCTCTGCAGAAAAGCTTAATCACACTATCAACCACAGCTGTACCAGTCACAGGCTGGGGATTTCCCAGCTGCAGACTCTATCTCCCAAAGCACACGTAGTTTGAAACAATTCGGTCACTATGTAATCAGCAACCATGTGACAGTTTCATTTTCTCTTTCAAAACAAGCAAACAAGTCTGGATTCAGAAAGACTGTGTGGCTCAGCCACTGCGACTCACTCTTAGTACTTTTTCTGCATTTATCATGTCAAATACATCACTGCTACTACAGTAGGACCGTACTAGCTTATACAGAAAGTACTTCTGTGACCTTCATTCAGGAAGGAAATAAATGTTCTTAAGTACTCACGAGATCTAAAGATTTCTTCAGCAACATGATCTGGACAAATCATATCAAGATCACAGGTTAAACGTGTGACACTCAGGCATCATCTGGTTTTGAGTCTCTATCACTGGAAAGTATCAGACGAAATCTGTATAAGATGATGACCATTTTAACAGAGTACAAAATAGCTAGGAATTAGGAAAAGAAAAGCCTGCATTTAAAATTCTTTGTATGTTCTAATTCTGCTTGCCTATTGTTCCCTCTCCTTCACCAGTTATCAACCAGCCTGCAAGCCCATGAAGGAAGAAGTGCAGTTGAATCTTGTCAGCTGTCTTTTCCTCTCTGCTCATCATCTATCAATATTTCTGTTCTCAGATAGGAAAACCTACAGAAAGAAATAATTATTTACTTCCGGTTTCCCCTCTAGTCTGTGCTAATTGTCAGGTTTAAGCAGCAATATTACTAAAATAATTTTTAAAAAGGCTTAGTTGCAACATACGTGTAGTAAAGAAACAGTTTTTGCTGGGACTACCTGTTGCAGACAGGAGAACCTTCAGTGATGATTATTTTATTTCAGAAAGGAAAGAGGAACTTGGAGGAGAGAACTGCACTAAGGGCCCTGCACTTGGAAGGCATTTGATATAAAATACTAAAGCAAGGAGGTATGTCCAAGACACATTCTTTGTTTATCGCCCCTGAATGGCTATTGTTTCTGAATGCTGACCAAATCTGAACTCTCACTGCAAAAAATGTAGTGTGCTCTACTCCTGGCGAGCAGCCTTTAACATCACTAACAAATCATCTGGATGCTATAGTTCCCTCAACACCCTTTATATCATCCCATTGAATTTACTACACACTATTCTAAAGCAAGAAAGAAAAACACACACTAGTTCGGAATAAAAAGCTGACATCCTCCAAATACGCAGGAGTCTGAGTCACAGAGGCAAAATGCACAAAATTAAAAGGAGGGTCTGCTGTGTAAGACCATCAAAAAACCCGAGATTTACTTTTGGCTTCTGATGGTATACCAGTGTGGAAGGCACACTAGTGAAAATTTTACACAGAGAACATGTGTTGTGATGAAATCTATCTGAAATCTCCTTTTGACAGTATCACTTCTGCAACAGATGACATTATCCTCAGAGTAAGTATGGTCAGATGAATAACAGACAAATGAGTGCATGACCTGGGAAGACTTCATTAACAGGGCTTTTATGAAAATCCACTCACCATGGTAATCTTAGCTCTTAGAAAAACTCTAAAAAAGGATAGTGCGTTACCTCTTTCTGATCTGGAGGTAAGCTGGAGTAGGCAGGAGAATGTTAAAAGTAGCAACACCTGAGGAAGTCGGTAAGAAGTCAAACATAGAACATGCTCAAACAGTCCCTGAAGAAATTGAATTAGTGTGGCAAATAGTATTAAAAGATGACATTTTACAGGCCTTTATGTATTGAGATTGGAAGATGTAATAAGCCAGAGAACATGAAATTATCACAAATGCAAAAGAAAGACACCATTATAATTAGTGAACATTGTGCAATGATTCACCTGATTTAAATGCTAAAAAAACCCCACATTAAGAGGTCAGAATGAGTAGGAGAGATGAGGGAGACACTGCTGCATAAAGCCAAGAGTGTGGTACGTGTGTTACAGTTGCCAGTAACCTGCAACTTCAGTATCCTAGCACAGTAAGTAAAATGATGATTGAAATTCATGTGGGAAAATCAAAAGTAAGAAGTTTCTTTAAGAAGAAATATTAAGAGAGTCATGAATTTGTAATTCCACAGTAAAGGAGAAGATAATTTTGGCTAAAAATGCTGTCTTCTGTCACTACTCAAGCATTAGCAGTAGCTCATAATAAACAGTACTATATAACAAATGAAGATAAACAGTAATAATCCATATGAATTAGGAGTTATAAAGGGGAAAAAAAATCAGTAAGGCAAGCTAGAAACATTAGTAGAAAGTCCACAGCTGACAGAACCAATGTAACATGCAGAAATAAAAAAGAAAAAAAGTATCTAGACTACAATAGTTGTAGCAGTTATATAAACCCTTTGCAGGATGGAAATGATAATTTTTTTAATAGCAATGCAGGACAGAGTAATTTTAAGAAATATTTCTATCCCATATTTATACAGATGTTCTTATGTCACATGATGATGTCAAACTCTTTTCCAGTCCCTTAGTAACCAAGCAGGATGTTATACAACAGGTACTAGAAATAAACATTTTAAAATCAGCCAATCCATCTACCTCACACCTAAGAACTAAGACTGAGAAAGCCTGCGAACTAATCATGTTTATTTTAATAAATGAAGGCATTCCAGGGAAATTCCATTTGACTGGAAAAGTGCTAATGTTGTGCCAATAATAACAAAGGCCAGCAGGATGATTCAGAGAGCTAATGGGTAGTTAGTCTGACGTTACTTCCAGGTAATAAAGCTGTTATAAAATTAATAAAGAATTAAAGTACCAGAATATAATTAATATCAGTCAACCCAGTGTTGTGGCAAATAGATCTTGTAAAATAAAGTTATTGCACAGTTTGATGAGACAGACATTTGGCTGATGAAAGTAATTGTATATCTGCAGTATATTTGTGGAGAGCAGTTGACTTAATAGCGTATGACATTCTCATTATGAAAATTAGCAAAACACAGTATCAATAAAATCTGTTAAATGGACTGAAAACTGAAAGATCTAACAAAGTAATAATGAATGGAGACTTGTAATATAAACTTTAGAGCTTTTGTGATTTGGAAACAAATATAAATCATAAGTTATTTGGAAATAAATATATACATCCACGATAACAAGAGTTGTGAGATTAATAAAATTGTGAAGATGAAAGCTGAAGATAGTCATGTAGAACAATATGCATCACTTAATAAACTAAGCCAGTTCTAATTAAACGTGTCTTATTACAGCCAAACACAGAGGGATTAGAACAAAAAGCTCCAGCAGCAGCCAAGTCTCCTCCATGGAAAACACACGGTCTGAAAGGTACCAGAGATTACAGGTGACAAACAGCTGATATTGTAGCAAAAAAACCAAACCCAACCTAATATGATCCTTGTATGTATAGATACAAAAGCAAACTAGCTTTATACAACTATATGCAGCACTGGTGAAGCCTGCAGTGAAACATCACACCAAGTTTCACATTTTAGAAAGAACGTTTTCAAAACAGAATACAAAAAAAGCAGACAAAATGGTTTGAAGAGGAAAATGTCTTACAGTGACCTGTTTAAAGGAAAGACTTAAAGTTCACTTGTTAACATTATTAACTAGCTTGACTTAATATATCACAGAAAATACTGTCTCTGACAGGGTTCTTTAGAGTAAACACAAAGTTCAGGTAGGAAACCAGGCGTACTGAACGAGTTATTTATAACTCAGATTATCATAGGAATTCTCAATGGCATCTTCAGTTCTTGAGGTCTTTAAGTTTGGAAATTTTTCTGAGTGTTGTAGCTCAGCATGTATTTGCATGCTTACTGCTGTAGTTGAACACAAAATATTCTCTACAGAGGTAACTGGGTAATAATGACCTATGACACAGAGAGCAAATTAACTGCCTTAGTAGTTCCTTCTAGACTTCCCCCTCCCCTGTGGATACACAAAATGTATTTTACTCTCTCTTCTGAAGAAGTGAGCTGACACCACTTCACTAATTTTGGAATACTTTATTTTGAGATCTGCCAGAAATCACTAAAGATTGTCAGATCCTCACGCTTATCATCAGAATGGGTATTCCCTGGAAAGGATAAGAAAAGGGGTTTGTTTAAAGAAAAGGTGGGGGGAGAGGGAAGTGAAAATCCTAAGGCGGATCCCATTGACATCAATATGTGATTTGTCATTGATTTGCAGAGGCAAGATCTGGAGCAAAGAGTTTATAATGCTATGGAAATAGTTCTAATTTTCTAATTTGGGGGTTCTTCATTCCACTCACAATTTCTTCAGGAGCAACTGCTGAGCTCTGTGCATGGTGTAATAATGACAGCCAGACCTTCTGCTTTTCCAGAAATAACCATGTCATAAGCTGTTGCTTCCTTGTTTTATGTATTTACAGACATCAACAAGCCTATATAAAGCCTCTCTGTAATTCGTTCATACCGTAGTTTTCCTTTTGATATATTTTTAGATCAATTGCACTTAAACAATACTTCCTCAACCTACTGAACTTTGCTCTGCGACAGATGATCAAGAGAAATGCAAATACCATGCTGTTTAAAGGATGACAGCCAACATTTTCCACAGTACTTGTTGAACAGGTAGGGTACTACGAAGTACAAAGAGTTTAGCGTGCCTCCAAAGTGGTGCAGCATCTGCCCTTTGAGTTGCCTCCAAAGCAAGATAGGTGTAAATCTATCAATGTGCACGAAGCAGAAGCTAACTCACAACCTCTCGGTTTTCTAATAAACGGTGTCACTTTGAAGAAAACAGCTTTAAGCCTCTTTGCAAATAATTTTATCAAAGGGAGAATTGTAAGGAGTAAGATGACTCATCAAGGAAAAGCTGTGTCCATGTGCTCCTTTCCTTCCTTGGTACGAGGTACAAAAAAAAAAGCTGTAAACATTTGGAGAGGGTATTTTCCTAAGGCTAGGCTGTTGTGTGCCTCATGCATATTACCTTAAAATACCAGGAATGTCAAGCCTACCCTTTTCTCAATTTTCCAGTCTAGAGGATATAAACAGGCCCAACTTCTGGTTACTGGCTTTAGTGCAGGAAACCTTTTTATCAGATTCTGCCATTCACTTCAGAGAAAGAGGTGAGGCTAAGCTAAACTGTGCCTTCAAGTTTTTTCATGGTCTAAAGAGCTTGACTGCTAAAGTAACAGAGTGGACAAAAGTCACAAAAGACTGTGGAGACATCAGGATTTTTTTTACATGGTTAAAGTATAAGCTAAATCAGTCCAAATTACAGTACTGGGCACTGTTGCATGAACGGATTTCCCCACACAGGGTGTAAAGTACACCAAGAAAAATTTATAGTGGTTTTGAAAAACAATTTTCAGCTACTTTGTATGGTGCAAAAACTCTCCTGATTCTGTTTTGATCCCAGGCAGCTAATGCGTGTCTTGCTGTGCAGAACATTTGTGTAGGGAGAAAACCTGTTAGCATGTCCCATTGGATCAATAGACTTTTATGTGCAAATTTTGTTTTAAAATGCTGATTAGCCATGTAACTAACAATGAGAATATTGAGGAGGAAAGCACTTCAAACATCTGTAGTTTGCAATGATTATACCTGTGTATAGAATCCACTGCGCATTAGAATATACACACGCACATCTCATTACATCTTAGTGAGGAAAAAGCACAGCAAATTCATCAGATACTAGATGGTACCACAGCAGGTAAATAAAAACCTTACAGTGTTGAAAAAACACTACAATGTTAATTTTTGTGCTTTCTAACTGGAAATTGTTGATATATTGTATTTTACAGCTATTTAATTTGTTTTACAACATAGTCTTAAATTACTAAACCATTTTGAGTGGTGGTGATTTTTAAAAGATGTTCACAAACTAAACACAGTTATAGAAGGACATCCCTTGGATAGAAGATCCCTAAAGAACTAAGAAAACTGGAAAAGAATCAGCAGATTCTTAAACTAAAACTGAGAATGAAGAAAGACACAAGTGGACTTTGAGATGGAGAGTGGTACACAACATGAAATGAGATGGAAAATGACTGACACAGGGACAGGCAGGACAGGCACATAAACAGCACAAGAAAAGGCATGGAAGCCTGGGAAGGGTGGAAGCATATGGCTATATCATGTGCAACTGAAGTCAGCGACAGCTGACTCAAACTGGCAAAAAGTGCAGGATATACGTAAAGGTAAAAGAATGGTGATGCACAGGGTGTGTGTTGGTGCTGATCTCGCAGGAGTCTGTAGCTAAGTAGTTGAGGCTTATAGTCTGAATTTGATGGAAGATGAAAAGCTGATACAGGCAACCGTTTTTTCAGCTGTTAAACTACTGTTAGGTGAAACTGACGCCATCATAACTGAAATGCATGCCTACTGCAAATGCCTCAAACCGCCACAAATTGTCTTTCAGGATCCTGCAGAGCTGCATCATACATATGGTCCAGATCTTAAAAGAAATCATTTTAAGAGGGTCTTGTCCTGTAAAACTCCAGCAACTAACTCAGTAATAAACGTCTTGAAGTTTCAGCA
>NW_009646631.1:876853-904691 GCF_000708025.1 Charadrius vociferus | reverse complement strand
AGCAGGAAAAATACCCCTTTCCCAACTGTTATCTACCCTGGCTGCCCCTTCAGCAGTTTTGCCCCACTTACTCACAACGAATAGCTCCCATCACATGGCAGCCCTCTGGAACACAGTGACACGGCTTGCATGAGTTATGATTACAGAATCAAGCCTACGGAAACTAACGGATAAGCTGTTCCTATCCAGTAATCTAAAATTATTTGCTGGCCTCCAGACTCAGTTTTTATGTTCTCTCCTGACTCATGCTACCTTTCAGCCCTGGATCGTAATGGATCCGACTTAATCCACCCTTCTGCGCTGTTGATCACTCCTAAGTCTTCTCTATCTCTGTTGTCACAGTGCCATGATTTAAGAAAAGTGAAGAACACAGCCTTTGTGGCAGCACTGAGCGAACACCACTTTTAAGGAGAATGTCCCAAATCTCATTAAAAAGAGATAAAGTCATCCGAATCCTAAGATAGTCGGTTTAAAAAAAATCCACAAAACTATTTTGAAACCAATTTACTACAAAAAACAGAAAGGGAAACAAGTTTGCTGCCAACAAACATTGTAGCCCTTGTCATCTATTACCACTTGAACAAAGCACTCAGTGACTGACTCCAATACCATTGCCAATTATTATGACAACATACAGTATAATCATATTATGTTTACAATATAATACATGTGAGTATTCGATAGAGCCTGGCAGGACTTCAGTCACTGCCTCTTGTATGCTTTAAAAATTAATTTTTCAAAATGAGTTTGCTGCATAACATGTTCCCTAATTACATACTTTACTGTATAGAGAACAAGAAAGGATATTGAAAGTGATTTCAGGCAAACCTCTTAACATTTAGTGAGATCAACCAGTTTTATTCACACACATTGCACCATTACCAGCCCACGTAATGTCTTTATTCTGCAAACGTGCCCCACCTCCTTCCCATTGACATTAGTGGCAAGTTTTTCAGAAGTTTCAACCAAAGCAAAATCAAGACCAAAATGTTTAGGGCCTAGCTTTCAAGGAGTTCTTGCCTCACCATTTATTCAACAGTTGCAAATAACTATAAAGGTAAATGGAGTCATTTAAACATCTGCTTAATTTGTGAATGACATCAGATAACAAGCTTAGAAAATGACTCAATTTATATTTGCCAAATCATGCACAAAATACAAGCAGGAGGTTGCCTTGGAAAATATGAACTAAAGACATATGTTCAGACTCAACTACCTAGTTACTAAGAAACACCATTGTGAGCCCATAGCCAATAACTCAGTCAAAATTCTGGGTGGGCTACCTACTTTGCAGATAAATCAGGACACAGGTGCAGAGATACTTAAAATAGTCATGTACATGCTAGCCACAGTCCAATACGCCTGAGCAACAGCACACAAATATGACTATAATGATTCTCAGTAAGCCTCAGTTCAGAAGTACCATGGTTCACACAGCTCTTCCTCTGAGTTAATGAACCTCACTAGATTCATGATACCCTTATAAATTATTATAATGCATCAGCCTGGGTACCTCTACACTGTGTTCCACTGAGCAGCCAGCTTCAGAAACTTCTCAGCCCAGGATCATCTAATAATAAATGAAATCAATTTAGGCTTAAAAGTTTAGATTTAAAAGCAGTAGTATTATCCACAGCTTTCTTTTCTCCAGACTACCCTGGTCCCTCACTACCATGGCTTAAATGCATTTCTGTGATAAAATGTTACTTAATGTAATAACTGAATTATAAAAAAAAGAAAAAGAAGTGACATTGATGAATTGATGTAAAACCTGGCTGGATAGTTGGTTTCAGAAGCCAGTAGTTAATGCGTTGTCCTCAGCCTGGCAGCTTGTAACAAGTGGAGTACTGCACAGGTCTATACTGGGACCTGTTCTGTTTTACATCTATCAACGACCTGGACGAGGCGATGAGATGTGCTCCCACCAAGTTTCCAGGTGACACCAAACTGGGCAGACGAGTCAAATATGCTCAAGAGCAGGGCCACCAGTCAAAGGGACCTAGATAGGCTGGAGGGTTGGCCTTATATGAAATTAAGAAATTCAACAAGGACAAATGAAAGTCTTGCAGTCGGGCAGGAAAAACCCCATGCAGCAGTACAGGCTGGAGACCAGCTGGCTGTGCAGCTGGGGACATCGGCAGCAACAACACGAGCCAGCAGTGTGTCCTGGCCAGGCTGGAGGCCAGCTGGCTGTCCAGCTGGGGACATCGGCAGCAACAACACGAGCCAGCAGTGTGTCCTGGCAGCAAAGAAGGACAACAATATCCTGGGCTGTACCACCAGGCACATAGCCAGTAGATCATTAGAAGTGATTAACCCCCTTCACTCAGCACGCTTTTGACTGCATTGAGAATACTGCAGTAAGTTTTGGGCCTCCCAGTATAAGAAAGATGTTCACAAACAACAGTGAGTTCACTAAAGGGCCACCAAGATAGTAAGGGGCTAGAACAGTGGCTGGGCGAGAAGATCCCAAGGGAAATGGACTTGGTCAGCCTGGAGATGAGGTGGCTTTGGGAGGACCTAACGGCAGTTTTTCAATACCTGTGAGGAGGTTACCAAGAAGATGGAGCCAGGCTCTTCTCAGCACTGCATGCTAGAAGGATGAGACACAAAAGGACAGGCCTGGTTATATGGGGGCAGAGTCAGAGCAAGTAACAATTTCAGGGATGCCTTCTTAAATGCGATGCTCACTTTGGAAATTTTAGTGCTAGCACAGTGGTCTGAGCGGAGCTGCTTTACAAACACCTGAAGAATATCTGGAACCTCTTAGAGGCTTCTCTGATCACTGTTGGGGGATCCATTTTCACACTTCAGTATGATTTATACAATCTAAGATCCATGTATAAACTTAACAGGAAAATTTGGAATATATGTCCTTGTATTTCTATAGCACTGGCTAAAGAGAAAACAATTGGAAATATCAGGCTGGAGAGAAACTGTTAGGGTAATTCCTCAAATATGTCTTGGGACATAATGTTTTCCCTTGTGACCTCGGCACAGAAATTAGGTTTGTGATAAGCTGTTAGTATAAAGAAAGACTGTGTTCCACACCAAAGGAGAATGGGTAACTCTGCAATCACAGAAACAGAATGAAATTAGATAAAATAAAGTGCATGCTCATGCACATGGTAGTAAAAATTCCTGTGACAAGTTGGAAGTAACAAATGAGGAGAAAGAAGAGGGTGTATTAGTCCATCAGAGGATGACTATGAGCAATCACTGTGATGTTGCACAGACAATACTAAGATACTCTGGGTATGATCTTGCCAGGAAAGATGGAGAAGTATTAATGTCAGGATACAAAGTGCTAATCAGAGTGAAACATATTACATGTAAGGTCTTGTCACTCATATTCGAGAAAACTAAAATTAAAATAGAGCAATTACAGAAAAGTCTGACTTGAGCTCCCAGGCAACACAGTAATGAAAATAAGATAAATGCTAAAGGTGTAGATAAAATGTCTGTTATGCAAGAAAAGTCTGATCAAACTATTAAAAACCTGGCAAAATTCACTGTTTCTAATATTTCCTTTACAATATCCTTCATGTGTAAATAATTACAATTTAAAATCAACAGCATTATGTACTGCTTTGTTTCTCTGGACATCAGCTTCAGCATATTTTTCTTCTGGATATCTCTTCTTTTCATCTCCTGTTCCAGGTCTATGGATAGCAACACCTCTGAAATTTATTTAAACATGGATCCTCACGAATATAGATAAACTTCTTTTATTCTCTAAGTTACAGGAAATCTTAGCAGGAATATCAGTTACCGGAGAGAAACAGAAATGACAGAGTTTGGTTTCATCATGAAAAGAAAGTCTGTGCAATTATGAATTCGCATTGCTGGAATCAGGAATCTTATTGTCATCCTTCAGGTAAGATCACTGAAAACACACAATTTTCCCCACTAACACCACAGACTTTGTTTGCAAGGCTGGCAGTAAATGTACAGTATTTTTGAAGTCAGACATAATGTTAAGCATTACGTGGCACTTTGCCTGTTCAATTAATCCTCATGGATCTCCTGGTAGGTAGTTTAGAGACCTGCCTAGGGACACAAAAGTATATCAACAAGGACAAGAACACACCAACGTCCATCTCCCAGGTGTGTGTGGACCATGCTCCTCTTCTAGGAAGGGATCCTGGCAAATTCCAAGCTTTATGGGAAAGAGGTTCTATTTAAACATTTAAAACTTTAAAGCACTTACTGGAATAGAAAAAAGGAAACGGAAATAGAGAAGATGAGAAATCCAAGTTAATCCAAGAAACACGATAGCAATTGATCACAGTGCAGTCTGGAAGGAAAATGCAATCAATACAGAGGGGAAGAAATCAAATAAAAAGGGTACTGGTTCAATGACTGAAGCAAAGATCCTCAAACTGCATCTAGGGGTGACTAATTTGTTTTCACCCCTACTGTACAATGAAAACTAGAAAGCTAAACATTAAGAAATGTCCTCTAATGACAATATACATCTTTCATACAACTGTGTAAAAGCAACAACAGAGTCTGAAATTGCTATTAGAATTGCTATTCAGTGCTTTAGAAGAGGCTTACTCACCAAATAGACTGCTTACTCACTGCAAAGGAGTGTTTTGGTGCATGTGGGCTCCTGGAAAATGATGTTAGCATGAAAATTCTCCTGGCTTTTAACGTCTTTTATAGATCTGGTACTGATGCTTTGATGACAAATTGTTATTTTTACTGACAATTTCAATTTGTTCCAGGTATTAGGAACGGAACCCTGTTAATGAAAATAATGCTAACATTTACAAAGTTTATGATATTAATGATCTAGGCAGAAAGAAAGTACCACACAGGCAAGTATCCTAAATAGTAAGTAAATACGATTTTCATTTAGGAAATAAATTGTCATGATTTTTTAAAAATACTATTTTGTACCTAAGAAGTAACTGAAGCCAGGTCGGTATGGTCCTATACATACCTACAGGACAGCAACACTATTTTGCTATGAAAAATCAGAATCTTTCATGACAGAATTTGAACTATTTTTTTTATTATTTTTTTTTAGCGAGAGACAGAAGTAGGGATTTCCCACTTTGCAGCTTGGAAAACTGAAGTCTCAATCAAGAATGCAAAAGTCAAGCTCCATTATGCATATTTTATAGTATTTTATTCCATGTGTAGCTACAGCAACTCACTGCCAACACTTTCACAGCACATTATTACTTACATAGAAGCAAGAATCCAAAATCTGGCACAAAGGTTTTAGTGAGAAGTTCAGAAGAAAATCTTGCCTTTGTGTTTCCTCATTCTGTCCTCTAATTCTCAGACTGTTCAGACTCTCATAGGATTATCTCTGAGGGAAATACCTGAATACATACTCTCCTCTGTGTCTCATACTTGCTTTTTGGAATTAATATAGCTGGTATAATTTTTTTTTTTTTTTAAAGAGTCATCTAGGTTACATCAGAAACTTATCTGGCCCTGTGTTAGTACAAGAAAAGGAGAATAATCATGGTCCAATTTGTGTCCCTCTCTACTCAGATGGGTCAATATGACATAGGTGGGGACTTGACCCCTGCCTTTCACAGACAAGTGAGTCACTCCTAGGATTAAGAACACAGACATTAATGTACATCTGATCCTTAAACCCCAAGATCAAATCAAACTCTCTTTTCTCCTTCAGATACTATTAACTCTGAGAATACGAGACTTTTTCTTTCCCCCCTTATGTTTCACTGAGTTTTAATTCTAATTTCATTTTAATATAAGGATTCCCGTAGGTCAGTTTTCTTGAGTTTCATTTTTTTTAAAAAAGTTTTCTTAACATTTTCCCTCAGAATTTAAACTCTTCTTTCTTTCCAAGGTTTAGATGACATTATAAAATGAATACTGTTTCTTTAAAGTTGACGCACTAAGAGCAAGCAGGCTGTCTTAGATTGCAGGCCATTTCATTTCTCATAAGCATGCACTCATTAGCTACCTTTAGGAGAATGAATTATATTGATTGGTTCGAGTCAAACTTGTGACCTGGTGGCAGTATTAGATGTTTGTTACAAAGCATCATCTCCTCATTAATCTTTCATTAGACAGCGTGATCCGAGAAGCCAGCAGCAGTCACACCACGTTTACTCTCTCGAGTGATGCCACCACAGAGGGCTCCCTTATTGGATCACAGCAATTACTGGCCTTACAATGCAGATTCTGAAAGCCTTATCAAATTTCCTCCTAGATATGGCAAGCTTACAAATAATCATGTGCTGTTTCTTGGGTGAGGACATCATGGAATTATACCAAAATGCAGTAAGCTCAAGTCATTTGCAATTAAACATGTGACTCTTAGTTCTGAGATGATACATCTTCATTTACAGCGTATGAAGTATTTTACAGAAAGCCAAAATACATAAAATTAAGGTGTCTTAAGAAGTTCCAGTCAAAGAATAGAAAACTGCCAAATCACATTTCTTTATGGAAGAAATTAAGCAGAATCTCTGGTACCTGGATTGCTGGGCTCTCAGTGCCGTGATTTAAAGGAGCTGAGTAACAACCGCAAATAAACAGCAGGCAGGAAGAGAAAGAAGCATCTGTTCCTGAGTACCTAAGCACTGCTGGATCAGAGCCCAAGACGGGGACATAGGTTCTTATTTTCAGCTCAACAGCACATCATAACAAGGCTTGGAGGGGGAAGATTGGGAATTGTGCAACTCTAACAATGCATGATTATTTGCATGCAAACATAAAGGCTAAAATTTTAGTGGCTCTGAGTGAAGAAGGGTGTTAATATCCTGCAACAGACTTATACTTCCAGGGATCCTCAGGCTTACAAGTATAAGGGTTGTATCACTAAGCTATTTTCTGCAGATGTATAAAGGTAGCATTAAAATCTGAACCCAAGACATCCCATTAACCTCTGCAACCATTAAAATAAGAAGGTCTAGCAATGGACAAAACAACTCTCCATTAGAAGGGAACTTAAAAATGCACACTGCAGAAATGTCGTAACTTATGCAGCTTAAAAAATATTCTGGCTAAATTACCAAGTTTTGATCAGGGATATGGAAAAGTGACATGCACAGCACACATTGACGTAAGGTAACCACCTCACTATTGCCTCAGGCAACGTGGTGAATGCTTTCCAGTCCCACAGATGTGTCACGTCCTAGAACCATCCGTTGCCCCACCCATGGCAAACCCAATAGAGCTGTCTGCTATCAATATGACTGTGAAAGGACAGGCAGCCTGCGTGGAGTACCAAAATTAAGACTAAGTTCTTTGCCTGCATCAAAACAGTCCCACAAAAAGCCACTTCCAGGACAAGTAGATTTAGATAAAACACAGGACAGCTAGATTTAGCCAATGCTCTAAGTTGTAGGTTCATCTCATTATGGACAGTACAAAATGTCAGTGTGACATCTACTACACAAACTCCAGTGGCTCAGAATTTGCCCTTAAAAAGGTAATTTGAGCTTTAGGAAACTGAAGTGCCTCCTTTTTTATTATGCTGTTGTTCTCTCAAGTCCCTCCACCAAAGCACACGTATTTAGAGACACAAAATGATACTACCCTAATTCACATGATATACTCCATATCTTACATGATAAAAATCACTCCCTAGTCTCTTACGCCTGGGTTGTGATAACAGCAAAAACACAGACAAGATAAGCTGACCCAGATTTCTGTGAGAGGCAGATTCACTGTACCAACCTGGACTTGGTATTTGTCAAAAAAAATCAGCCTTCAAGTTTCACTCTAACCTCAAAATGCTTCATCATGACACGGCTCCTCAGTGATGAACATGGACTTTGAAAAGATTTAAACTGTACTGTGCGGTCTTAGCTCTCACACTAGCAGTGTTCTTTGGAGCTGCCAGACAAGTTTCAGGTAAGATACAAGTATTCTGAAAAAAGATGTAAGTCTCTGGTGAAAAACTTTTCAAATGTGAACATGCCATTCTGATGCAGAAACTGAGACTGATAAAAGAGGAAGAAAATATACAAGCACTGTCAAGAGAAAATTAAATATAACAAGGTATTATTACATATCTTCAGTTGCACATAACATGCAAGAAAGACCAAAATTTAAATATTTATAATAGAAAACCATGCATTTATCATAGTCTTCCAGTTCATTTACATTACAGAACTAAACATTTTACAAACAACAGGTGAATACAACAAATGCACTCCAAATTATAACGTAACAGTTGTCAAGCTAATATGCCTTAGGCAAGATTGCAAGCCAACAAATAGACTTCCTGGATGACAGTCTGGTGCCTTAACAAAATGCAGTAATAATAATGTTAATAAACCTAAAAACCTAATTAATATTCAAACACATGCACAGGAAAAATTTTAACCAGTGCAACTGCCTTAGAAGTTACCCGGTGATTATTTCAGACATAACTGAAAGGTAAGCATCTATAGGGCAAAAGGTAACAGCTGTGTTACACAACTGTTTTGATTGGGGAATATATTCCAGCTGAAACTGCAGAAATAATTTAGGCAGCTATATAAATATAATTTAAGGATACAGAGGTTAACAACCTTGAAAAGAATCTCTACTGACTACAAATGGCTTCTTTCCAAAAGACACCTCTGTATGACAGCATTCCACTACACCTTCCTAGAGGTGTGAATCCCAAATACTGAATTTTTAATACCAAATCCTAGAACACAGACATTGTCAGTGGATGTTTCTAATACAAGTTTTTACTGAAGCTAATGGACCCTGACTCACAAAATGTGATAAAAATCAAAGCACAGTGATAAAACCTGTGTGAGCCGTATCAGTTAATCATATGCACCGTGCACCTATTTTAAGCGTGAGGCTAATAGACTGTTATTTTCTCTTTTTACCTCCTGAAAACACATACATTAAGGAATAACTGTATTGTTAATTTACTACAAGATTTCCATCAGTAGTCTGTGTATTACTACCATACTGTGAAATGTAGAAACAGGAAGGAATTCTATAACGCTCTGACTTTTAAACTCTGTATAATTAACAAGCTATCCTTAAGAAGTGGTAGATGTGTAAAAGACAAACTGGTTACATCTAGAAGGACCATGAAAGGCATATTTTAATTTTCCAATTTACCAAGCCTCAGAATTCCTTGTTCAAATTGCTGGAGATTAACAATAAACTGTAGGTTTCATTATGATCATGGTCATACAAGCCTATTACAATGAAACCAGAAGCAGTTTACATTTTGCAACAACGCTATTCATTTCACCCAAGTCATCAGAAGTGGATCATTTCCAATAGTAGACAATAATGTGACATATGAAACATGTCTGACGTAACTGGCTTTTACTGGAAAACCAGTGCACATAAAGCCATTTGTGTTAGGAGGGGAAAAAAATAACCCACCGAAACCCCCCACACCAAACCACAAAAAAAACCACCAGAATAGCAGAATACTTATTGACGAGGTATACAGCTCCACAATTCTTAATTGAACTGCAAGCAGCTAGATGTTTTTTTAAGCACCATCCCAATCCAAACAGAGCTTGTCTAATGGCAATAGTGCTTTCCCCAGCAGAGTGGCAAAACGAAACCCTGCACATGGAGCAATGTGTAAATTGGCTCCAAGTGTCATACTGCAAGATGTTACAAGGCTTCACGTGTGGAATTTTTGGGCCATGTGAAGCAGGGAATGTCAATCTTCGGATCTGGAAGCTTCCTGCACAGGGAGGCCTTGGAAATAAAGAGATAATAGCTGCGTTTTAGTAAATGAAATAACAATATATCTCCATGCTTCATTCAGGCTCTTACTTGTTTGGCCGGAAAACTGAGATAACTCATCTGCTTCTCAACAAGATGACGAGAATGCTTTTCACTCTAAGAAAACGTTTTGCATTTGAAAAATCGTATTTTCTGACAACAAAAAAAATCCTACCACAATCCTCATTTCATCAATCCTAATTCCATCCATTTCACCAACTATCACTTCCCTTGCCTTTCATTATTTCTTCCCCCAATCCACAAGCTCCTGGTTTTCTTTTCTGAGGGCTTCTGACTTTCTTTGCTTGACCACCTAGAACTGCTCAAGAGGGCTAAGATACATGAAGTAAAACCAAACAAACTTAACAGAAACTAGATCTTTTGTATATAATCACAATCAGTTGGAAATTTCAAAACGATACTGAGGACATTCCTTGAAGTTTTGGACTAAGCAGTATGGCTTCATTAAAAATTAAAGCACTGTAGCCAGAGAAATGTTAATGTCTTGAGTGTTAAGACTTCACTTTGCTCAGCCAGTATTGCTGATATCATTCTGTTGAATTAATAAATATGGCTGAATACATTTTCTGACTTTTGTCAGGGGCCTGGCAGCAAGCTCACTGCAACAAGGAAACCTTTTGGAAAGCCTGTGTATAACCTTCCCGATATACACTGAGCGCAGACACCAAAAAGTATGATAAAAACCACTGGATATAGACTTAGAGAAAGACCTGAATCTATGCTTATATAAGGATGACAAATCCTTGCATGAAGGAGACTGTAATTTGTTTCTTGTTTGATAGAGGGAATTAAATCTCACACCTGTAATACAAAACTCCAACAAACATTTTAATAAAATTCTTGTATTTGATTCTATGCAGAACTTTTATTTACAGAGTTCGATCCTGCCTTCTTCATGTACTTCAGAGAACAACCCTGGTTTTCAGCTCCTTTCAGAAAAATCCAAACTCTCAAAGGCTCAAACCAGAAACAAAACAGGGAGGCAAAATTAACTTGTCTGAGAGGACCACCATTTACTCACAGTTCTCATCAGATTAGTACAGAAATTGGGTTACTAGCATTATCCAGCCTGGTCACTGGCTTTTTTAGTCTTACATATGTGATGCAATACTTAAGTGTTGTAAAGAATTAAATCCTTAAACCCTGATATAGCAGAGCATTTAAGCAAGTAATCCCAATGAAGTAAGCAACTAAATATGAGATGTGACTTCCATGAAGACAGTCACACTATGAGAAGTTTAGCAAAGGTTTCTACAGCTAACTTTCAAATATACGGGAGGAGAAGGAATAACCCAGATCAGGCAAAAACATAGGAAATTTTTAAAAGAAGGTTAACTTAGGTAAAGTAGGTTATAAGAACCTATTTAGTACATTCTATGAAAAACCTAAAACATTTCTGTAAAGAGCAGTAGCAACTTTAAATGCTATTAACAGAGCAAGGCCTGGTTTAAAATAATACCCATGTTGAATCTCATATGGTGAAGTACTGTGCTGAAGCCAGAGTAAGTGGGGATAATGGGATCCGATTCATAGATGGATAATTTTTCCATAGATAACTTAGAGTTGAACAGAAGAAATAACTCACCAAAACTAAGGATGATAAAACAGATGTTTGTACTGTAGACATCAACATTCATCCAGAATCTGGACTGTTTAGTTTAGAACACATGGTATACGAATGACCAATACTGAGAGAAAATACTGTGAACAAACTTACAAAATCTAATCTATATCTCGTTCCAAAACCAGACTTTCTGCTTCACAAAACAAAATTAACTTCGTCAAGTTTAATGCCAAAAAACCAACCAAAATAATTCACAACACTGCCTCTGAATAATTACATTTTTGTTGGTCTTGCCACAAAATCATGCAATTTCACTAACTTTGTACTATTTCAACATCAGAAATACATATTCTGCATGTTTGTATACATTACTTAGCACACATTTTCTAGACATCCACATGAGTAATAATAATAACATCTTTCTAAAAGATTTGCAAGCATGGATGAGCCTTGGTCACATACAGAGTACATAACAAAACATGAAACTAGATGTATTTTGTGGGCTGTTTGGATTTTACCAAGAGCTTCTGGCACAGCATAACTCCCTCCTATGTTGCCATTCCAGATCACAGATTTGGGAAAAACAAAACACGTTCTCATTTACTTTTAAGTCTGTGGTATACTGTATCTAGCACGGAATTTCTCTGTAAGCAAAATTCACTTAGGTAAAGCATTATTTACTAACCAAGTGTTTGGTAATACATTAAGCAATTCAAATACCTCCTATACAATCAACAGTCTACTTTCCAAGGACTGTAGAATGTATATTCTTCAGAGATTAAGAATTACCTACCACAGTGAGTCACACAAAATCCCAATACTTGGTTTCTTTCCAAGTCTTGGTTTCTTTCCAAATCTTACTAGAACATGAGATTGAAAACTAAAGATTTATTGTAAGTGACTGTTGGTTTTGTAATATGCTCTGCAATTCTAATAATCAATCAGTTGTAAAAAGGTTTAATTTGCATGTGACAATATGGGGCAACATCCACTAGAAGGAAATCTAAATACACTATCCGTGTCAGATAGGTTTTAATAACTTTCCTTGGTTTCTTTTTCTCTGTGATAGAATTCTTAATTACAAAGTCATACAGAAAATATTAAACTGGACAAATTAATCTAATTTACAACTAATAAAAAAGTTAAAAATATAAAATCCATTGGAACAGCAGTAAGTTATAGTTAGACATTAATGGTATTTCTATATGTATTCATACATATGCATAAAAGAAATTAGTTACCAAACTATACGATTAGTGCTCATTTAGAACACCAGCTTGGTAAAGAATGTATATGAATACAATGGTTTATATACAAAGGTATAGTAATTACATATGTACATTGAAATGTAGAGATTAGAATCTGGAATTTGTACCCAACCTATCTTAAATACAGATATCGTATCTACCATACAGAACAGAGCATCTGATCCTATTCTAACAGCAGCGCTCCCACTGATATCCCCCTGTCATATGGAGAATCACATCTATGTGTAGATTAAAACAATGCTAGCCACGTTTTATGCATTAAAAAAACAAATAACTTGTTATGCAAAAAATATATATTGTGAGTTTGACATTACTTTGTGAAAAACTTGGCAGAAGAGATAAGGTTATAGATTAGTCTAGGCACACAGGATGTGTTACTGGAGAGTTATCCTAAACATTTCTGTATGTATTTTGAAATGTGATTGATTAATTAACTATACTTTATAATTATGAAAAATGTATCTGGAATTGCATTAAGAAAAACATTTAAATTCTAAACCGATAACATCAAACGGAACAGAATCGCCTGATTTCATGTGAAAAATTCACATTATCAGGTAAAAGAGATGGCCATTTCAACAGCAGTTGAAAATGGAAACGCAGAACTTTACCGAACCCTTCCATGAACAGTGCTGCTGAGCGAGGGGGAAGAGTTATCTATGCAGAATTAATATTTGAGTGCAATGTCTACTTAGCATTCAGAGTAATCAAAGAACAGGTACTACGTATCCAGTAGAGGGAACAAACAAGAGTCCAGAAGTCCTCTTTATCTGCTTATGCCAGTGGGACCTCCCAGTGCATGCAGCCAAGAGGTAAACTAAGATTCACAAAGGCAGCAGTGGGTATAGATGTGCAGCTATCAACAGCAGAAAAAGATCACTTTAACAAGGGAAACTAATGGAAATTCCTTATACTGCTAGCTCCCAGAAGAGCATTCTTATAAAGCAGAACTACTGTTCCCATTAAACAATTGTTTTGGTGGTTGTTCATATTGGTCTTAAATTGGCTATTCACTAAGCACATTCTACCTCAGTCAAGTGACGTTTGACTATGCAGTTTTATTTAACATAAAACCTCTTTGAGCCATTAAGTATATTTAGATATTTAGACAAGAAAACTTCAGATCATGTAGTATTCTAGTGACACATTTTTTGCTACAACTAACAGCAATGTTCTAATTCTTACCTGTTGAGAATGAGTGAATTTAAGGATTTAACTAAATCCTTTATGAATTTCAGTCAAACACTGAAAATTAATTCAATGTCGCCCATTCCTGTTTATATTCTATACTGCTTGCTACGTCACTTCTCTACCACAAAACATCTACATAGCTAGCTATAGTTGATCTACACATGACTAAATCTGCATATGTGTAAAAACAATTCTGTAATACAATGTTTGAAAGTCCAGAATTACCCAAGATGCATGCATCATAAGGTCCTGTTTAACGTTACTTTAAAACCTCTTGTGCACATCATTGCTTAGAATCTTAAAAGTGTGAAGTGCAACTGACATACTATTATTTTCATGTAAGATGTGTTCACACTGGCATATTGTATTTTTTACAAGAAAAAGAAATCCTATACTCTTTCAGCCTGACTGGCTTTTATCTTAGACCAACAGAAACAATAAAATCAAAGAAAAAGAGAAGTGTCTCCAAGAGTTGTCCTCATAAAGGAAAAAATTATGTTAACTCACAGTAATTAAAAATGCAGTCATTACGCATTGGCTGCAGTATAATCTAGACATGCCTGCTCTAGCTTTAGAATAATTTGCTGGGATACTTGTAGCGATCTAGGTGGGGCAGCACAGAGCTCAGCAATGGCTAGCCAAACGGTCTACTTCATGCAGACAGAAGCTTAATGGAATTGAAAGCTTTATAATAGCAATACAGTTTGCAGTTCTCACGCAAGATTTTTGCATCAAATTTATAACTAGGCCTCCATGTAGTCTTTAATTCAGACTACATGCTTGGGTGATAAGTGCCCTCGCTTCCCTAGGTTTTGCCTTTATGTTTATAGGAATCAATACTTTCGTTCTTCAAAAGGCCCATACGTGAACGAGACTGGCATGTCTGATCAAATATTACATTTTGATCTAAGAGCCACTCCTGCAGGCTTTTTTGAAATCTGATATTAGATTTGGGTTTGTTGTAATTTAGCTCAAGTTGCAAGTTAAACATTGACCTTCATTTAAGCCCTATCTATACATTAAAAAACCCCAACAACCTAGCTTGATACAGCACTGCAAAATTAAAGGACAGGTAAAGGTCAGTTTACACAACCCATCGGTTGCTCACACCACCACTCTGTAGTGTGGATACTTGCTTACAATGGTTATACACTACTAGCGTATCACAGATGTTCACAATTACTTCCATGTCTCCAAAACAAACAATCCAGTAATAATTCAGAGAGTAGCAACATCCACTGTAATTAAAGAATCCAGGGAATATGCACCTGAATTCACCCTAGCACCCAAAAATGAGTGGATTTCTTGTATGGATACATTACCTCACACATCACTTTGCATTGTGCTCCCTGTTTAGGCTAATTTGAGGACATGAGTTACACGGCAGAAAAAAAAGCCCATTGCCTGGAGACAACAAATGTGTCTCCAGCCAACAGTGGCTGCCCTTACCATGTGGTTTCTCTCAATACCTACAGATTGTCCACATCCACATCAACTCAGATTCATCGCTGTTCTTATGCCAACAGCAGTACGAGGATGTAAGCAAGTTGGCTTGCACTTTCCCTCAGTGAGGACAGGGGTCACGTACAACCATCAGCACAACTTAGAGCAGCTCTCCAGATTCCCCAATTTGTGCTCCTGACGTAGTCCTTATAAATTATTACAAGAAAGCTGGCTACCTGTACACAAAGGCTTTCTGACTGCTCCCTCCTCTCGAATGACTTCTGTGCTCAGACTGTGTACAGAGGCCAGGAACGCAGAGGCTATAGTGGCTATGAGGAGAAGAGACAGAGAACCAGCATACAGGGAGGAAGACAAGACCTTTTCCTCTCTTGTCCCCTGATATTTGCACATGGGGTAAGGCAGACCAAAAAATGGCCCCTAAATGTAGAATCAGTACATGATCATGCTGACATGTTAGTAAAAAGTACATTTTTTCCTCTGTTACAATCATTATCCATTTCTTTTTTCTCAGGTAGGAAATGAGACTTTCAATCAAGAAAAACACTAATACCTAAGAAGATTTAAAAAGTTCCATCAGAAAATTTCCCTTCTAAAAACTTAATCTGTGAGTAGAGATGTCACTACAATATTCTACAGTGTGCTTTGTTCTCTAATTGCCTCTTATAAAGAAGTAAAGCAATGTTGCTGCACAGAACAAAAATACGGTCTACAATCTACTTCAATACATTTCTTTTCCTAGACTTGAAGATAACAGCAACATTAATCAAAGAGAGAATAAGTATTGTTACTACAGAAAAAGTAGCTCATCCACCCAAAGAGAGGCACATTTATATTTAAAAAACAATGTAATGGTTCCTTATATTGACTTTTATCTGCATACAATTCTCTAAGACAGCAATAGACACTTCCATTGTGAGGAAAACTGTGGCCAGGGGTGCATACTATGTAGAAGGGAAAAGTGGTTACCAACCTTTTCTTATCATGTTCTCCAAAGAAACAGATCTCTTCCACTCTCAGTTGAGGCACCTCCTGGGCACTAGAGCCAGATTTTTCTTGGCACTTCAATCTGTAGTGGCATTGGAATCAAAGGAGGGAAACGAATACCCATGTAAGAACTACTAAACATGCTAAAGCTCTCTGTAGTGGGAAGAATACTTTAATAGGTAACAAGGGAGACAATGGAAATAAGAAAAAAATTTTCATCCATGGAACAAATGCTGTGACATAAATCACTAACAGGGATGGCAACAGAAAGGTTGTAGAGATTAACAGAAGGGGAGGTGGATGGGTAGGAGTGGAGAGTTTCAAGCAATTTTGTTACGTCATTGCGTCTGGCTGCAATGACAGACAACAGGACCAGTCTTGTTTGTGGAAAGCATCAAGCCTTGGCTCTTTTTCTTATTCCCCACTATAAAGGTCAGACACTTTAAGATATCCCAATATAATTTCCTGTCTTGAGGCTTTTTAGTGATCCTTCAGCTACTGCTCTGGGAATCTTACAAAAATGCCTTGAAGACAGAACAAACCTGCTCTTGTCCAAAGACAGGATGCGTACCTTCAACCTTACAGAGAAGAGTTAAATAGGACTAAAGCAGCACTCTTGAGAGAAACAGGCTTGCACAGCCTTAAGAAAAGGTCATGAGGAGTCCGTATTGCTGTCTTCCATGACTTAATAGAAGGGTGTAGAGAAGATAAAGTCAAACTCTTCTCAGAAACTCGCAGTGAAAGGACTGCATTAGATGAGGCAATGGACACAAGTTGCAACAAGGGAAATTTAGATTAGATATTAAGAAATTATTCACCGTGAAGGCAGTCAAACCTTGGAACAAGTTATTGAGAGAAGATACAGAATTTCCGTCCTTGGAAATGCTCCAAACCTGACTGGACAAGGCCTTGAGCAAACTAATTCAAGTAGGCCCTGCTTTCAGCGGTGGTTTGAATTAGATAGTCTCCACGGATCCCTTCCAATCCATACAATCCTGTGATTCTTGACTAGGCACTCCTCTTGTCAGAACAGAAGATGGGACAAAGATTCAAGAAAATAATCCTGTTAGTGTATCTCTGGTTACCTTCAAAGCCTTTTCTTAAACATGTGCTGTTTACCTCCACTCTGTTGTCTTGTGGCAAATCTGGAAGGGAGGCATAGGGGCTGCTGCCATGGAAGCTCTCGAATTCTTGTGATATAAGGGGAGAAGTAGAAACCATGGTCCACAGTAATATAAAGAAATTAGAGACAAACTTAATGAAGAGTACTCCCACAAACCTACCTAGTTAACGCTACGCTATTTACATTACAGAGAGCTGTTCAAGGAATGTAAGAGCACCAGTTCTCATCCACATCAAAGCTCTGCATGAGAAGAGTGCCCATCCTGTCCTGATGCTACTAATTTTTCCATCTCTGATGTCCAAGATACACATATACCAAGCATGGAAGACACATGTGCTATCAGTAGAACTTCTCTTAGGTCTTCCCAAAACACTTGTGCTACTATTACAGTCCAATATCTTGGAAAGCTGAATTATATCAGGATATATCTTAACAGAAAGTTTTCACCTTTGTCCAATGTTTTATGATATCTATGTACAAGAAGTGATAGATATTTGCTCCCAAGATTAGAAATAGCACTGTAGCATAAGTACTCCCCACAAATTCCACAGCTAAGAAAGGAATACTGCTAGTTACTACTTTACTTTTCTGCAGTTCACTATTTCTAGTAAGTTTTGAATGGATTCTTTAAGTGGGCAGTGTTCCTTTACTCCAGTGCTGTAGGGCATTTCTTGATAATCAGGAGGAAGTAGGAGAAATGAAATGAGTGTTACTTTCAGCAACAGCTGAGTCATAGTTACATTTCTCTATGCAACACCCTGCCCCTTGTGCCCTTCTGCTTACAGGCTGCAGCAACCTTCAGTTGAAAGTCATGTCCAAAAACCAAACAATGAAATCAGCAACTTTTGTAACATGTCACATGGGTCTGTGAGCATGATTTTGGGAAAGTTCCAAATTTAGAAAATGTTTCTCCTACTATTCCAATTATGTGGAAAGAACTTTTTGTGTACATGGCTTATTTGTAATACTGCGTAGGATTGGGGGTTTCATCCTGAAAATAAAAAGAAGATATTACTGGAAACTGAGTAACAGTGACAATGGCCACTAACGGTCCTCCATTATGTATGAGTGCATATTAGGAACTCCAGAGAATTAATCAACACACGTTTATTATGTCATACGGTGATCACCTAATCAAAGACAATGGAGAGACTTGTGCTTTCAATAGCATTTGGATCAAACAAGCCATGATGCAAAAACAACTCAACCCCAAAACAGCTGATAGCAAACCCTTGGGTACATGCTAAATAAGGATGACTCAAGTTCCCAAACTGACATATCGCCTGTGAATAGTCAGATTCCCAGACTTCTGCACACTCACAAATAAAGTCAACTGCCAGTAAATGGGGCAGCTGTTTCAGCTTCACGATGTTTAGAGTTTATATACCCAGGCTTCACAAACAATGCTAAAAACCCTTGTCACTGTTGGAGACCTGTATGTGCTAGTGCATTTGCTAATGCCTATGGCTTATTCACAAACAAACTGATGTTATTTAAGATACTTTTGCCCTTCTGCAAGGGGTTAACATCACCAAGCAGAACAAAAAAACGTAGGAGCAAACCTAAACAAAAAGCAGCCTCAACCATTTGTTAAATGAATATATCCTTTGTGTAGCTGAACTATATTGACAAAGATATAGAAGCATGTAAATGCCTAACCGTATTTTTGTGTTACATTTTACATGCCTATAGTTCAGAGTACAGGGTCAAGTTATTATTACACTTTTATGGCCAGTTTATGTTCTTAACAAATTTATCTTAATGGAACAGTATAAGCATATTGTACAGCGTGGGGTTTTTTTACCTCTATCCTCTTCTAAACCAGAACTTTATAGTTTCAAAAATGTTAAAGATAAATTTGTAACATGCAATACAAGCTTGTACATTGTCTCAGCCATAGTTCCAACACGAACTCAACTAATCACAGCAGCACTGTGCCACATCAAAGAACCAAAGTAGACACTATGCCATGACATATGGCTACCACGAGTTTGTTCAGAACCTGGGGATCTCTGCACGTGCACGAGTAGATGGCATAGACATCCATAATGTATTTCAGAAAAGGACCCATCTGGTCTCTGTAAGCTTGGTTCCAATCTGCACCCATCTGTACACCGTGAAACTCATACTCTGTATTATCAGAACGCCAATTGCCAGAAAGTGAACTAATATTCAACATCCTAAAATGGAGGTTCTCAGAAAGCAGATACAAGCGGGAAGGACATACTGTCACATTTGGATGTTATGCAATACTTCACTGACACAATTGTCAGTGTAACTCACAAAACCTCAGGTCATCCCCAGTGTCAGATGTTTTAAGACTTCTTCACAAACCATTAAACTTTGGAGAAAAGGTATCTGAAGCGACCCAAAAAAGGACACAAGTGGCTTTCAGTATGTTCTCTACATATTGTACCATACAATGAAAAAAAAAAAGGAGACTGTGAAGAAAGGGTAGAAAATATTCCTTCCTCTGTGCAACTGCTCTCCTTTAATTTACTGTATTCTGTCATAAACTTATAATCAAATTTTGTGAGAAATAAATGCTCGTTTATGGATCTAAGTATTCAACAAAACCAGGCAAAGACCATTAGAGAGTCATCTTGCCAATCATATTAACAGCAAAACTCCTGTGAGCGAATGAATCAAGACTTAACTCTACAACACAGAGACAGTTTATAGTAATTAATTGTCCAAACTGTTGGTCTTATTTTAATGAGTATCATCACAATAAAACATTTGTTATAAATGCTACAGCACCGTAATAAACCAGAAACTGTCAAGCTCATCTTTGAGAAACATTAAGCAGGGGGAAAAAAAAAAAGTAAACTCAACTCCAAGTAACTTCCTGTTACTTGAAATAATATAAATCAAGACCTACAGCACTAATGCATTCCAATACCAAGATGATCCTTCTCCAGATGGATGCCTATGGGTGCAGCTAACCCACTCTTGTATGGAAGGGATTAGCTTCAAAACAGCACTGTCCCACCACTTCCTTGTCCTCGTGAAGCACATTCATGAGGGGAGAAGGGACTGTAAGACTGTGGATACATATTACCTCCACCGTCACTTTTGGAGGGTTTACAGGAAGAGAATGAATGACACAGTAGAAGTTTTATAACAATAAGGTACTCCCAAATCCATGCAACTTTGTGTTGTAAACACAGTTAAACAATACTGAAGTGTTTTTCAATACTAGATTCTTCATTAGGCATTGTCAGCTACTGGCTGATAGCCTCTTGTGCTCAGTGAGAAAGATACGGAAATCAAGATTTCACCTAGTCCTTAAAATAATTGCTGAAAATTATTTAAAAAGAGTAACTATTTGGTTTAGGTCAACATGATTTATTTTCTTTTATACAGATGGTCATTCTGTTTTGTATCTAGATTTTTATTGCAGCAGTTAATATTGTAGAAGATTGCTATTTGCAACTGGACAAGAATCTGCAAACACTTAGACTACTGTATCTTAGAATACACATTTCCTCATTGCAAAATCAGAAATGCTGATTAAAAAAATGTGTCACCTTGTTTTATGGTTCAAATGTACTATAAAAAAAATGTTCCTGAGAAACATCTGGTTTGTATTCACACCAGTTTGGTTTAAATACACATGTCAACAGATAATCCTCATATTCCAAGTCTGAGTGAAAACAGAGACCTTTTCAGCAAATTCAGCCTCACCCTAATTCCTTCTGAAATAAGTGATAATTTCTACTTTATGAGGTGTAGAATATTATCCACTAGTGATAAAACTCTCAATGAACTTAAAAATCTTACCTTTAATAAACAGTTCTTACCTCATCCTATTATCACTGATCTCACTGACACAGGAACATATACTAAGGGATCATTAAAGAAACAAGCATATACCTTTTCAGATTTGAAATTTTACTTTTCAAAAAACTGACAAGCATAAGAATGAATCATAATAACCTTTATTACAGATGCATTCTTATTTTCAACAGCTGAAGACTGTTTCTTTTCCATGCTAAATAACTTAGCATTTAAACAGAACAGCAATCACAAAACAAAACTCCACAGCAGCTGTGAAGTAGCAGAAGAATAAAACCTGGATTTCTTTATCTGCATTTTCAAGCCCTTACAAAGACTGCACTAAAGACGGCATAACTGCCCAGGAGGCAGGCAGGATACTACACTGTAATCACAGTTATTAAAAGCAATCCAAATTACAAAAGTTAAAGCAAAACCAAACTACTGTGTTTAGTATTGCAGAAAGAGTAAAAATCATTACTTTTTCCAGATTACAAAGAGCTTTTGGGACATAAGCTACCATGACGAATTATTACAATTCATTTTTCTAAAATGTGAATAAAACAGCGATAGATTAGGTGAAAATGAAGTAAAAGTAATTTTTCAGTAGAGTATTGAATAACATTCAAGCAGTATGCAACTCAGTCCTTTAAAAAAATTCATAATTTATAACATAAATCAAATTTTAAAGCTTAAAAACCATCAACTTATAAATAGGCATGTTGTATCACTGAAATGCATTTTCAAAAGTTAGTGATTTTCCTCGGAGGAGGGAGGAACCAAGCTTTTGCGGGAAATCTCTCCATTCCAGAAAGTATGCAAAACTATGCAAAAGCTAATTAGAAAACCTTAGAAGACCCTGCTAACAACAACAAAGACATAAAAAGTTACCCAAGTTCAAATGCAAATCAATGACCAGAAATACAACTTACATACCTGGTACTAGGGGGGAAAGAAGCAGACTACAAACAAAATCAGTACATTGAAACGATCTTAAAAGTACTTACTGAAAGGGAATCAAACAAATTTTAAAACAACCTTCACTTTTAACATTGTGTAGGTTGTGTGTTTTAGCAGCCAAACCTGTGGCTTTTGGTCACACATCAATCAATATGAAGAAAGGAAACGAAGAACGAGCAAACTCTCGAACCTACTCACCCAGCCCTGCATCACTTCAGTTAGTGAGAACTGCCACTGAGCCCAGCAGAGACAGGATCATGCCCCTATTGGAAAAGAGCTTTATTGTATCTGCATTACTTTTAAATGTAGGGCAGAAAGAAGATGCCATCTCAGAATCATTCAATAAAAAAAATAATTGAGATTTAAACATGCAGAAAAGTCAAAGAAATGAAAGATTAAATTCTCACAAAGCAACAATTCTCTCCTCCAGTGTGAGTTGTATGGTGCATTTCTGCTGATAAAGTTTAAATATATTGCCTTGATGTGTGTTCATGCATGTTTTTGCTTCTGCTGTGCATTCAACTGAACGAGTAATAAAGGACTAGTTCTAAGCATTGAGCTCACTTAAGATAAATGTTCCACAGCACACAGTGTGCTGTTGTTTATGGAAGTTTCAAAATGGTAGTCATGATCTATTGAGTCCATTTTCAACTTCTCACATTTAGTAAGGCATTCCGAAGCAGAAGACATTCCAAAGAATGTATGAATCTAAACAGTCATAAAAACAGGAGCCCTTGGGGAAAACAGTGTTTTTTAAACTTCTTTACACAACTGTTCCTGTTTTGCGAAATATATTTCCCATTGTGATTTACAGCACACTACAGTTGTTTCTTTGTAAACTAAATAAAGTTATCCTTTTTTTTTTTTTTTTATAACAGTTGAAAACCAGAGTTCCAGACCACTGGCAGTCCTGGATAAAGGCAAATACCATGCACGAGCAAACAGAAGAACCACCAGTGAATGTGGCGGAAGTGACAGGAAGTTTTGGAAGAAACAAACAGAACAGAACAAAAGTTTCAAAGAGTCTGAGCTGCATCAAGAAGATTTATGTGAAACATTTTGACATTACAGTCTTGGAAACTTTGATTTGGGGGTGGGAAGGGAGGCTAGGGCAGGAACGATTAGAATGGAGAACACAGCAATAGGGCTTAATCTATTTCTGAACTTTGTGAGTCACATTTAATGCAAACTTTCAAGTTGCACTGTTGGTAAACAGCAGTAGCAACAACAAAAAGTTTGTAAATTCTGTAATTCATTGTGTCATGATAAACACTACCAGGTAACAATCCTACACTGACCCTGTGAATGGCCTAGTTGACATAATGTCAATTAGAAATTAATAAATTTATGAAATAGGTTAATGTTAAATGAAAAGCTATAATAACCTTATGCTATGAATTAACGTTTATTATTAATTCACAGGTAACTATCACAAAATTTGTTAGAGCTGAATGCTGTGAATTATTACCTGAATTTGAGAACAGAAATAAAAAAGGGACTTTTTTTGATGTTATTCAAATTTGCAGTAATGTAACAAATGTCACAAATGGAATAAATTGATTTGTGAGACTATTAGACTACAGCAGATTTAGTGAATACCAGTATTGTTTCACTTCATACAGATGCTGCAGTATCTGTTCTGTAGAACGTAGTAAAAGGTCAAAAGAAACAGGTAAGGCCTTTAATGTGCAATTTCTACTTATCTTAGGTATTTACATGATAAACAGTCTTAATGTTACCACATTGCTATGAAGTACAAAACATATTATTTCTATTTGTCAGAAAGCGTTAAACGACTTACCTAAAACACCCTGTGGTAGACTGTACATTTCCTAAGTTTCTTGCTCACATCTTAACTAGTCTCTTCTACTTGAAAAGAAAAACGCTCAGGATCACTGATAATTCTACTTATACTTGCTCGGAGAAAGGAAGGTATCACCTAAGAGATCAAACAAAATAATTTCATGTTTCAAAAAGCCATGAAGTCTTGACTTTGGTGCTGCTAGAAAAACAGGAGATTCCCATGAAGAAGAAAACTAAGTGCCTACGCTTGATCAAGGGCTGTTCATAAGTAATGGCAGAACTGTACACACTGAGGGATTTGCAAACTTTTTTTAAACATTAATTTTCTCATATACCTCCATCACCTAGACTATACCCACTTCTACAAAAACTTTTATCATGTCCCTTCTTGAATCCCATCTTCCCTCATTAGATTCACAACCACAATGTAATAAATAGCTTTAAGGGTAACTGCCATCCTCCACCTTGCATAACCTAACGATCTGATGAGAAAATGATATTTTCAAATACATTTCAAATGTATCACGTTTTCTCTAGAATGAAAAAGCCAGACTGCAAGAACCGACTTGACATTCAGCTCTGGTTCATACCAAAAGGAAATCCTTATGACTGTGAAGAGGAGAGAAAGTAGCACGTTTAAGTTACAGATATAATTCCCATTTACCTTTTTGGAGAGCTCCCACAGAAAAAAGAAAACAACCACAAATCAGAAGTTTAACATAGTCAAATCTCCTCCATAGCCACAGGAAAGGTGCAATTATAATTTAGCAACAAAACAGCAACTCCTCCAGGCAGAAGTAAATCACAAACATCGTATTGAGAAACAAAAATCACTCCTCCTTTCCCTCTACCCTCAGGCTCATAATTAAAGGAAACTCAAAAGAGATTCTCTTTATTTCTATTGCTTGAAAACAAAGAGCCCTGTTGAGTCAGGGAATACATCTCTCTTTCTTAACATCCACCAGAAACTCCCTCTAGTCTGCCCTGAAAATGGATTCCAGACATAGTATGCAAGGACATAGAAGACGACAGAAAATGTATTTTTTTTAAAAATCAGCTCAATAGATCTAAGTTGTTAAAAGAACGTGGACCTTCATAAGTCTTACAAGAATTAAAATACCCTGATTATGTTAAAAAACTAGGTATTTTTAGAGAAAAGAGTAATTAGCACTTAGAAGAGAGGAGGGACCTTAATCACCATAGAACTTAGAAGAGCTTCTCATTATCGCCTGTGGGAAAGCAACGGGCTGACAGGAAGAATAATGACAAAACTAAGTACCGAATTCATATTTCTGTTGAAACCACAGTTTTTAAGTGTCCACCCGAGTTAAAAAAGTTAAGCTCTGGGCTTATGTTTTGGAGGCACTCTACCGGTCCACTTGGATTTCTTTGCGAAAATATTCTCCAGCTGCTGACCGGCCACTTCTGTCCTTCAGCTTGTGAGAGCCACTCTAATGCCTGGTAGCTGTTTGGGTTCATCCCAGTAACTTCCATGAGGACACTTAGTATATTGCACAAGTACGTCACATTCTGCGATGTGAACGAGTAGCATCGTGGTAGCTCTGCTGTGGAGGGCATTTATTATGCAAGACTCACACATAGTCTGATTCTGCTCAGTATTCACTGACTTCCAGGAAGGCTGTTTCTGACAGGGCACCACCTGAAAGCCACGAAGGGCAAATGGAAAATTCTGGGAAAGCTTTGTTTCAATGCATAGGACTTTTTTCCCAGGATGAGGGCATTATTTAACTATTTTCCAGGGAGGTTCTAGCATAGGATAGTACATCACAGGCAGAGATGTACAATCAGTACAGACTTTTTTTTAGAGTTACAGTAAGCTTTGCAATGGTATTCTGTTAGCTCATCCAAAGAACTGTTCTCTTGTCGGCATACAGTCATCCTTATAATGGTGAGGTAAGCATCGTAAACTCCCCCTTCAGAGGAGACATGGTGTTATCTCCAGAACCGACAATATATCCTGGGGCTGTTCTGTTGCACTTAGAGCAATTAATTCTGCAACTACATGTATATTGGTCCAAACACCATTCTGTTTGACAGCTGTGTTCATAGGAGCATGTAATCACAAACAGGTTAGTGGAAAGGTAGCAGCTATCAAATTTCTAGAAGGTAATGAAGTAATCCAGGTTTTTGATAGAAACCAGCTTTATACATCCCAATTTTAGGAACAGCACAGATTTGTTGATACGGTTTCTGAACTTTTTTTTTTTTTTAAAGCAGCTGAAGGAGAAAAGCTTGTACTCCTGAAAGCTTGTTCTCTTCTCTCTTCCTCTATAAGGTTTGGTCTGATAAAGGGTACAGCCACTCTTTAGTAACCATACCACTTTCCCCTGGAATGCTCTGCAACAGCAGTATTTAGTTTAAGTTTGCACTGCACAACAAACCCCTTCAAATTGGATATGCAACCTCTGCAAACACAGGCAGCTTTATCACAATGAAAGACTGAGAAAGGATTGCCAGCAACTATTCAACCAGCTTTTCTAGTGCACTGCCACACACAAATAGTTAAATGTCTACTTTCTTCAATTTTCCAGTCAAGACTTTGGCTAAGCCTATCCAAAACCACTTGGAAATAATCTCAAATTAGCTACTTTTTTAAACTATGGAATGGAAATATTCCCATTTCAGATTTAGTTCAGGTTAGTCTAGATTAGTTCAGATTAGTCTAGATTTAGTTCAACACCTTTATCTTTCAAATACAAAAAAAAAAAAGATGAGTTTAAGAGCATGTGCATGCTGATACGAACACATATGGGAAGAAATCAGGACACTCATTTTGCCTTCAGGCAATTTTAACCTACTTTACAGGTAGGTCTCTTTACATAGAGACCTTTATTTGGTGTTTATTGCATAACTCTTAGTGAATTTTTCCAGGTCTTCTACCTGCTCACACTCACTAGCAGACCAGAAAGCTACTTGCTGATGATGTAGTTCAAGTTCCTTCTTTCATGTGGCCCACCACATTTTCCTTGAGCTGAAACAATCTGAGAAGATGCTATCCCAAGCTAAAGATCTATTTACTGCTTGGTCTGTCTACAGCAAGCACCAGCTTTAGGAGACAGACATACACCTACTGACTTTTATGCACAATTTCTAAAAAAAGCCACATGCAGAAGGGATCAAAAGGACCCACCAGCTTTATAATACCACATTTTGAAATACAAAGAGTTACAGTAACAAGTAGGTAAGCCCTGTCTACCAAATACTACTATTAAAAGCTTGCACATGTGGCCCAACATCCTTTCAAATGTACAATCATCGTAACACTTTTTTTTTGTTTGTTTAATGTAGGACGATCTGATTTTTAGAAAAAAAAGGCAAAAGAACCAATGCTAACTCCTACGGGGGAGTGTAAACACTTCTGGACTTTGGTCTTTCACAGAAAGAGTACATGGCCACAAAGAACATCCTCAGGCCAGTCTTGTCAGAGACAGACTTGGCAACTGGAATAGAAATGAAAGAGCATCCTTATAAGATTCTGGATATAAGTTACTGCTGTCATTGCTGTAGTTAATAGAAAGGCTGTGACACAAATGGCATCCCCAACGTGATACTTATGTAATAATTAATTGCGGGGAATGTGACATTCCAGCTGGCACAGAAACCATCCCCCGGGGTAATGTGTTGCTTTACTGGGAGAGCGCGGTCACTGGGAGAGGGAGAGCCCCACGCTTTGCTGTTTGCTCCCAGTGTCGGAGAGGGCCTCTCGCACCCAGAACCCCGCCAAAGGCGGTCAGGCAACGCCGCCGGCGCCCTCGCCCACACCAAATAAAGGAACGCCGACGGCACCGCACGGAGAACCCTCTCTCCGCCTCAAGAGCGATAACTCCGCTCGGCGCTGTGGGACCCCGTGACTCAGAGCCATGACTATCCGCAGAAATCAGCGGCTCCGCGGGCGGGCGGGGCTGTACCGGGCCCGGGCTCTTCGCCCGCCCCCCCTCCCCTCAGCCGGGGCGGCGAGCGGCCCCGCTTCCA
>NW_009646631.1:860074-875885 GCF_000708025.1 Charadrius vociferus | reverse complement strand
CCCACGGCAGCCGCGGCGCAGGGGTACCGTCCGCCTGCCTCCCTGGGGCCGAGCACCGGCACCCGCCGGTAACGAACCGGCGCTAATGCACAAAGGAAGAAGTCCTTAACGTTATTTCTAACCGAAACACAGAAGCACACTCAATAGGACAATAAAGGCTTTCCGCCGGCGGACGCGTTTGACGCAATAAACCACCAACGGCGGTAACTCGAGGGCCGAGGGCTGCAGGGGCCGTCCGGAGCGGGTTCTCGCTCTCTGGGGGACGTGCGCCGAAATAAAGCCCCTCACTCAGGCTAAGGTCGAGATGATGCTGCGGCATCATATTTAGATCATGGCTCGTAGGGAAATCTAGGGTGCACTTAGTCACCTATGGCATGACCTTATATTCCCACTCGATTTAGTAACAGCAGTTGGTTTCTTATGGGGCATGTGAGATTTAATTTATTAACTGAGTTTCTAGAATAAGTGGAGAGAAAGTCAGAAAAGGCATGAGAGGAGAAGTCAGCAGATGAAGGGGAAAGGCTCAGAGAGATGGAGCTCCCGGAGAAATGTAAGTCTTGTCTCCTAAGCTTCTCAAGTAGGGTGTTAATGTAAATGCAGTTACTTATCAGCACATATTTTTGATACGTTGTCCCGAGTGATTTTTTTCCCCTGACTTTTAAAGTACCTGGTTATGATTTTCATTTTGGTTTTTGCCTTTTATTTACTTTTGAGCCTTTTTATTGAATAGCGCAGTAGGATCTGTCAGAATACTAAAACTCTTCTGTTCCCAGAATGATGTTTCAGCCACCTGAAAAAAAAAAAAAAGCCTTCGGTTATTGAAGGTTAGAGCAGTGTAGTTGAGCTGGCAGTGTAAAGGAATATTGATATATGTTTGAGCATGTAAAATCCTGGTAGGCAAATACCAGATTATTTACTTTTGAGCCTTTTTATTGAATAGCGCAGTAGGATCTGTCAGAATACTAAAACTCTTCTGTTCCCAGAATGATGTTTCAGCCACCTGAAAAAAAAAAAAAAAGCCTTCGTTTACATGCAGATGGTATATCTTATTCATCAGGCTGGCATGTGGGAATATTGATATATGTTTGAGCATGTAAAATCCTGGTAGGCAAATACCAGAGTAACTCGCCTCTGTATATTACAGAAATAAAATGCTGCAGCTTAGCCCTGAGATAGCCAGCGTGTCACAGATGTATGTCCCCGTATCTTTTAACTTTGGAAGGAGTTCTCCCATTCCTGTCCCTTCAGCTGCTTTAAGTTAGGACAAGATATGTTACAAGAACTTTTAGCTTGTTGAAGAGCTTCCGGCTTTTTGCATTAGGATCCAAAAGTGAGCTAAAAGGGTGTTGGTTTTTTTCCCTAAATGATCACTTGGATTAACTAAACCAAGAAAGAGGTAGAATTAATAAAACATTAGAGATGACTGACTCTGAAATGTAATCTAATTAAGATGTCAATTTAAATAAATCACTTACTGCCATTGGAACTAAATAATGAATGTCAAAAGCCGTTTATGTGCAAAAGATTTCTGTGCAGTTTTCCTGGGGAAGTCATCCTTTAAAAATTCAGTATTTTTCATTCTCGCTCTTATAAATAATCAGGCAGGCTATTCTCTTACCAATTTTATGTTTTGGTGAATCTGAATTTGATTGTCACGCAAGCTTCCTTATGAGTCATTATCATAATTTCGCATCACTCGTTAAATGAAAGTTGTTTTTCCCCCTAAATCCCCTAGCCTACTTGTACTGTGCCAACAGGAGCATTCAGAAACTGGCACTAAGGTGCAGCTCTGATACAAGTTTTCTGTTTCCCTGTGACTCATTTGACATTAACATAATTATGTTACAGGAGTCAAAGTGATTTTCCAACTATGAGTAATGCACAATACTAGAGCGAATGTTTACAAGACACCGAGGCATATCAGCTAGCTGAAGTAACCAGCTGCTGATAACAGCTGAAGTAAGTTGGGGAATTAAAAAGTCTTATAATACAATTATCCTTCTTTGGCACTTGGTGTCATGTACGGCCGTGAGGTAGGTCGCGTGCTCTGCGAGGAAGGATCCAGAAGCAGCACTGTGCCGTAACGGGGAGAAGACTGAGCCCGTGGGTAGTTCGCACAAGAAGTCTTCATAGTTTTCTTCCCACTTGCATATTTATGGCAAAGTCGTGCTCAAATGAGAGCAGTGATCTTTTCAAGAAGCGGCTGTATTTACCAGAGTTCATTTCAAAACACAAGTGACACACATCCTCTCAGCCAGGAAAACAAAATCAAAATGAAACAACAACAAAAAAAATATGAGGTCATCTTGCAAATATTTTGAACCGTGTGTATGTGGATAACACAAAAGAAGAAAATTGATAAGGATAAGGCAAAACGGAGTGCTGTTACCACAATGAGATCTCTTTTTTCTGTAATAAAAATATCTATCTGCAAGCTAATGATAATGGTACAGAGAATAATTACAATGAATATGTTCTGAATAAACAGCAGAAAAAGTAACTACAAAATGTAGAAGCTGTAAGAAAAAACTATGAAAATAAAATCTTAGTGGTGATGAGTTGTTTCAAGTGTTCCTGGAAATTTTTAGAAATTACTGACTTCTCAGGATTTTTTTAAAGTAGTTTGAGAAATAGGTTAATTTTTTCTGACTTTTTTTTTGGTTTACAAGTAGCTTTTGAATGAAGCTGTGGCACTTTCTGTTTAGAAATTTGTCAACTTTGGCTGGATATCTCTCTGACGAGGCCTTATTCAGTAATGTGCTGAGCACCCAAAACATCACTGGTTTCATAAGAGTTGAGGGCACTTAGTTTCTCCCAGGATTAGCCCGTGAAGGTAGAAGTCTAATTTTGAAATGCCAATGCAAACTAGCTACAATTTCCTAGAGTACTAGCATAAATAAAATAACTAAAATAACCAGTACTAAAATAACAAGTTAACAACTTTCCTGTAAAATATCACAATAATACAAGTGGGAAAGAGAGTGAAATGCAGAAAATACATGCTGATAGCAGAACTGTTGAAAGGATGTTTTCCAGGAGACGTATTCAAAGGAGTCAGAAAAAAATTCCACGTCACACCCCGTTTTTTTAATTCATGAGAAAAATCTGCTGAGGCCAGACATTTGGCATGCTGAAATTATCGTCACTGACTCTCAGAGCTGGATGAGGACCAGAACTGGTAAAAAAGTTGTTCGTGGCAGAGGAGGGCTGGAGGAGGAAAGGTTTCCACAGTACCTTGTGTTGACAACACTCCCCGTTTGTCAGGAGAGTCAAGAGTTGGAGGTTTTCTGTTTTCTCTCCTATGGTTTTCTGTTTTCTCTCCTATGGTTTTCGTGCGGCATGACCGTGGGCAAACTCTAGTCCTGTTTCCTTCAGTTTGCCCACCTCTGACTTACTAGGAGATGTAAGGTACCTGCTGTGCGGAGGCGGCTTTGGACGGCAACTGCTACTACAGCGACCAGCATGAACGTATTTAACACACAGTGATAAAATCACCCAGCAGAACCCAAACCAAACATAAACAGAACAATCTGAGCCCCATCAACAGAAATAAATTCCCATAGCACAGTTTAGCAGTCTTAAATTTAATCTGATTTGCTGTAAGCTCATCCAGGGCTGTAGTTTTATAACTACAAACATCCACCTCCATGGCATGCTGTGCCACTGGGGTTTACATCTATTTTCACTGCTTTTAATTACCAATAACCCTAACTACCAAAGCTCAACCCTCAGCTCAGGTTGCTAAAATGTACTCCAGTATTACCAGAGCACATTCCTGTACTGCAGGTGCATATTGTGTCATTCCTTATAGTAATACATAACAGGAGATGTTTGTAAACTAGTTTTGCTCAGCTCCATACCTACCTGCAGTCCCCTGATGAAGCAGTCGTGAAAGTAGTACCTCTGCAATGCTCTGCATTTCCACCTCCTGATTTCCCACTTGGCTCCAGAGGAATTTTCTTCTTATAACGATTTTCAGGGCAGCTGCACCCCGTGTCCCTCCTTTTTCCTTCTTGGAGGTACTACCATTTACTTGTAACGTTTATTTAGCATTCTGTGGTGACATACAACCTGTGCAAATTCCAAGTATTTAACCTTTGTTCCTTGCCGAAGCTTTGCAAATTAACTTAAAACAGCAGAGTGAAATAGGCACCAAGGGGCGTTTGCTGGAAGTAACTGATAAAATCTTATGAGTACTGCTTGCCCTTACTGGTTGGTTGGGTTTTGTTGTTGTTAGCTTGTTTTTCAAGCTGAGCTCCCAAACAAAATGTTCACAGACAATTATTCAGCATAGAAAAGCATTATGATTTTAGAAAGCAAATAAAAGTAAACAGATCCATCAAGATTTAACTTATTTTCTGAATTAGAGAAAAATTAGCTGACATTAATTTTTTGAGTTTTCAGTGAATATGTCTTGTAATAAGGCCCAATGTTTCTATAATAAAAAATAGCTATCTTGGTGGTAACCAATAGCGTGTTACTCTGAATTAGCAGCAGAAAACAGAATTGGGAGTGCATATCCATGCCAACAGCAATTAAAATAATTTCTGTTAATTGCTGTTCCTTACCTCGATGAGCCCCAGTGGCATTGTCTTCCCTTGGTCTAGATGGAGCAGCACGGGCTGCTGTCATATCCCACCGCAGGGCAGCCAGGAGACCACAAGCAACCTCCTCCACGGTTGCCAAGGGATTTGGGAGCATGGATGTTAATGTCAGACCACCACCACAGTAAAGGCGAGCAGACCTACCAGGAACATGAACTCTATGAGGAAATACGCGTGGAAAACCTCAGATGACAAATATTGCTGTTTGGGATGGCGATGGCTCCCCAGCACGTGCTTACGGGCTGAGAAGGGCTGAGTTAGCGTGAAGACAGACAGATAGCTTCAGCGTGGGGCAACACGTCCTTTTCACGTCTTGCAGGCTGGAAAGAGAAGAGCTGGTTAGGGAAGGCTCCCAGGTTTTCCTCACGGGGCAGCACAGGGAGGTTAAATGCCTCCATGGAGAGAGTTATTCTGCAGGAAACTTACCAAAGTCAGCAAATACTGAAGCTGAGACTTTGTTCTGCTACGTGAGGGGAAGCTCCTGCACTAGGGATGCTGCCAGAAAACAGAGTTTTCCAAATTTTTCCCCCCTCAGTAGCACTCTCTCTAAGGGTTTCTTCTACAAGGTTGTGTGTCAGCTCCCCCATACAATTCTTAGTACTTTTTAGAAATATTATATATTGTATTATATATATAGAAATATTACATATCATAATATATATCAGTTAAAATATTTGTTAGATACAGATTCATTTTTATAATTTGTTTTGTATAATGGCTTCTCTTAGAAAACTGAATTTAACAAGGTATTAATTTTATCACTGAAAAACTAGACATTAGATTTTGTGCTATATTAAAGTCCAGTCCTGCTAACACCTATGTATGTGCTTAAATTTAAACATATGAGTAGTACTGGACTCACTGAGATTACTTGCACGATTAAAATTAAGCATGCGTGAAAGTGTTTCAAGGTCAGGATTTCCAAATTATTTTGCTTGTTTAGAGTAAAAAAAAAAACAAGTAACCACTCATCCACATAATAAAATTGCCGTGGTGTTTATGTTAAGGGAATTCCTGTCATTTGATAGGCAAAGTACCTTATAAAACAAGTTTATATCAAACTTAACAAAATGTAACATTCCAATGTGTTACCTGCCCGAATGGCTGTATTTTCTAGTAGGAAAGAGAAATCCTTACTTTAATATCTTGACATCAGCTGGGGTGAATATGGTTATTTTAGAATAAGGTGGCCTGTTTCAAAGAAGACATTAACTTTTTTTTTCATGTGTTCGTTTCATTTTTTCTATCAACATGAGTTTGATGTTTCCAGAAAAATTAAAAACTAAACAGTAGTTTACTTTGGGATGGAAATATACTTTTTGTTTACAAGGTGTTCTGAACTTTGCTAAATCACTCATAAAAATGTTCACACGATAGTTCTGTCGTATTACAAGTTCAAATTAGATGGTTAAGGAGGTGTTGAGACTTTCTTCTGTTTAAACATTTCCCCACTGCTTTCTAAAAGAGAGTTGTCCCTGACGGTGGTGCACTTGGATCATCACAGGAGAAAACAAAAGTGGTTTCTCACACCTTGTTAATAATTGGTGGCCTTACTGTAAACTGTAAACTTATTGAAGAGGCTCAGGAGCCAACAGAGTTGCCATAAAACCTCAGATGCCAAAAATCTAATCACAGCAATATCTGACTTATAGGTTCCCTGTCGTACAAAGTCGATCCTGATCTGGAAGACTTCATCCCCTTGAAGTGGCTCCCAAATCAGCCACCAAGGTGTGCATGGAGCAGCTCAGCCTCCCCAGCAGGAGATGGGGGACCACTTGCCCCCCGGGCTCTAGGCAGGCACTCCTGTCTTCTTGAGAACCACAAACCTGAGATCTCTGCCTGTGCTTTGATCTCTTATTTTTAGTTACCAAGGCATCACTCCTTTCTTGCAAACGCTAGTGGAAGAGTGAGGTGGTGCTGCTTCATTTAGGCATTCAGTAGGGATATGTAAGAGCCAAGTTCAGTTCCGTTGATTGTCTAATGAGGTTTAATCTCATGTTTCTTTTGATCTGGAAGGTTGCCTGAGCTATCAGGCTATAGATGGGGAGAGGAGCACCCTCCATGCTCCTTGCTGAGGCCATGCAGAAAATAGAGAGATGACAGCTGGCTCGGGAGAAGACTCTGTTTCTAGTCCTCGCTCCCAGGTTTGCTCAAAGATTTTATGCAAGCATTTTTCTAGAGCAGAAATGGAACCTTGTTCTCACTCCTTTGAAACAAGTGCCCTAAAAGACACCCAGACTTTGAAAGAAAGGTGTGACTACCCTGTGGATAGGATAGGCATGATTAGAAAACACATACCTTGGAGGGTCTAGGGGAAGATTTGGTATCAGGAACCCACCCGACATAGCCTGGTTGGGTAGCAGATGTATCCAGGCACTTATGCAGAAATGAAACTTCGAGGTGCATAGGAACACAAAGGTTGCTGACTGCAGCACATACGGGATCTGGGTACTAGGGTGTTTGTAGCCCTGGGCAAGGGTTTTCTCTAAAGGAGCTTGGGATTTGCTTGCTTTAGGTTACTACAGCTTGTCTACTTTAAAGCTGCCATCCTAATCCATCACAGGAGAGTTGGAAAAGGAGGAGGATCAAGTTCTCCTGCAGCTGATGGCTGTGGTTGATGTTGATGTTCTGCACACCGTCTTTGTCCCAAATGGCTCTCAGGAGAAGCTCACAGAAAGGATATTTCCAGTTTAAAACAAACAAACTATAAATATTCCAGTAAAAGGAAGTTTCCAGTTCACCGGGTGAACTTTGAGATGTGCTCCAAAAATATGTTGCTGACCTCCCACTTGACATAATCTGTTTCCCTGTTAAACTGTAATATAATTAGGGCCTGCTCTAACCCTGCCACTAGTTTAATGCTTACATCAATGGAAATGTGGCCTTCCAGACTGCAGTGAGAATAAGGTATACACGTAAAGTCTAAAATAATCCATGCCATAGTAGGAGGAAGGATAGCCAAGAGAGAACACTTACCCCTCCTACCTTGCAAGATATTTAGATGTCTTATCACGTAAGTGTAAATAGATGTTAGGCCAAAGCTCTTTGGACTTGGACTCAAAGCTCAACTCTCCTTTCATTAATGCCAATGATGTGCAGCTGAACTGGAGTCTGTGAAGTAAAACGGGGAAGTGAAAGGAGAATTGGGACCAAAATGAACTGAGATTGAGAGTTGAGGGCAGAGACTCTTGTATCAGCCAAAGAGGGGATTTGGAAAATAGGTGATGACTATGCTGGTAGGAGATCATGGTGCTAACAGTCACCATGATGATAATAGTTGCTGACTGCTAGCTCATTTCATCTCATCTCCTGAGGTTGCTAAATTTCATCCAATAACTCTTCCGTTGAGTTCTGGGAGATGTGCAGCAGGTGCTGTGAGAGACAAGGACAGGTCTTGCACTAGGGTAATAGAAGAAGGGTGATTATAACACCCCCGGGTTATGTAAGCAGTCCATTTGGGGCAGGCACATTCACAAATAAGTAAGATTCAATGGATTGATTATGTTAGGAAACCAAAGGACGTTGAAGTTCCCCTGTTACACAGTTTACAAGAACAAGTTTAGAGAGGAGGCCCATGGCACTGTCCTACCAGTACCCTGTGGTAGGAACAACCCCGATGGGAGAGAAGCTGCATGAGTGTGCTGGTGACCTCTTGAGAAGCCAGAATGCTGCTTTTACAACACCTCTTGCAAAAATATGTACAATAGGCATTTTAAAAAAGGAAAAGGGTAGTGCTTAAACATATATTCAAGTTGTTGATGAAACCTACAAATGCTTAAACATCTGCATGGATATTTTAAAGATACAGATCATTCATGGAAAAATGATTATCATATCATATCATATCATATCATATCATATCATTTTGAATAAAAAGTATAGTGATCTGTGGTAATTGTAAACCAAACCCCAAAAACTTGAGTATGTTTAACCCCCACACTCTGCAAAGAAAACAGTGTGTACATTGCACTTGCTGTGACAGCCTTTTTTCACTGCAAGCACTCTCAGCCTAACACATGGCTGATTTACAGCCTGAGTTCAAGAGATTGTACAGACCAGTAAGGAAACTGTTGAGAAAACTTCAGAGCCTAAACACCCACTTTTGCACAAAGCCCAACTTTTACACAAACCTGTAAAAAAAAAAACCTGCCGAATTTAAATGTCGCCTGCTAGGTCACATATTGTCTCTGTTTCATACAGATGCTTTGAACACAAAATAAATAATCAGCAAAAATTATCAAGCTAAACTATCCCAAGCCAAATCCTTGGGTGATGAAACGAAAGCACTTATGCCAATTTATATCCGTGGGGAGTTCATGGCTTGTTTTGGGTACTCTGTCATATCTGAAATTTCTGCTCCAGCCATGAAGCAGATGATTTATCTGACTGGTTAAAGTGGAGTAGTGTATAAATGGTACTAACAGATACAGCCTCACTAAAGCCAAGAAGCATAACACTCAGCCGAATTTATGGTTTCCAAACAAGTCGTAGGACTGGTTCTACAATCCCAAATTGAGCAAACCCCCTTCTGAAGTGCTGGGCACACCTATAAATTCAAAATGAAGTGCTAGGCTGGGCTGGGGGCTGCTTGGTGCATACCTGTGCCACAACACAGTTGTCATTTGGAAGTAGACTTAACTAAACATTTCACAATTTTTCTGATACAATGTGGAACATCCTGGCTTATGCAAGGGCAAGAAATACTTCTGCATTAGCAAGGAAACTACCTTCCCCTCCAGAACATGACAGGAATCTGTCTCTTTAAAATGGGATGGTAAAGCATGTTTTACTTTGATCAGCTTTCATTTATGGGAAAAAATGATAAATTTAAATAGACTTGAACTACCCTTTCCCTTTATGGGAAATGGAGCCCTTAAAAATGGTAAATCCCTCCCTTAATGTCAAGCAATACAGTATTGAATTCCTGTAGAGAACACCATGAAGTCAAAGTGAAATCTGCTGAGTACTCCTAACAACCCTTTACAGGAGTATTTTATTTTTATATCTTTACTTTCTCTTTCATGCTGACTGATGGCTGATTGCGTATCACAGTGTCTTTTCGGTACATAGGGGGAGAACAGTGTCTTAGGTTAACTACGTCCTTACAGTTTTAAAGTAGTGCGTATGTTCATGTGTGAAGTACCCCTAAAAATCCTTCAATACTTATCTGAAAAAGCAAGCAGACTCTTGAAAGGATAATCAGCAATTCTGGAGAAGCAGTCCTCTCTCATTATGGGTACAGCCCTGCAAAATTAATTGGGACTGACCTTGCACTGAACTTGACAGGAGTGGTATCTGAGGAGAAACTCCTACATTGGTTCTTAAATGTCTTGATAAATCCTGACAATAAGTGCCTACTCTAACTAGCTCCGTCTGTACCTGTTAGAGATCGCTTTCACAGGACAGCTTTCTGTGTCTAAAACCAACCACCAAAGTGCCCTCTTATGTACTAAACAACATTCTGATTCACCTTGCTGATCCCCTCTTGTCGCCAGGGTTTTCTCCAGCTTTCCTGGTCCTTGAAGCCGTAGCGTAAGCAAGATCTTACATATGCTTGTACAAATTCTGATTTGAATAGTCCCAGGAAACAGTGCCAAAAAAAAATATAGGGAAGTTATAAGGCATAGACTTGCTAGTTTAGAAGGAACTTAGAAAATCATCCTTTTCATCTTGTTTCTTTAGAGTAGTTTAATAACTCCATCATATTTCTAAGTCTGCCTAACTCGTGCATTTGCTCGTATGCTGTAAAGAGCCTGAGATGGTTCTGTAGAACATGGGACAAAATAAGCCATTAATAACAAATCACAATTCATACAGAACTGATCAGAACCAACCAACCAAAAAGTCTTTTTGTCCTGCAGTTGCCCTGATGAAGTTTCTTGCTTCTCTCTTCTTTTTCTTTACTTGTGAAATCTCTTTATATTCAACAGCTTTCCTACCTCCCAGTTCTGGTCCCAGCAGTCCCCAGGGCCTTGGGACCAGTCCTATTTCTACTTTTGCTACTATTTCTTATTTACTGCATTTGGAGTTTAATTTTTCCTAGTAAAGCACAGCTGATCCTTCTTTCTTCTTTGTATTTTACATTTTCCTGGAGTATAACAGTAAAAATGCCTGATGGGAAAGGCTTTTCCTGTCAGTAAATGCCAAGCTGAGCAGAGATATGGGGATGGAAACTCTTCCAACTGATCGTTAGACTCCCAGAAAATGCTTTTCTTACCAGTCATCATTGCTTATACACGACACACATTAGCTATTCCTGCTGCTGCAGGGAGACTCGCTTCAGAGTGGAAGGCTTCCAAGAACGCTTCAGCCGGCAAAGCCTATGGCCTCAAATGCACGGGAGTTCATCTGGGCATGTGGGATGGTGCGTGCGAATGGCCAGATATTAATCCTGTGCATTCCCAGTTCAGTGCGGGAAATGTTTACCTCTAAATAACTTTCTGAAAAAGTAGGCTTAAATGATTTTATAAATCCCAAACATTAGAATTAGAGTGAAAAAGAATAATAAAAAGACAATTAACCTTAGAGATTGCTACAAGATACAGTATAACTTATTTTTTACTAACTAGGCACGTCACTAAAGTCCACTAATAGTACAGGCTTCAGTGTAACAGGTGGACAAAACACTCTGCTTTTGTTCTCTGTCTCTCTATGTCATACTTTTGTCATAGCTTTTCTGCTATATGTCCCTTTAAAGTTACTAGGTTTTTGTTTCTTTTAATAATTCAGCATCTACTCAAATTCTAAACCTTTGTTGTATTAGAAAAATAACAGTAATTACTATATTTCAAAGGTCTGTAACAAATTAATTAATCAGCCCACACTTAAAACAGCCAAAATAAGGACCTTGACAGAAGACCACAAAATTACACCTTGTCAGGTGCTCTCATCCCAAATGTGTTAAAAGAAATATAATCCCACAGGAATAAGTTATAATATTTCATAGAGGCTATTTTAGCTCTTTATTACCATCAAGTCTTAAGTTAGGCATGGCTTTTGGACAGGGCGTAATAAGCTGTGTATTTAATTGCTGTGCTGAATCTGGCCTTCTCTTCAACAGTTGAAAGATTGTCATCCTACTTAGAGCTTGATATAAAACTCTTGCATATAACAAAAACACACCCAGAATCCTTGCTGAGGCCACTAAATACTACTGTGACACACACATTGAATAGTGAGAATAGATAACAATGCATCTAGGGAGCATCCAGCAACAAAAGGCCCAGGTCTGATGGCACATTGGAGTGCTAATTAAAATTAGACATAAAAAGAAAATACACCAGCTGTATCAGTGATTTCCATTGAGAATCTCAACTACTTCACCTTAGAGCATAAAATACCATTATCCATTTCAACAGCCTGGGAAACAGAACCAAAGGAAGCCCATCAGGTTATACAAAATCACAAAGACGGCGAATAAGGAGCCCTCTCATTTCCTGACTCCCAGTCCTGTGAGCAGCACTGTCCTCGTCTGCCTCATTAATAATTATTTCCAGGGTGGAAGGACTAAAGCCCAGCTTCTGTCTAACCTGTAATGCAGAGTTAAGTGTCACTGTGACCAGGGCCTTCATGGCTCCAACTTCCCTTCTAAACTTGAACTATGCAAAACATCGGTCAGGGATTGTGCTGGTCTTCTGATAAAACATCAGCAAGAGCACTTGGTCTGGATAGAAAAATCCAAGTTATGTTCTCACCTCTGGCTGAAAGGGATGAAACTCATGCCCCCTCTTTCCGAGGAGAAACGATCTAACCACAGACCTTTCAGCTGGGCTTTTGAGGGAATCTTACTCTTGACTTCTCCTGTTCAAGCTGTCCTGTTATGAAGTTATGAGCCGGTTAGACAGTGAACCAGATGGTGCCTGAGTTTACAGCCTCGTGGTGAGGACATGCCCCTGGACAAGGGGCATCCTGCAGTCCACTTTTCTCTCTCTGCAACCGTTTTGCTTCAAAGAGTCACTGGACAGAAGATGGACCCTACCCCACCGTGGGTGGTGACCACACTGGACTGACAGTCACAGGAGGACCCCAGGTGTGTGCAGTGACACCCTGCATCTTCCCCTCCTTCCTGAGGTGGCTTCATTGGCAGGCTCCTGTGCCCACAGAGCAGTCAGGATTTGGGCTCAGGGAATGCCTCTATGATTGCAATTAAGGCAGTCTAATTTTAAAAACTGCGTGCAGCTCTTGATTTCATTTCACTTACACTTTGTTCTTATTATCTGGGCAAGTTACTGTACAGTTAAAGCCAAAAACATAAACCAGGAAAGATAAGAGGCTGTAAGTTAAGATCATCCACGCGTTCCTTTCATGGCAAGGCACATGTGAAGTAGGTGAGAGGACAAATGATAAGCAGAGTGAAAGCTGCAATGGCAGTCTTGGTTTTGAATGTTCTATAGATTGCAAATCTGTGTCATACACTGAAATGGTATTTATTTAGAAATCAATGATTAATAATTAGAAATGTGCATTTGTAATTATGATGGCAAACTGTAATTTACATATTTACCAGACAGATGAAAAGAGCTGTTTAAAGTATCACTAATGATATCAAGTCCCAGAGTATCCTTTATACGTGCACAGTTCCAAGGGCAATCAGTGGGAACAGGTAATTTTTATAGGGGGTATGTGTTTGTGTGTGTGCGTGTATGTATTTGTGTGTAGCAGCATGATGATTCCATAATGTATCCAAAATATTTGTAACTTAGCACAGTAAAAATAGGCATATTCTTTCAGTCTTTTCCTCTATGTTTACCTATGTCCTGGCATACAAACCGTAACTACATTAGTCCACCTAAGGGAACCATACAACTTCAGTGAATAACTTCTAGCGTTTCTTTCAAGTCATTTCAAGAGGAGAGTTTTCTACACTGAGAACCAGCGTGACTAAATGCTGATTTTTCATAGGCCCTGGGGGCTAAATTTATGTCTCCTTGAAGTCAATGGGAATCTTTCCATTGACTTCAATAACAGTTGGATTAGTTATTAGTACTTTAATTGGTGATCATTTTTTTACACATAAAGCCATTGAAGAAGTTCATTATGAATCACTAACCACTCTCAAACAAAATCTGGCATGCTTTTACAAGGTGGAAAGTATGGGGAGGGGGAGGTGAAAGGAAGGATCTGTGAAGACAGAGCTTTTCTTGCCATTAAATGGATGTGACTATAAAGGCATCATAAAGGAGATATAATTTACACTTGCCTGGAGAGCAAATAATATATCTGGCCTATCATTTTGCTTGTGCAGTGGAACCAGTGAATTTGCTTTATTCAGTTTAGTTTAAGATGTGATTCTTTCATATGTGGGATCTCTTTTCCTTGTCAGTTACTATCTGGATTTATCCAAAGAGATCGGAAATTGTAATTACAGGCTATTGTGCTTAGCCAGCCCCTATGCTGATGCACAAAGTCCATCTGATAAAAAAAACCCCTAACCTTGAAAGGCCTCAGCACGAGGGAACTAAGGGTATACTTGACTGAGCCATTAAAGTACCATTAAAGTTCATGGTAATTTTGGGCACCAGAATAGGATCCTGAAATGTACATCTTGTTGCACCCCTCGGTAATTTTGTTATCACTGTCTCCATCTTATTAGCAGAGAAACAAAAAGTAAACTTACAGAAAGTGAAGGAGAAAACTGAAACGACTCATTAAAACTTAGGAAGCTGCCAGGGCAGGAGCAGAAGGACCTATGGAAGAAAAATTGCTGGAAAAAAGGAACAGAAAGGGGAACGACAGAATCCAGGGATACAGGGAGGGAAAAGAGAGAAGTGAGAGGAGGAGAAACAGGGAAGTGGCAAAAGAAAAGGAGAAGCTGCTGTTTTAAGGAAATGTGAAAGGGGGCTATTACTGAAACAAAGCAAAAGAGAGTAGGAAACGGGAGCCTCCAAAAGGGAGATAATAAATAGAGAATAAAAGGATTTAGAGGGATTACCAGATAGCGATGGACACAGACAGTAAGGAGAGAAAGGTAAGCTGAAGAGAGAAAAGCAAGGAGCAAATTAATTTTGTCTTCAATATTGAATAAAATAAGTTAAAATAGTGCACTTATTTCCTTCCACAAGACATATGCTCAGCTGCTTGAATGGTATTAAATATAAGATGGCAGCAGGGTTTGCCATACATTCTCTGTGAGAGTCTGTCCTCTAACTCCGTGGTTTTTAACTCACTTCAATTTTTGGACCTCTTACTCCCGTAGAGATCCAAACCTTCCAGAGTGAATTTGATCCTCACTACTGTAGGCTTAGGGGGTTTTTTAGTCTCTTTTTGGAGAAATTCTTGGAAGTAGCCCACAGATGCCCAAGGGATCCCCAGATGGCAGCTGAAAAGCCCTGGACTTGGTGGAGATCGCTGATGCACTTCTACTGCAGATAACTCCCATAGTTCGAGCAGCAGCAATCTAAACCTTGGGAAAAATAGTCCCAAGTTTCAACTCTGGTGTTAGTCCCGTCAGATGGGAAAATTGTCTCAAAACTAGTGCATGCTTTGGGGAACAAGGGAGTCTTACCACACAGATTCAGACCTGAATGTACCACATAGCAAAAATCATGGTGAAGGTTAATTCCCATCACAGAAGTAGAGAATACTTTTTTGGGGGGGGCAGAGTCTAAAAACCTGATTCTGTGCTGATTTTACCACATGACAACTCTGAGTTCTGGAAACCTCTTTCTCATGTATGTGCCATGCAGGGAAAAATTGGACCCATCAGGGTTAAGGTAATTTCAAAACTTAATACAATTCAAACCGCAAAGCACACAGAGAGACAGGCTTTACTCAAGATATCACTACACATTTTATTTATTTACATCTCATTATATTTTCACCAGACCAAATAGGTTTAATGGAACTGCGTGACCATAAACCAACATAAGGATCTGGATGGGACAGGGGGATTTTAATTGTGTTACTCTGACTGACATCCTACAGTTGCATAAATGTTAAGACACGAGACAGCAGAAAGCTTTTGCTGTAAGGATTGGAGTCTGTTCCTTTGTATAATTATGTCTATAGCTCTGTTTAGCAAGGAGACAGCCATATTTTAGTTTTAATCAAATACAGTGTATGAAGTAGTGTCAAGGGATGTGGAGGCAGGATTTGATCAGGAAAATGTAAAGGAAAGAATTCTTTCCTCTACACTGGAGATTCCTGGAGGCTGCAAGGGCCACACCGTAGGGTGGTATTCAGCCTGATGTCTCTGCAGAGGGAGAAGG
>NW_009646631.1:857362-860026 GCF_000708025.1 Charadrius vociferus | reverse complement strand
AAAGGGAAAGTAGAAATAATGAACATGAATGTCACCTCTGTGAAATGAGTGCTGTTTTGGGGGAGGGTTGTCCCCTGAAGTTTGTGACAAAAGAGAGAAATGAAATTCAAAAGGATTGGTAAATGTTCAGAAGGAGGCAAATGAAAGATATTTTATGAGATGGAAAATGAAACTGGCAAAGAACATCAGAGCATCTGGTGGCTGTACTGGGTTTTACTTTGACTTCCTGATAGTGTTAGTTATTAATTTTTAATATTTTTTTTTTTTAAACTGGAGTGTGATCCTATTCCTTTACTGAGATCAAGTTAGCTTTGGTTTTAAAGAGGAACAGAATAAAACCTATGTGATACAGTGGAACCGGGTTTATTTTTCACTGTGGTTTCATTTTCTTTTTTCACTGCAAAATTTCAAGCCAGGACATGTTTCAGTGGCCTAATCTTAAATGCGCACAGGAACAGTCTCTGTTTGCTTTGCAGGGAGGAGCTGGCTCACTTCAGGAGCAGTTCAAGAATGAACACAACTGGTTTGCTGTCAGTTCTTAGTACCGGCTGTAGCTCATGGGCAATAATGGTACCAGCAGCAGTGAAACAGCACTGTATAGCAAACAAATCTCTTGGCTTCGGTTTTGTATAATATACTAGGATTTCAAAACAAAATAATCATCTGCCTGCTTGGTGAAGTGTTGTGATTGTTGAGCAGATGTCAGTGACCCTTAGCAACAGAATAACAACACTTGGATTTCCAAGCTACTTCTACCCACATTGAAGGAGGGAGCTGCTTTTTTACCCTCTTCATTATTCTGTGACATTGCTCTGCTTAGCTGAAAATACTCTAAGTTCTGGTACAGCTAGCTAAATAAGAACGGACAGTTGCTAAATCTCTGTCAGAAATACAGCAGGCACCTGGTCATGGTCACTAAAACTGATGTTGCTAACATGTTTCCAGAATAACTTCATGCTCAGAACTTTCCAACCAATTATCTTTTGGGAAGAAATTTTCCACATTTGGCCTCTGCTTAAGAAGGATTTTTTTTTCTTCTAGGCTTGACAAAAATGATGCCAGCTGTTCTTGAACATGGCATGAATTATAAAATTATGCCTCTGAAGTAAAAAGAACTTCACAGGCTGCACTGAGTTGAAGTGTAAAGCTTGCTCTAGACCTTTCTGAAGAGCAAAGTTTTTGCCTGGCATTATACTTGACATTGACTTACCTAGTTTAATAAAGATAAGGCAATAAACATGTTTTGAAAGAGCTCAAAATGATTTATCTATAGGTGAGTGAAAAGGAAAAGCTTGCAGCTTGCACAAGCTGTAAACGGAGAGCTGCCAGGTAGGTCAGAGGAGCTCACTCCTGCCCTCTGCTAAGTGCACTTCATTGTTTGAGGAGAACAGGGAGCGCCTGCACCTTTCACAGGAGGAAAACCAACGTCACAACTCCAGACTCCTTCCCCTCCCCACCAGATTATTTTTTTTTTTAAACAGAAATTTAAATGTAAAAGGGGATTGTTAAGTTTGCAAAGTTGAGCATGCTAGCACTGGTTTAAAAAGCTAAGATTACTACTCCTGTCTGTGTGGCCAATGTGTACATTTATGTATATACATATACGCTCAGGCAGCCACACATACACAGAGGGGAAATACAGAGGGACTTTCAAACTAGTATTAGAAATCAATATCCGTGATAAAATGCCCCAAGCAATTAATACATCCCAGAATATACCACTTGAGACATATTATTATTATCAAAATACAGCAACATTGAACTTTATGAAATTAATTAACCAGTTGGAGTGCTTGATCAGGGTATACATTTTATATATGAAGGTATACATTTTATATTGGTTTAGTTACAATATCATCAAGCATGAAATGTCCTGGTCTTTCCATACCTGGTACAGAGACTTGAAGACTCTTTTAATGACAAGTTTGTATGTATTGTTTATGGAATGTTATTGTACTGGATAACACTGCACATCTCACTTTGTAAGCCTTCTGTGTCTCTCCTGGGTAAAAGCGTTTTTGACACATCTTATTCTCCAGCACTTTGGGGGCTGTTAGAGGAAAATTTCTGTTGTTTAACAAACCAGGAAGCTATGGAAACAACAACAACAAAAAACCAAACCACCACACCAAACAAAACCCCCTTCACCACAGGCACCACCATATTTCTCTCTCTCCTATAGGGACTCCCTGGGTTTCCCTGAAATCATAAGGAAATCTCATGCTGTTGCGTTTTAAGGAAAGATTAAAAAAAAACCCAACAAACAAACAAACAAAAAACTCCAACATTATTTTTAGCTTTCTATCGTTTCATTAAAGGTGTCTTTCCTCCTCAGAGTAAAAACTGAAGCCTTCCTCTTCATGTTAAGCGAACTTTTAGCTGCCACCTAAAGCAGCACGGGCGGGGAGGGGGGCTAAACAATTCTTTCCTGTAGAATAAGATCACGTTTTTCAGTCCTTTCGAGAACGCCACAACCTCAATTTCTTGGAGGAAGGGGGGTGGGGGTGAGGGGGGCGGGCGTTAGAGAGACTTTAATTTATCCTCAGCAGCAAAACGCCCCGGAGAAAGGCACCACCACCACCACCACCACCACCCCCACCACCACCACCACGTACGTAGGGTCTGCACGCAGTGCTGGCTGGAGGCTTTTCCGCTAGCATTAAT
>NW_009646631.1:851649-856562 GCF_000708025.1 Charadrius vociferus | reverse complement strand
GGCGGCACCGCCACCGCCACCCCGGAGGGTCCGCAGGGACGGGGGAGCTGTAGCGGGACTGGCCAGGCCACGAGTAACCCCCCACTGCCATGTATACATATATTATTACGTAGGCACAAATGAGTGGGAACTCTCGGCGTGAGCCGGGGACATTCACTTTTCTTTCTGTCCCCTCGTCTTGACACGAAGGAGATCAGTTGCTAAACTGTTGCCTAATCAAGTCAGGCGTGACACAACAGCAAACTTGTTTCAGAGAACGAGTTTCCTGTGGAAATCAATTTTCCTCCTAGTAACGGCATTTACGAAGCTGGGAGGCAGCAGAAAATGGTTCGGGAATGATGTGGGATGTCAAAAAGCTTAAGGTCAACCAGCGTGCACAGAGGTTGTGAACTGTAATTGCTCTTAATGCTGTTTAAGATTAACCTCAATGGTTATTGGGGTTTATTGCATCAGCACCAGAGGAAAAGGAATTCATATGAAGAAATAAAACTAAGAGGCACAGTCAGCCATCTGCAGTTAAGCAAAAAAGAAAAGACTGAAAGTAGTCACTTTTCATATTAATGTAAAACAAGAATACCCTTAAATAATAGAAATGCACAGCTAGGAAGTATGTCCTGAAATTAAAATACTGACAGATGAGATGTTAAAGTTCACTGTACATGGTAAGAATCACCAGCAAGAGAACAAGCAAAAGGCAGGGGGAGACCAAATGAATAAAGTTGCTTGAATCTAACTGAATTGGGAGAGTACCATTAATAGAAAAGCTGTTCTTTTTGGCGATTTCCAAAACTAAGGGTAAAGTAACCAAGCATTAACTCACACTGGGAACAAGCTGTGCCTTTCTGGTGCGGGTCTGTGAAACATTCAGCACCTTCAGTGTCAGTAACTTCAGAAGGAGTCAAACCAGCCTGGAGCTGAGGTCCATGCGCATAGTCTAACAAAGTAAACAGAGATCATATCAGAAAGGTCCAGATGTAATCACACTTTAAGGCCTGATATTCTTATTCCTACTGTTTCCCAGCCTTTTTCTCCCCAGAGAAAATAAGGCAGTGCTCTTGATGGCTTATAGACAGAGGTAGAAGTACAATTTGTACAAAAGTTGGGGAAAAAAGAAGGACAACCTGTTGCATTTTTTCAATGGCAAAATCTAATTTTCATTCCTGTAAAACATTTCTAAAAGCAGATTTGTTCCTCAGAAATGGGAAAACATCGACCTCGTTGTTATGAAAAAGGAATCTATTCAGCTTACTGAGTACACTGGACATAAGGCTGATTATTGTTGTTACTTGTTTCACGGTGGCTCCTAACGATCTCGGAGGTAGGCTGGAACCCTGCCCTCCTAGGCACTGTCCAGAAGCCCTGCCCCAAGAAAGAACCCCAGGAAAGCAAAGCAGCGGCAAACAGCTCTGCAAAATGGGGCTTGGCTCATGGCAGAAGTCCTTACACAAGCCTCAGCCCCCTGGTAGGCCCCCCTTCCCTAAAGTCTGAATAAATAGAGATGCCTTTCAGGATGTCTGGAAAGGTCAGTGAGCTGTTCAGGCAGGAGAGCAGCAATTTTCTATGGTCAAGGACACTTCTCCCTCTCTGCTTTCCCTTCCTGTGGGCACCCTCCCATTCTTTTTTTTTACACTAATGACAGATGGATGAGAGTACCGGAGGACATTATAGTAGGGGTTTTGTTGGTACTTGTGGTATACTTAGCACTAACTAGTAGAAATCCACAATTAACACAATTTCTCAGACATGTTACTAAAACACGAAGCTTCTTGGTTTCCTCTGGTGCTGCTGCTGACCCTAATTAAAAGTTCACCTAAACTTCAAAATAATTGAATAAACCACCAGTGCTGGAAAATGAGTAACCCAATTAATTATTTGTAGGCTGGAGAAATTGCTTTACTGTTAATTTAAGACTCCTGGTTTGATTGAATTATATGGAATTAACTTTGTTGAATGAAGCCATCACTGGGAGCCAAGGAGACTGACATTCAGAGAAAATAGCTAAAATTTCTGCTGGCGACGAGGGGTTCAGTGTCATCTGGAATTAGCCTGTTTAAATGAGCTGAATGGTTGAATGTCGATAAATGACAAATAATGCTGGGAGGAATTTAGCTGGAAATTATAGGGCTGCTTCTGACTTGTTAGAAAAGAGTAACTGCTAGCTTTCTGAGATTATAGGATTAAACAGTATCAGTACTTTAAATGTGACTCATGAGCAGGGGCTTTCTGAAGAGAATTACATAAATTTCCCAAGGTCTTTCTGAATAACAAGTTGTTCCAAATAATTTCCTCATCTTTAATAACTTCGGGTGAAATCCTGGCCCTATCGAGGTCAACAGAAAAAGTCCTCTCTATTTCAGTGTGTTCAGGATTTCACCCCCAGACTCTGGGAAATCTTCAGCTCTTCTGTGGTGACTGGGTGAGGAAGAAGTGAGGAGGTCTCAGCAGCTGGACATGGCATTTTCTACTAACTGGCAATTCGCTGTCCTCACATTTTTATATTTACCTCACTTAGCAATGAACCAGATTCTACTCTCATTTGCCCCAGTCTGGATCTACGGTGTATTTTTAGATATCTCTGAGCAAAATCAATCTTCTTGTTAAGGCACGTGACCCCAAACATTTATTGCTGGGTTACAGAAATAGCGTACAGGGAACTATGCAATTCTGGGTTGACCATGTGGAAATTTAACTTACCCACACTGCTACCCCGAGGCAACTATTTGCTACCTACACTAAGTTAATTACAATTGACTTTGCTATAATTATTATAGTTCTGACAGTAGATAACACATACTGTATTACCCATACAGCTATTAAAAACATGGAAAACCTACACCAAAGAAAGCTGAAAAAACAGCATGGTAAAATCCAATTTAACACAAGTCACTTTATAAATAAAAGAAGCAATATAATCTGTTTTCCTATGCATTTTCACCTTTTGTCCCATCGGCCACCCAGAAAAAAATGCTCAACTTTCTTTCACACCTCTCATCTCACCTCTTCTGGGCCAGAGACAATTTTATGTCTCATGCAGAGACAGTTTTGTGTCTCATGTGTGTGTCTGCTAGCTAGGTTGCCCACGATGGTAGGAGGGCTGACTGCTGAGTTTTGCCTCTTTGTTCCTCAGTGGGGTCATCAATTTTCACAAAGCACATAGAGGGCCTCTCATCCTCCAAAACTGGCTAAAAAATTATTAAGAATGACTAAAAAGAGGAAAGCAGAGAGAACTGTCAGGTAGATTCGTTTTCTTAGGAAAACTACTAGAAATGAAGTTCCTCCATGGGTGTCCATTTGCATAATTCCCCTGAAGTCTCTTCAGTCACCCTGTTTTATATCAGCAGGAGATCTGACCATAAATATTTAAGAATTTCAGACCTCTCATTCAGGGCAAATGAAGACAGTTTCAGATTTTACAAGAGCAAAGAAATGAAACAAACGGCTTCATGTTTTTCATGACTCAATCCCTCCAACTCAGCCTGTGCTTTGAAGCCCCAGAGCATGTATAGACTTTTACCTTTGTGCTGGCTCTTATTGTTAATTGTTTTTCAGGAGCTTACAACCAGATCTACAACTTTGTGTAAAATTGAGCATGATAATTTTGTGACAGGTTCTGTCCTGGTTAGCAAACTTCAGCTTCTGGGAGAAGTCTTTGAGCTGTGCCTAAACATAGCTGAGATCAATGTACGCTCTGTCCATTAGAAGCTGGAATCTGTGATGGTATAGCTCTGAAGATGCAGATACTCTTAAACTCCCGTGATGATGATGATGATAATAATATAATTCTTTGTTTTCCGATTTTTGTTCCTTATTCTCTTTCTCTTCCTGTTCACTCGATTCTTATTTGCCTCGCATTACTAGTTTAAAACTTTGAAGTATACATATATATACAATTTTTTTCCATATTAAGTTTCCAAAAGACCTATATAGATATTGTGTGATGCACTAATGGTATTATTATTTTTAAATACCAACTTGAAATTAACCTAAAGTAGAAGTTTTTACAAGTGACCATATTCTTAACTGCTTGACTCTAGTGAGAGATTGGGGTAGACAGAGAACGGGGACTGAAGCAATGGAAGAAATAAAGTATTACTTCACAAAATAAAATACACGTCTAGGAGATATTATTTACCGTTCTAAAGTTGTTGAAAGACTATTATTATTATTATCTCTTTTTACCTTTCAGCAAAATGATGGTCCAACACTCAGGCCAGGTATCTGCCTTAGAAGTCAGCGCCTCCGCAATTGTTCCCACTTTGTCCCCCGCAGGGTCACTGGGGTTTGATGATTTCACAAATTTAACCCCACTGGTGAAAGAGGAACTGAGGTTCGCCATTCAGAATAAGCGTCAGTCCCACAGGATGTCTTCTACACTGGACACGGTGACAGTTTCTGAAAGGCCAATTGAAACATCTATCATGAAAACAGAGGTATGACTTTTTAAACAGCACTTCAGTGTGAATCGTTAATTCTCTAGTAAAATTTCACCACAAGACCAGTATTTATATCAGGCAGCCCTCCCCACTATACTTGATCCTTTCAGGCCTGCTGCTTGGCTTTCTGTTAAGTGCTTTGGGGAAACTATCTGGTATTTCTCATTTCCATTGAGGCCTATAGCTGGGTATTTTATTTTTTATGATGAACTAAGGACAATGTTTTACAGAGATTAGACCAAGCACTAATCTGGTTTCCCTGCCTCCTTGTGCCTGAACTTGAAATAAGTCATTGCAGCTTTAGTTCAGTGAGTTACAGTGCAGTAAGATCCACATGGACTACACTGAGGTGTAGACACAGCCATGTTATGTCCACACTAGGTTTTTACTTTAAGATAACAGCTTCCGTGAAAAACATTTCTCTTACGAAGTGGAGAAATAGCATAAGTTAGGGAAATAGCTACACCTTGGTCTGAGCCT
>NW_009646631.1:849576-851618 GCF_000708025.1 Charadrius vociferus | reverse complement strand
TATCCCCTTTTTGACACTGCCTTTAGTTTGCTGCACTCTGGCTGCCTCGTTCATGCCACATGCTCCACTCTGCTTTCATGCCCCTTGCTCCCTTTCCTCCTTGGGAAGTGGAGAAGAGATGGAGATGTGGGAGTCAGCCTGGGGAGACACTTGGCAAGTTTTTCAAGTACCTTTGATTTAAAATGAGCCATCACATGAATCACATCCATCCGAACTCCAGTTAGGTTTTTATTGACAATTCTAATGGAGTTACTACCATTTTACTGTATGGCAAGCAAGGTCAGAATTGCATCCTTATGTAATTCATGGTGTGAGCACTGCCAACACTATCCATGTTGCTTTTAAAAATGCAAAAGTCAAAATACAGGCTGAGTATTTACGACATCTTACGGATTGTGTGTATCTGTTTTTATGGGATAGTTTTCTCCTGAAGAGGATGAAAGAAAAAAGCGAAGAAGGGAAAGGAACAAAATTGCTGCTGCAAAGTGCCGAAACAAAAAGAAGGAAAAAACAGAATGTTTGCAGAAAGTAAGTGACTGGCGTGAATTGTTCTTAATTCTATCAGCATTGTTCTTAATCCCACCAGATCACACCAGGATCTAAACAGACAGCACAGGGGCACTGTCATAGTAGGAAATACAGAAAGATGTCACCTAAAACTCTGTAAATGCATCAAAACATTAGTTATAAAAACCAGAACTTGCTGTATATTAAATCAAACCTGGTTAAAGCTGGGAAAAAAGTAAAAGCATGGTAGGAGTGAAAAGAAATTACTGGTTCAGTGACCAATCTTGTCTACGGGGATAATATGAATTTAAACATGTACATTGAACACAAAAAGAAGTAAAATCTCATTTCATATAATATCCATTGTGGAGACCTAGAGCTACAAACACTGACAAGTAATCTCTAACTTGTCAGACATAGTAGCTTAGCCCTGAAGTCTCTGGCCTAAGACCCCAGCAGAGTCTCCACCTGCTCTGTCATGGTATAAAACTATATTACAGCAGTATCAGGCCTGCCTTTATTCCTATATCCAGGGGTAGGGGGGGAAAAAGCTATGTCCTTACTTTGTTAGCTTAACATGGGTTTACAGATATGTGACATAACGTTCAAGGGAGTTGTTAAGAAGCATAGATAAATTTGGGTAAATTTTTCACCCAAAACATTCAGAATAATTTTGCGGAAGGTAGCAATAGCGCTTGGGATGCCTGCTCTTGTAAGTCAATAAAAATTTGAATTTGGCCTTTCAACTTTTGTTACACTCAGTTCAGAAGGTAACTGTCAATCTGTTTTTTTAGACTATTATTGATTGAGGGATGTATAGTTTCACCACTACAGAACATGCGATTTCTTTCTCAGGTAGCCATAGGCTTTCCCACCAATAAAAGACTGCAACTATTAGACAAATATTTCAGTTAACTATTTGAACTACTCAGTCTAATAGTTGTGTCTGTCCTTTTTGACCAGGAATCAGAAAAGCTGGAAACTATCAATGCAGAATTAAAAGCCCAGATTGAAGAGCTAAAGAATGAGAAGCAGCATTTGATATACATGCTAAATCTTCACAGGCCCACTTGTATAGTTCGGGCACAAAACGGAAGGACACCTGAAGATGAAAGGAATCTTTTTATTCAACAGATCAAAGAAGGCACATTACAAGGTTAAGTGATATGGCAAGCGTGGAAATATTTATAGTGTTTTTAACAACTACCAGAATCCATGGAGGATCTGACATAATGCGTAGGATTCTATTAGTCAAGAGCCTTTAGGAAGGGCAGATTGCTTTCTTAAGCTGAAAGAATCATTTTGGCTTGACAGCGATTCTTCCCCATGGAAGATGTGGTCTCAATCAAATTGAAGAGTCTTCTGCCTCAAATATAGGTTTTGCACCTGTCATACTTGCTGTTCCTAGGAGCTACAGACAACAGCTTCAGAAGTTTTAGCTCTCTGCTAGTATACAGTATCTGCACTCACGACGTTTGTGCTAGAACACTATGACTTCTGACGATGCACATGGTACAGACAACTGTGCTGGATGG
>NW_009646631.1:836145-849543 GCF_000708025.1 Charadrius vociferus | reverse complement strand
GGGAAAGCAGAAAGAGAGTATTTTTAAAGTTTCGAAGTTTCCAGGGGGATGGTTTCTGGCAGAATGTACCGATACGTAATGTTGCATTCTAACCTAACACACACATACACAAACACACAAAAAGCCTTTAGTTCCAACTAAGCTTTGTCATTTTTTTCACAACACTTGTGTGGACTTTTTCAATGACTCATCTCAGAGACTGAATTTGAAAAGCCTAGTAGGTGCGACAAAGAAATGTTTCTTGCAAAAGGTCCATGTAGCTAAGTTTGTATTTTAGGAGCTGGAACCCCACATGCTATCCTTTGGGGACTACAATTTTTCCTTGAATTGCTGAACAGCAGCTTGTACCACTACTTGGTGACCCGGTGAATTGGACCCACCGGAAAGGGGAAACTAACTATGGAGGGATATCGATACAGGTTTTGTCTAAGTGAAGTACTGCAGGACCGAATCCCAGGCTCATGAGTCATGAAAAGTTTAAAAAAGAAAAACATTTGTCTAGCACCTAATCCTACAAGCCTTAATTCATGCTCTTAATCTTTACTCACAGAAGAGGTTCTATGGACTTCCTGGGTCTGCTTATGCAGATAGGTCTTATAGGCATAAGAGCTTGACAAAGCTTTTTCCGTCCTGGTCAGGATTACTTCCTTTTGCCAGGTGATTCAGAGGGAAAAAATATGATTGCAGCTACTTTTATTTTACGTTTGGGTGGCAACTACAGTCAATCAAAAGCGTTTCTTAGAATCTGAAGGAGGCAAGAGTTTTGATGTAGTGAATAATTGTTTTTATTTTTTATTAAATAGTAACCATAGATGTTTTTGAACTGGTTGGTAGAAGAGCTGCTGGACAAAACAGTTGGAGCTATGAGTGTTTAAATTCTGATGTTTCTGTGAAATTCTCAGATTGTTTAATCCTATAAAATATATCCTTACAATTTTTTGTAAAAGAAAATATTATCCTTATTTATCACTAATACCATCATGAGTAAAGTTAATAAATACTGCGAGCAAGATAAAACTGAAAACACAAGTGTTGTGCTGTCTTCTTGCTTTTATCTGTTGGTGTTTAATATTATATATTCCTAAACTTCACCAGCTGTATTTGAGACACCACTATTGAAAACACTTATCCTTCATCTTTTCCACAGATGAGGCACTGAGTATCTTGAATGAATGGGTGCAGAGATGATACCTTCCAAAATTCTGTACCTCCATCAATGGTGTCTAGCTGCTCAACGTCACAATTTAAGTGAAGCAGACAATAAGAATGAAGGTTACAGTACATAATATTTTACACCAGTTGCGCAGTGTTGAAATTGTGTTTTTGTTCTAAAGGCTAAAATTGAAGATACCTCAGCCATAAGCTTCTTACCCTATAAGTCCTGGATAAGTCTATCAGATATCATACCTGATCCTTATATGATCGTTATATTCTGCAACAGAACTTCTTAGTACATTTTTCTAAGATCTGGATATATTGTAATGTCCTATATCATGTTTTAAGATATGTACTTCATGTATCTGAAAAGTGACTGTATTATAGAGATGACATACAAGGTCTGATTCTGTCCTGAGAATCCATTGTCTTTCTGTATGTTGGAAGGAGCTTCCATTGACTTCAATGAGAGTTTCATTCATGCCCTACAGGCAGAGATTGGAGCCTCTGCTGCGACTTCCTTGGCTCAGAGGGCAAGTTCCACGAGGAATTGGGCCAGCTGTTTATCAAAGAATGGATATACATGAAGTGTGTTACAATAAACTTGTCAAACGGTGTTCATTGGTATTTGACTTCTGTAATGTGGAAAAATAAAACCGAGGCATCATCATGGTATCAAACACCTTGGCTTTGCCTTTTGTGCATCAAATACCAGCAGACAAAACTGTTTGCCTCCTATACTGTTATAAAGTGTTACCACAGGGACTAGATTATAATGACAGAATTCATGTGTCTCCCTTAGGGAATTTGTATGGTTGCTTTTAACCGTATCACTGGTGACGCAGGCGTCATGCTTTTGTTGCTTGATGTTATTTACTCGGCATGTCAAATGTTAATATGGTACCACTACTATTGTCAGAAGATAATCTATTTTTTATTTCTTTATATGTGCAGTCATAGCTGCTTTCTACTGCTTGTATGTGTGTGCGCATACATGCTCCTGCACGCTACTCTAGAAATGATGGTACTCAAGTCCATTTGGCTGTGCCCAGGAAAAGAGTGTTTAAGCAGCTAGACAGGAGCAGTACGTTGCATGAGTTTTCCAAAAGTATACTTTATTCAGGAGAGCCTTTAAAATGCATTAAAAGCAGTTTGTTTTCTATTCTCAAGTTTGTTTTGATACTTTAATAAAAAAGAATTAATATATATTTATTCACGTGTCATTTAATTCATTCTAAGTTTCAAGGTCCAGGAGCAACTTCATTTTCTTAAAAAAACACTCAGATATTAAGAAGCAAACACGTTTTATAGGTTTGCAACAACAAGCATCTTACCAAATGAAATTGCTACTGTTAGCTGCTTGTTAAGGTATAAACAAAGTTTTGTTATTTCAAGGTTGATCAAGAGTTCCGGGCTAATTTTTTATTTGTGTCCTAGGGCTTAGATTAAAGGACTGGAAATTAGAACTCCTGAACCTTTCCTAACCTTGCAACCGACCAGTCGATAGTTATTTCAGCTTTCTGATTACCTAATGGGTTTAATGCTTTTGCTGCTGTGAAGCTTTAATATTTATAGATTGCTTTCTATGGTTACATGGAAGATACTAAAGAAGTATAGCATGATTAGGGCTTTGGTTTGTTTCTCTGTGTGTTGGTGTGTGTGCATGTGTGTGGGTGGGTGTGTGCGTGGAGAAGCATGAGGAAAGATGAACAAAATGTTCTATCCTGCCTTTCCAAAACTAAGTATCTACACCCAGACAGAAGTCCCTGTGTTTTGACAGCCGGTGATGTGGACAAAAACTTTTGGCTTCAATCCTTTGCAAGTATTCATAACTTGTAATCCAGAGGTCAGATAGAAGGCCAGGAGCTCCAGGGACCAGGAAATCCAATGCGCTATTGCAAAATCTTGCTAAAAGTGTCAGCTGGAAGGAAGATCTAGGCTACTATAAGCCTGGCAATGTCGAATGCTAACTTTCCTTATCAGTATATCCATTTACAGATGTGCAGTTACAGTATATACATTCACCCTTTCAAACATTCTCCTATAGCTGCTATCAAGTTCCACTTTTGAATACCTGACTTACTTCTAACTTGGTAAATTTATAAATCATCTGCCTGGCCTGTTTTAGAAAACGTCATCAACAAAATCAGGGCTATAAATTCCTGAACTGTTCTTTTACAATATTTTCTTTAAATTGTATGAATTGAAACCATCACTGGTCTCTATGGCATATTCCTAGCAGCATAATTTATATTCCTAGACTGAAATAATACATCATATCCTCTCCTTAGGTCTTGTTTTAGGTGATAAATCTGTGTGTGTACAGGCCCATGCAAACCTTAAAGCATGCTGGGCTTTACAGTGTACATTAATAAGGAAAACCTACTTTTTTCTAGCTCTTCCCTTGATGTAAATGAATAAATAGCAATATTGAAGGTAAGTAGAGCCAATGACATGTTAGGCTGGAAACATTTTATGAAATTGAATGGTAACAAATTGAAATGTACAACAACTTTTCTACCTGGCCTCATTAGAATTTGAAATTAGTGATTAAGGGGATGGTTTTAAAATCACTGATTCTTAGTTTTGCAAGAGAGACTGGATGATATATGGGTAATGAAAATAAAACAGCACAATTGTTTGTTAGTAGCAAAAGAGTTTTGAAAATGAAATCTACTTCTACTTAAAAATTCCCTAAATCCAGAATGTCAGTTGTATCTTACATCCATTTTTCTTGGGTTTGTTTTTTCTCCTGCAGCAGAATACTGGACTAGGTACAAGTCGCATTTGTGCTTGCCATTGCCATGTTTCTATGTTTGTCCAGTGCCCCCAACTGGAGACCCCGAGAATCACATGATTAAAATGTAAATTAATACTATTGCACATAAGTACTTAGTAACATTCTTAATTCGTTTGTAATGACACCAGTATAATACTTTCATTTCTATAATAGACATCATTCCTTCTTAAAGTGTAGTTAAGATAAAGAGTGACAATATTTTTTTAAAATCCTGTTACTCAAAGTTCATTTCCTTAGTGGACGCTCTGAGTCAGAACTGTTGACTTTAGTGGTAAAAATAGTTATTTACTAATTTTCAGTGCTATTGGATCTTCAAAGCCATCACAGTTAAAAAAAGAATACACTGGAGTCTATTCTTGATACAGCATCAGTTCTGGCTGCATCTCTTTACTATTGCTGACAGTGAGGCATGAACCAAAAAAAAAAAAAATCTAATGATTTTCAGACCCCAAGCTAAGTGTATTAGAGCTGACACTCAGAAGAGTTATTAGACCTGTGAAATGAATAAATAGAAAATGAAAACAAATGGAGAGCTGAAGCTGGAATACTTTTTTTCTGCTTCTGAGGATTTAGCAACTTCATATTTGTATAGTTGGTGCACCACCATGCCCACTTAGACAGCAGCTATGCCCACACAGCAAACAGTAGTGTAGCATGGCAATACTTTTCGATAAGCTAGCTTAGTACTGGAGACATCCCAGCGATGACAGCAAGAAACTCAGCACAAGCTAATTGATGCCACTGAGAGGATGAGTTCTCCGTGCAGCCAGAGGACAGGCTGCTACTGGCATTTGAGGTAGCTCATTTAGAGCCAGCTCGGGTATCGTTCAGCTCCTCAGGTTAGCACACGTCACGTAGCTGCCTGCATTCACAACTAAACGGCTCCACCAGTTCAGACCAAAGGTTCACCCAGCCCAGTTTTCTTTCTACAGCAGTGATCAAAAGCAGCTGTCCAAGGAAGAATAAGAACAGGGCAAGTATGCTTCCTCTGGGTGCTTTCCCACATTCCGACTATTTTCAGCTCATGAGTCACACAAGCTTGACATGATTCCTGTAGGTAGTATCCTTCCATAGATCTTTCACTCAAGTATTTGACCAGTTCCTCATCCACAATACCAGCATCTGTAGTAACTTTTGGTGTCAAGTTCCACAGGGCTACCACCACAAGAAAACAGTTCCCTTTCTTTTGACCCCATTCCCTGTAACTCTACTTGACAGCCCTTCATTCTTGAATTGCAAGAGTGAACACCTATCCATCCTCTCCATGGCACATGAATTTATACTATGCTGGGTTGTTTCTTTTTCAGGATAAAGAGTCCCAGCCTATCCAGTCAGTTTGGATTTTTTGGGGTAGCCATTTCATATTCATTCCTGTTACCCATTTTTTTCATGGAAAAACTGTGGGTTTTCCAGCAATTAAAGACAAAGGGACAATAACTACACACAGTATTGAAGGTGTGGTCAAGCTATGAGTTAATGCAGTGGGATCTTGGTGTTCACTGTCCCTTTCCTAATAATTCCAGAAATTTGAGTTGCATTTTTGATGACTGCCAAGCATTAAGTCTGATACAATGCAACTATCTATCATAAACCCCAAGCACAGCCCCCTGACGCTGGCATGGTGAGAACTTCCCCTCTTGTTTTAATCTACTATAACCATCAAAACTGACTCACATAGGGCTTGTAACTCTCACATTTGTCCCTTATCCCTGCGGTTTTATCATGTATTCTCAAAGCCCCACATCTGAAATACATACGATGGGGCAAGAACCTCGTTCCTCATGACTGTAGGTTTTTTTGTGTGTACAAAGAAGTTCAGAAACCAAGAGAAAATAAATTCAGTTTAATGCATTAGACTGTTAACATTTCATATTTAGAAACAAATGTTCTTCTTTGTTTGTGCATGGGGGGTCTTTTTTAAACAGGATTTTTGAATGTCTGGGTTTGGCTGTATCACATTCCCCTGCTGACAGCAAAACCATCCACGGACAGAGGAAAGAGCGACTACAGAAACCAGTTATCAGTGCTAATTCTGAAGGGTTACCAATATTAGATTCAAAGAAAAAAATCCTTAGAAATAATAGCAAGAGAAAGGAGACATTAATTAAAAAAATTACCTGTCTTTCAAGTAATATCATGCCCCTCTGCATCTAGTGAAAAGCAGAAAGAAGCACTCTGTTTTACATTTATCTGTTGTTACTTTTATCTGAATTTCTTCAAAATGTTTTTGACCCTCCTACCCCTCTGTGAACTGACCCTTCCCTTCCCATCTTTCTAGAAGTTATTACTCAAATGAACAGAATGTTCCAAAGCTGGTTTATAGCACAGAGCATAACAGTTCCCTTAAAGAGAAGAGAAACTATTCTACAGGAAGCTAAAGCAAACATTAAATTACACAAATATGTATTCAAAAGCAGGAAATGCCATTGTTGAGAGTGCAAGAAGTTCAACTCTGCTATCTTCACATGAATGATTAAATATCTTCTAATTGTGTGACTAACTATTTCTAAATAAGATAATATATCACATTTGTCATTCTCTGCGTGTGGACAGTTCTGTATATAACATGTACAGAATCGTTTAAGAAAATGTCTACACACAATGCACAAACAGACTTAGCATTCTTACTCCCATGCACATAAGTTGGCAGCTAGTTTCATTTAGGAACTATTTACTGAAGAAAACCAGAGTTACAAACTCAGGAGAACAGGTATTCACACACCTAGGGTTCCAAAAGGTTTGCAAGGGACCACAATAAAAAGAAGTCTGTGCAGCACAAAGGCATCACATAATTGACAATTATATTGTAAATAAATATCTAAATTACAAAAAGTATTGTAGATGCCTTTGAGAAAAATGAATGCTTTGACTGATAATGATTTCAATCAGTGTGAGAGCTGATGTCTTTTTTTGCAAGACATGTTCAAATCCTCTTTACCGCAGGCAAGAATTCCATAAAAATGTTTGAGAGGGGATATAATAATCTTGCTTAGGCCAGAACAGGTCACTGGTGCAGAAACTACAGATGAGAAAAAAGTAACAGTAAACTAAACAAAAAACTGTATCTTCTTTCCAAAGAAGCAGTTCTAGCTCCTCAGTCCTCCTTGGACACTGTGACCACAGCAGCAAAGGCAGCTAGTACAAGTTAAGATGATGACTACTTCTAGCATCACCTCTAAAACAAGACATAAAACTACTACTGAGCAGTGTCAGCTCTTAACTTCAAGTAGTGCTGTAGAGGAGGCCTTCACATACAGCCATCAGCCCGTCACCCTTCCACCCTGAGGTAGGAACAGCCAATTTCTTTTGCTGTGTCACTGAACACCAGGCTCTACGAGCTGCAGGCACCCGTTCCCCGGGTGCGTCTGGGAACCAAAGGTATTCATTTCAGAAAGATGAGTATCATGCCTCACAAAGTCCACTTAGAGGAAGAACTGACTCAAGGGACAAGTGTTTTCTGAGGCAGAGGGACACAGGAAAGAGTAGGTACAATCCAACATTTGCCTAAGGCATCAGTATACCCAAGGCCATGTCTGAGTGGCAAAAGCATCTGTGCAATGAAAAGAACATATAAGAGACTGGCATGATTGTAAAGGAAATGGTAAGGGGCTAGGCAGGGCGATAGATTTGAACCAACCTCTTGTTTGCTTTCTCACCTTTCTCTACCCTAGAAACTCCAGCCTAATGACTATGGCACATATGACACACGTTTAAATTCCAGAGTAATGACAATACTTTCCATGGAAAGCAGTAAGTGCATCAGAGAAGGGCATAGACCCATAGGGCCATTTTCTATCTCTTCCCCAAAATATAGTGCCATCATTTAAAGACATTTGAAGTATTTCTTTTCTCTTTCTTTTTTTTTTTCCAGGCACTTTAAGATGTGTTTAATTGTCTCATGATCCAATTTACTTGCACAGTGCCCTACCAGCATTGATAATTGTTGGAACAGTTGTTTAGTGACAATTTCCTAAAGCACAGAGAAGCTCATTCTGGACATTACTAGCTCAGAAACAGCAATGCAATTATATCCTGGAAACTGGATTCCCTCTAAAAGCTGATCTGTCACAAGCAAAAGTAGAAAAAATTAGATTCCTTCATAACTGACCCCCTCACTCAATGTTTACCGACACCGAATACACTATAGGATCCTATTCTTTTTACCAAGCCTCTAGTTCTGCTGCTCACAAACATATAATCAGTGTCCTAGCTGCTGAGAGGCTATCCAGATACGTCTGGCATTTCAGACTGCTCCTTAAGTAGGGAACCATTAGTGTACTACTCCTGTGCATGCAAATGAAAGGATATGAATGTCGCAAGGACTGGACAAGACCTCCTATCAAAAAAACTCTGCTAATGTTGATAAAGAAGCCTGTAGTTTCAAAGAGAAATTTCAGGGCCACAGCCCAGCCTCTGCCATGTGCCATCTGCATAGTCATTGTGTAAAAACCATTTGAGTGTGAATTCCTTAAGCGAGCCTTCTAAATATGCACATGCTCCCAAATATGTGTGCACTCCAAATGAATGCCACATTAGATCCTGATGGTCAGACAGGCAGGCAAATTCCCACTCAGAGCATATTGCTAAAGCTGTGGGTCTGCACAACCACACTGAATGAAGATGCAGATGATGAATTCTGATGTTTGTGCGTGCCCAGCTGAGCAGAAATTTAGGGTTCAGCAGCAGAGATCTGGAATTATAATGACCATAAATCCTCTCAGGGATTTAAGCACCATTAAGGTTCTTTAGCTCTTGAACTAAAATTCAAGCACTACAGAGTATTTCTAAGTATGGATAAGCATATGCATTAGTAAGGGAACAGAAGGTAGTGCCCAATTTCCTTTAAAATGAATTCTGTGTAAAACACTCAGTTAACGTTTTGAGGTCACCCTAGTAACACGATCAACATTACCATAGTATATGGAATGTCTTTCTTGTATGGAAAGACAGATCACTCCGACATCATGAAAAGGTAATTCTACTTCTCTGACTCATGGTAATAAACCCACACTTGTGGAGTGAAATGGACAGTCACCAACCATCTTGAGGTCCCAATGATGTCAGGTTAGTTGACTATTCAATATGTGTAAATTTGAAAAAACACAGTAAATGTCATACTTAAATTTATAATCCCCCAAAGTTCAGCATGTTCTGAGCAATTAGCACAAAATTACTGCCAGAGATGTGATATAGGAGAACAAGTAACACTTTAAAAAGATACAGATGTTAAATGTGCATGTGCCTTTGAGAGTCATGTTAAGCATTTAAAAATAACCTCAGTGTTTGCTGGTGCATTTAGATTTTATAATATCTAGGACTGGCAGAGGACTCTGTGGTTCTCGTTCTGTACCATATCATGCGTGTAATCTGCAATAAATTTCAGAGGGAGGTCTTTTTTGTCCCTTCCAGACTTTTACTAAGTAAGAGCACAGCAAGCTAAATTCACAACCGGGGTAGGCATAAGCATCTCCAAAACCTCTATGGGTCAAATTTAACAGTGACCAAATAGTGGTACAAACCATAATCCTGGTGTCTAAGAGAAGCAAATTATTGACTTCAGTGGTTATACTTCAGAGTCTGTAAGATGAGAATCAACTTACAGGTAATATAAACTGTTCACAGATAGGTGCTGGGCAGAGTGACCTGCACAAATTTAACATGTACTGGCTTGTAAAATTAATATAATATTATCTGCCTTATGGCAGAAAGCAATGACAGACATGGCAGCAGCAGCCTCAGTAACAAGCATTGAGACAGTGGGTTGTAAGTTTTCCCTCTGAGCTCTCAATTATATGTATCTACCCTCCTCATCAGGTAAGCTACATTTTTAAACTGAAAAACAAATACTTTCGCATCCCAAGAGTGTCACAAAAGCTGTTCTGGCAGAGAAAGTTGAAAGCCAATAGATAAATAAAGCATTTCTCTTGCATTCTGTCTTTCTGGATGAACAGAACTTGGAAGTGTTACAACAAAGGGTAAAACAAGTTAGAAAACTACAGTTTTCCCTCTCTGGCTCTTTTTCAGTCCTTGCCTCCCTTCCTGCTCTGGGCTCCCACCTCCCTACTCAAAACACAAATCACCAGCACATCTATCAATGGATTCTCTTTCCTGCAGCTCCCAAGACTCCCAGCAAAACCCAGACCATTACCAGTTCCTTCAAACTCAGCCATGCTTCCCAGTGCTGCTGCACTCAGTGTGCGCTGCATAGCTTCTGTGGAGAGGCTGAGTGCATCACTAATGGCAATTATTCCAATAGCACCTAATGCCCAGCCCGTGGTGACATGAATAACTAACAGGAGAGCTTAAGATTGGACAGTTCTCCCCAAATATATAGGTTATCTTCTCACACTTCTTCCTCTTCAGCATCTCCATTACACTTGTTTTGCATGCTTGCCAAGTGCTGAATTAGCTCAAGTTACTGCATTTTATCACATACTCCTCTTTTAGGAATAATTTACATACAATGAGAAACTTACACCATGATTTAAGTCATTGTTAAACTTGTCTCAGTATACATCATCATTAACACTGCTTAGAAACCACACATGAATTTGTGGCTTTCTTATACCACCAAACAGCAGACAAACACAAAGTAATAGACCATTCTTTGAAATGCTAAAATCCTGCCTAGAAGACAGGCAGGGTACAAAAAGTTTTTTTAATTCCCATTTTATGAGTGGGGACCAGGGAGATTTGATCACAAAGTAGTTTTCTTATTTTAAATAGACGGGAAACCCAGCCCATGAAACCTGCTGGGAGACATACAGTGTTCCACACATTCTCATTAAGTGGGCTATTTCATTACTACGAGTGAAAACTGTTTTGTTTTTAAATAGAAAAAATAAACCCCTTTTTTTTTAAAAAAAAAAAAAAGGTCATGAGCAAAACAGTCTGTTTCAAACCCTTGGCACTAAAAACACCCACCACCTATTGCTATTGCAATACCAGTTTTAATTTTCAGTAAACTCTGACCACTATATAACTGCCCTCACCGGGCATGGACAAACAAGTGTCTGTAATGTAAGGCTTCACAAGCAGCAAGCAGCACGTTGAGCTCGAGGTCAGCTTCTTAAGCCTTGGAACAGATAGAGAGCTTCGTATTACCTCATCTTTCATCAATCTGCTAAGAAACAAACCAAGCCAAAGTTATGCCCTTCAGCCTTTCAAACAAATTCTGACCAATCTGGACTTTAATCTAGAGAGTTCATGGTTTTGTGCATCTCCCAGAGGTAAGTGTAATTTTCTTGCTAATATGTAGCAGAAACTTTCCCCTGCCTGTAAGTTTTTAGATGGTTACACAGACAGCTAGAGAGCCAAAATCATAGATTGAAAGTGAACAGTCAGTTCTGAAAATCTGGATTCGTTTTCCATAAAAAGCTCAGAGGTAGACATTTCTTCATAAAGAGAGGTAAGAGGATTCTCTTTGGCTCTACTGTCATGAATCTCCATTTACTTAATAGAGCAAAAACACAGAATATTATTTTACCAGAGTAAAAAAACAGGGCAATTGACTGCAAACATACCTTGCAGGGACGTGCCAGAAATACTTACTGGATGGAATGATACAAAGGAACTGAAGTTTGGTTCTGGGGTTTATATCCTACGATCCTGAGTTGGTAAAGATGGGAAATGGTGCCAAAAAACCTGTAAGACTATTTAAGGCAGAGGAAAATATATTCATCTGCTTTTTAAATAGGAACAGAGATAAATAGCATCATAATCTGCAGACAAAATAGAAGAGAAAAATATAAAAAGAAAGAAAAATTATTTCAGGACCCTCTCAGAAATTAACATTCCCAGAAGATGATTCTGGGAGAGGATTTCCCTGAAATACCCTTACTTCTGATAAATCATAGATCAGTGCACGCAGCCTGTGGAAGAAGACAGTTTCTTGCATCTCTCTTGACTGCTAAGGAAAATAGTCACCATCCACAGGAAGGAAGATAATGAAAGGAAATATTAGGGACTGTGGAAAATTAGAGGGGAAGAACACAACCTGCAATCGGTTCCTTTCATAGGCATCATGAATAATGATGGTTTCTGCACCTAGTAACACAGAGCAGCTTGAATGAAAATGATTCCCGTTTCCAACAGATACAACAAAAGGCAAAATTCAATTCTTGCAATCTAGTTTTTTACTAGTTCCCTAATGGTTGGTTCTTGTACATAATTTGATCGCTCAAACCCAGAAATGCCTAGCTCATATGGAGACCTTGTAATTCACACACATGCATAGCACTTCAACACGAACTGTGGGCATGCTATGAGTAGCACAACACTGAATCACAAAGCTGTGGAGTATTTCATTTCTAGTACGGATAGCGAGAAATAAGATAGAACTCAAATGTAGGGTTTCTATTCACCGTTTCCTTCTATGAAATGTGGTATTTCCAGTACGTGTTTCTCAACCAAACCATCCCCTGATCAGCTCCTGTGAACAGCTCAAAGACAGTAACCAGATACTTGCTGGCTGGATAGTAGGCAACAGCAAGCAGAAGTGAAACAAGCTTTCAAAAGCACTTTACTCAGAGCAGCTCCATTCCTTCTCCCCCACTGACAGAAGATAAGACAGTGCATTAACACTTAATATCCAAGTGTAACTAACCTTTCCGTTTCCTCTCCCATCCTCCAACCAACAAGCACAGTTCTTTGAAAGATTACATGTTTTGCTTCTTAGATTAACTCAGCACTGTGTCATCAAATGTCAAGTCCCAGTGCCAAAACGATGCAGTTATTATGCATAGCTTGTGCAAGGCCTTTACATATTTCTTGCATTAAACTATGAGTCTATCTTGCATCATCTTGATGATTTTTGTATTTTAGTTAATTTGAAACAGCATCGCATGTAGTAAGCTGCACAGAGTTTGGCTCTTTAATGGTAAGCCAACATTAAGCAGATACTCAGACGAGTCACACCAAGGCTGCTGGAATTTCTACAGGAACGATGATTATTCTCTTAGAACAGTGCTGGTTTTGGCTGCTTTCAGCAGGCTGGGCGGCATCGTCAGAAGCAGATCATTAAAGCTCGACACGTTCCCAAAAGTCATAAACCCAACTGGGTAGGCTGGAAAGAGGTTTATAGGTTTTCTATTTTTATCTGACGATAAAAACTTAAGTTGCTTTGGCCCGAATCCTGCAACGCATTGCCTTACAGCGGCCCAGGGAGGCGCCGAGCCCCCTCGCTTTCAGGGGGACCCTCCGCTGACAGGCCCGGGGCGGGGCGGCCTGCAGGCCCGGGGCCTGCCGTGCGCTCTCCTCCCCTGCTGCACCAGGAAGGGCCGCCTGGGCAAGTTTTCGCTTTCTTCATGGTAATCCCGAAACTCTAGATTTTTAATTGCAAAGGCTTTCACTTTCTGCTGGTCGCCGGGGCAGGGCGGGCGCGCTGCCGCTAGGGGACACTGTGGCCACGGTTACCTCGGGCGGGCGGATACTCCCGCGGGCCC
>NW_009646631.1:819023-835625 GCF_000708025.1 Charadrius vociferus | reverse complement strand
GTCACTTCCAGGCACGCCGAACCCGCGCGGCCTGATGGTATGTACAGGGACTTCCCCGTGTTTCAGCAGGGCCGGATCCTGTAAATGAAAATTCAGACCCTGCTGGTTATCTGGATGGAGAGTCCCTGAAGGCAATTTATAGACTGTATTTCATGACTAACGAAATATGGTCACTGGGATTTTCTGATGTCTTTCACGTAGAGCTGCTGCTACGAGAGCAGAACACGAGACATGGCAGCAGTGGCAGGCGGAGCAAACATCTATGTGCATTGAGCCTGTTCCACTGCACGGATAAGATACCATAGCCATTTGTGTGGTTCCAAGCACTTCAGATCGCAGCCGTACAGCTATTGCTGCATGCAAACACTGCACGAAAGCAGTGGGCCACAGAGTGACAGACAACTGTCAAAGAACTCAGCTGACAGCCTTGACATGTGTCCTCAGAGCACACGCAGAAACACTAACTCAAATTCCCAAAATGGGATGGCCATTTTAGCAAGCACAACAAGATTGTGGCACATCAGTCTTGCTGAAGTCACATAACGGTGAAAGTTCTGCACAGTCATGCCGTTTCCCCATCAGCACTGTTCCAATGTAGCCCATAATAACAGGAACCTGAACAATTAGCTCTGCTGCTCAGCGTGGCTAACTATCCCATCTTGTCAATTCATCTGCGTTGCTCCCCATACTGATTTATTTCATTTATCACAATCTGCCTTGGGCCGTACAGATGTGCTCTCAGGTTTATACATGCACTCAGAGAGCAAGCAGTTATGGTGTAAAAAAGTAAGCAACCCATAAGAGAGTATGTATAACAATCAGGTAAACTCTCTGTAGCCACTTCAATACAAAGATTGGGAGGGACCTCAAGGCATAGTTTGATCATTAGTTGACAATAATCTGCTCTGCTGATTCTGCTATAGAACTAGCATCTTCTGACAAGAAAGTGGTAACAAACATTTCCAAGGTCATCTTGACAGGAGCGGCCCCCACAACTTAAGCCACATTGTCCTTGAAATGCTGAGCAAAGGAACGTCTAACTGCTTTTTAAAAGCAGGCACATAAACTCACTAACACAACAGTTAAGCACTTTTGGAAAAATGTTACCCCAAATCATTCTCTCTCAGCTGGAAGCAGAATGCATTTTATATCAGGTGCAATTACTCATTTAAACAGCTTTATCTTAAGGCTTTTAGTATTTTACTTTTACAGCTACTTGTCCAAACTGTAGCCAACACTTCATTCACTGCTCCTTCAGTCAATGCTTGGAGTCCTCTTAGAGAGGTACATAAATCCTGGACTGTACTGACCATGCCTACTCAGCAAGAATAATATGCATTCAGGGGCTGACCACCCAAAGCCTTGTCCCCCAAGGCAGTGAGTTCAGTGTAAACTCAGGAAGGATTCCCCGGGTGTCGCTTTTCATGTGATTGTTCCGAACCCTTAACCAATGCTATGAAGGGCAAGTCTTAAAGGAATTGTTGCTAGCCAATCGGTTTAATTTTTTTACATGATTATTGCTGGAAAAATCAGAAAGAACTGAAATATGGGGTATGTAGGGGAAAAGTATGTGACTCAGTAAGAACGCTTAATATTCTGAGTGGCCTTTTGGGAAGCTAAACCTCACCTGAGAAAATTGTTAATGTTTCGCAGCTCCCAGGGGAGTCCTGTGGAACATATTCCTGTGGGTCATAGACTCACGTCTTGCCTGGCAGTCATGCCTTATTGCTTGTGAACCACTGTTCTATACATCAGATGCTGTGTAAGACATTTTTCCACTACTGTACATTTTTCAAGTCCTTCTGTAATAAAAAATCATATGAGGAAACTACAAGAAGCACTCACTTCCAAATGGCCTTATTCTATTTTATTGGTAATGGCAAACCTTTCTACAGAGTGGATTGACTCTGTGTGAAGCTGCTTGATTCATGGGATTCAAATGCATTGGGCATATCATGCTCACATTGCTGCAAAGGCAAGTTTAGGGTTTTGAAATGCTAAAAATAATTATGAAGAGTAATCTCTCACTGGGTATCAACCAGTACTGCTTTGGCAAGTATCAGGATAGAGATGAAAACGATTTATTACTTAACTCCTTCCCTTGAAGTCATGAATTTCTTAAAAAATAAAAACAAGTGTGACACTAAAGGTTCACAAAATACCTAAGAAGGTGCTACCAGAAAGAATACCTCCATATACAAAATCAAAAAGTCATCATTCTCATCACAGACAAACTTCAAAATCAGTTATGAATTCTTCCAATGTTTTCTCTACCTTGTTTGTTCCCAAAGGAAAGTGGAGAAGGAGAGGAATCTTTTCAAGTTATTAAATCAGAATCAATGAAGTTCCAGAGAAATGATGACCATTAAGAACATAGTTCTGAGTAACCAGCTTGTCATCTTCATCTGCATGAAAGTGGTCAATTCAGGAAATGAGTGATACCATCACAACTGCCTATTAATGTCCAAGGGTTCAGCTATTACTAAAGCATGTTAACAAGGCAGCTGAGATATGTATGCATCAATCAAGTGACAGATAATCTGTCCTGTTTATGTATACATATGTTGGACGCCAAATGAGGGTGAAGGGGTTCATGACACAAGTGTTCAGTAGCAAGCATGACCTACCAATTCAAGGCATTCCCCCGCTTTTACTTCTGTCTGTCTGCTCCCCTCTTCCAGATGTGCCATTCCTGTTGTTTGAAAAGCCATTCTGTGAACAGAATCAGACAACTGACACTCAAAAAAAAAGGATCTTTTTTTCATGCAGGATTACTTTTCAAGTAACTCATGTTCACCCACAGGGTTTATTATGCAGCCCCTAAGCATTGTGCTGGCACCACAGGGAGGGCAGCAATACAGGAGAAGGGTGGGGGTGAGCAGGTAAGACCTGCTTTAGACAGTGTTGCCACCCCAAAAACTGTGCAGCTAATCTCTCAAACAAAGGATTGCTATGTGTGCTTTTACACATTACATCCATGCACCCTGAAAATACACTCAAACAGTGTTAATATGGCATGAAATTCTAGCCTAGGTGGATTTCAGAAGCAACCAAAGCTCATTTTTTCCTCTGGATGTCTGAAGTCTGTACCCTTTCCCTTGGTCTTCCCCCACACTCAGTAGGAACTGAGCACCTTGGCTGAAACCCTGGCAGAAAGGCAGTCCCTGATGACAAATCCCACTGACTTGGGGGGAGGAGAGGAGCAGGTTTCACAACAGTTCTTCTCACAAGTTTAAAACCAAAACTTCTCACTCTTTGACTCCATCAGTAATAAAACGCAAAAAAAGCGAACTGCAATGTCTTACCTTGAAGCATCAGTGGCCTTTCAGAGAAACCAAGGCATCTGAGCGAGAACTGAAGTAAGCTAAGCAGGGGTATACCCTCCTCTATCAGTTCTGGTAATCAATGGCAGAGGAGCAGAGTGATATCCATGCAGTAAAAACCGTGGCTGCTAAATTTACCAGAGGCAGTTTATCAGTGCTCTTACTCAGCTGGAATGTACCCACATGAACAGCCTTACTGAAGTCAGCTTGTGAATTAGAGAAATGCCATACACACCCATTTTTAAATATCTTTGTATTACCAAGATGGCATAAAGGGGGGGGTGGGGAAAGAAACAGGTGTGATGTTTCATTGTACTAGTTAAGTTGTTGGGGCTACAATTTTGACATCAGTAAGGCAAATAATCCAAGTGCTTGGCAACATATGCAGCTGTTTAGAATTTCCCATAAGATTTTGAGAAAATCTAGACTGTGACATGCAAGTTCAGAACCTGAATACGGATCCAGGCACGCAAACCTCTTGTGCTCTCACTGGGAGTATCAGCACACAATTAAATGAAAATATTTCAATTTACTAACTACAGTGCTGAAACAGTAATACAAGTCTCGGTTTGCAGTCTGAGAAGATCCACTTTCGTGCCACATATACATGAATTAAACTCACCTCATACAATTCCCTGAGAGGACTGAAGATTAAAAAGAAATCTGCTCCATTAAACTTGGGAGAATAACCTGAGAGAACTAACCCTTGGTTGCTAATTGAATGACATCAGAAAGCAGCCATCAGCAGCATTCTGCCAATTTCCTAGACACTGGAGAGTTTTGGTAAGAGTTGCATTAAATGATCTGTCATCAACTGAATATGAATCTCTTAGTATTTTATTACTCAGTCTTAAACAGGGCCTTCTGGAGGGCATAAATTATTGGCAATGGGAGACAGTAATTGCAAAGTGAGGTATAGTGTAGAAAACATGACAAGTGAGTTAAAACAGTGTCTGGGGGCCATTTAATATTGTGCTGGCAAACAGAACATGTTATAAAACTATTTTAGAGAAAACAGATAGAATGCAGGAATCTAGTTGCTAAACTACAGAAAGGAACCCTGAAGCAGAAAATTCAATTTTTCATTTCTCACATTAAGGCATAAACTTTCAGGCTACGCTCCTTTAACGGAGCAGTAGATTCTGCCTATACAGACCACCAAGTGGATGTGCTGAATTTCTTGAATGTGCTGCAGGACCGGACACATTTTTTAAACATGTAGTAATCGCTGTACATGAGATGCCATGTTCCATGGTCTGCCTTTGGGCGCCATGTGGCTGATGACAGTCTCGCTGAACTCAGTGGTGAAGGGGGTCCAAGTAAAAGCAGAGTTAAACTGAGGAAATATGCACTCTACACGTGCGTAACTCTGCCATAGTTCTGTTGTAGTTAAGAAAATAATTCACTAAAGTGAAAACAAAATCACATGGAATTATTACAGTGCAAATATCCCAACCTGAACCAAGTACGAACCAATACTGTATCCTGTGAAGGGACGGTAAGAAAAACTAAAACCAAAGTGTACAAAGGATCATCTGTCACACGACAGGGCAGATGGCTGATAAAAAGATAAGTGGCTTTGGAAAGCATCACTGAATTATTAGGAAGCCTCAACCTATGAGACACAGAACTGACCATTTCAGGCCACATGATACAGCCTGATGTTCCCACAGCTGTCATTATTGCAGCACAAAGCATGAATAATAGCAGAGCAGTTTTCTTCAAGTGTATCAGTGCATGGAAAGACCAGGAAAGTACTGCAACATTTCCCTGAATTGGCTACTCAGTGCAACAAATCCTTTGCCTTGAAGAACTTACATTCTTAGCAGGTAAAATGGGCAGGTGGCGCTGGAAAGAGATACATTTCACCTGATAAATGACCAACAGCAACGTACCTTGCCAAGCACGACGGTCCTGAATGAAGACCATTTCTCCATTAAACAGCATTTTGAAAATATATAGCATAATGAAAAAAAAAGTGGTAGTGGTGATGGTTCTTGTTGTTATTATTATTGTTATTGAAATTGGAATGTTCCTAAGCAAAGAGCTGGAAACTGCATGTTGATTTGGGATAGATTATTGCTTTCTCACTCACTCCCTTTTAATATGCATTCAATAACTGAATTATTGCTCTTGAAACACAGCTGCAGCTACTTAGGTATAAAACAAGTATGCAGACTGTGTAATGGGATTTTTATTAAGAAACAATGCAACAGTTTAATATCCTTGTGCTATCATTTGTAATAGTATATTCTTCAAGTTTGTGACAGCAAACCAAGAAAACGACAGTTAAGAGTCTCTCCGTATGCATCTGATGCCACATATTGTGATAAAAGTGAAATTGAAAACACACCAACCATTTTTCTTTTGAATGTATATAGCTGGTATTTAAAAATTAAAATATTTTCATTTTCCCAACCACTATAAAAGCTATAACTGGACTTCAAAGTAACTATCTGCAACTGTATGTTGTTTCCTGAATGTGTGGTTGGAAATGTAAAGAAAATAAATGTAAACAAATAATGATGGAAAACCAATTAGTGAAAACATCAGGAGCTGTTTTTCATATGAATTAAATAGAATATTTTTAATTTTGTAAAATATCAACCAAATCAGCACAGAAAGCTGATAATCTAATAATTTATGGGGAAAATGTTTTGATGACATAGTTTCTTAACATGATGGTAAAAATACAGATGTCTTCACATGTGAGTGTCATTTAGAATTGCTCATGAAAAGCCTGAGTAGTCATGTAACTTTATATTACAGCTCTCAATCACCCATATCCCTGTTTATACTCTTCTGCTTGAATTGTATCCACAATTAGATCCTGTCCCTGCTGCAAGCTGCTCTGCGTAGGCTGACATCACTGACTGTTCAAGACTCCCTGAGTTATCTGAAACTCCAGATAGGAGAAGTGTGGAACTACCAGCAGGACAAAGGTTCAAACCGAGACAGGCTCCCTCAGCGTTTTATTCACCTGGAAAAAAGGGACTTCTGTGCTTACATAAACAATACATAAGCTGTTGTCATTAATTTCTTCACCTGTATGATCAAAAAGTCTCTTTCAGATTTGATGGCTTTTGGCCATTAATCAAGTCCTTAAACACGGCTGATGGATCACCTACCCCTAGAAAGGCATGAGCAAAGGTGCGTAACCTCTCAGAGCACTGACAGAATAGGTCCTGAGTCCATACTGGAACTTAGCAAACAAATGGGATGACCAGAATTTACAAGGGAAATTTCTAGCCTATGTACTATTGTCATTTACAGTAAAAAAGAAAGAAAAAATATTCATCTCTAGAGATTATTTACCTCGCAACCCAATAGTGCACTTGGAAATTACTGTACCCTAAAACAGCTCTGATAAGCAAAGATGAAACTCAAATAGCTAAAAGGGAACTAGCAGATCTCTTGCTTAGTATCAAATCCTGTTTTAAAACCTTCTGCTCTTAAAGACATCCTGTTTATATATTTAATCAATGAACTGGATGTAAGAGAAACAAAAATTGCCTGCAATCCTCTGCAAAATGCATATTTGCAAAGTTGGAGTAATTCAGCTTTTAAACTAAACAACTAAATAGTTTAGGAAATTCCCCAAATTCCTGTTAGATTTTGTTTCTGTTTCTCTGTGAACAGTTTTCTGATTTCTCTGGGAACGTACTATGGTTCAATTGTAGGCATTTAGGAAAAAAAATAAATCCCTTTCTTTTCTTCTCTTTCCTTACCTGGATGTTGTCAAAGCTTTCAATTTGATAAGAGACTCTGCCTCTGACAAAATCTTACACCTGTGTTAGCTCTCCTGTCAAAATGAGCTTCTGGATAGCGATGCAAGATTCAGGGACTTCGGGGGGGGTGTGTGTGTGCTTTTATTTGTTTTGGTTTGTTTGTTTGTTTTAAGATGATCTTGCTTTTAAAGATTAATTGCAAGCCTTCTCCAAAGAGAATAAGGACATGGGACAGGAGGAAATATTTTGGATCACCAGTATACTCAATTGGTCTCACATCAAATAACCAAGCTTCATCCTAAAACGAAGCAGGTTGCATGCATACATGCCTACCTACAAAATTGCTCACTACACCATTTCTGTTGGAAGGCCATTCCTGAGCATCTTTCTTCTGACACGTAGAAACTTCTTCACACGTATAGCTCAAAAATATGTACAAATTATACCTACTTATTCTTCTACTAAAATTACTTCTTATCTACGATAGCGCTTTCCCTTACCTGGTCTTTACTCCCTGTAATTGCGTAGACGGTGATCCCATCATTTCTCAGACTTTATTTGTTTAAAATGAAGTCTCAAAAAGATAGATTCCTCATTCCCTTTATCTTCCTAATAGCCCTTCTATGTACCTGTACCGGTTTGGTTCATCTTTCTTTGTCATGGTTGAGCAGAAATGTATGCAGAATTCCAGACGGGGTTTTGCCAGGCCTTTGCATAATTACATTGACTCTTTAAAAGCACAAATACACAAATAAAGAAATAACCCCGCTACTATGCATCTGAGTTCCTATTGAACTTCCTTTTTGCCCCACTGCATTGGTGCCTCAGCATCAGTTACTGACTAATAAGCCTTTGTTTGTTCATTCCATTGTCATTTCCAGTTGATGAATCTCCACCTTGTGACAGAAATTCTTGTTAATAGTTTTTCAAGCCTGTGCCTATACTTTGCATCATGACAGGGTGCTAGATAAAAAGGTGGGACCAGATGATCTTTTGAGGTCCCTTCCAACCTGGGCTGTTCTATGATTCTGTGATTAATTATCACGGCATTTCTATTCTCTTCTTCAAGGCCATGCAGTTTCTTTTGCATGAGATTTCAATCTTCTGTGCTAATGGTTCCTTTGTATCCAAAGTCCTTACCAAAGATACCAAACAGGAGTGGCCTGCGATCAATCCTTGATAACCTCCGCTTATAAACATTTCTTTAGCCTGGTAGCTCCCTTTTCAAAACAAAATATTGGCATTTTCCTTCATCTAGTTCTCTGGTTATTTTTCAGTTCTTGTACTGTTTCACATCATCTCCAGCTGAAGTAATTGCATCTTGTATAGCATTGCATCAAATATTTAAGCAGAGTCTTGTTGCTTATTCCTTATCCTCAATTATTTTACCTGACAGATAACAAATTAGTATTCTCAAAATTTACTGTACAATGGGAGGACAAACCTTAATAGTTTGCTTATCCCAAGAGAGATTGCTTATGGCCCTTGCTTAGAACCTCAAGAGTTTTGACATTTTAATAGTTTAGAATAATAAAAACATGACAAGTTCATTATGAGACAGTTAAAGGAGAAAGTTCTGCCAGATAATTGGAGACATCTATCCAGAAATGAGTTCTGAGGGCAATGGTCTGTGGTAGACTTAATTGGACAGTACCCAGGTAAGTGCAGCAAGCTCTACTTGCAGTCTATAGAACTTACTAAGCACATACTCTTCTAATGCAGATTTAAAACAAACACACCTATTATCATTTTCTATTTGGCTACATGAAGAAGCTGCTTCAGGATGAGATAAACTAAAATTGAAGCACAGCAGTCATTCAGTACTAACTCCTCAAATGAATGTTTTCATTCTGTACCAAAACAGCCCTTTATGGTTTAGCTTACCCACTTCTAAAGAGAGTTATAATGATTCCGTTAGAGCAGACCAAACACATAACTAGTAGAGAACAGATTAGTTGCAAAAGCTGTGCCAGCTATTCCCAGAATAGTCAAGCCCTTACATGTAATGTCATGGTTTAAAAATTCTACAATGGGAGAAAAAAATCCTACTCTATTCTTACGGATTTTTTCCATAGGAGCTATCTAGGAAAAATCCTGAATGAGTACCAGAAAAGGAGCAATATACAGTAACAATAATCCCAGGGAGGATTGTTACTATGGTTTCCTTATTAAGAAATACCCACTTCAGGTTAGTCTGTAGCTATTCTGGAATTAAATATTACTCAAGTTAGTAAGCATAGTGCCACACGTCCTCTGAGGCATCTGTAGGACTGTTTGTACTTGCACTGAAATCACTGTAAACCCCACGGTTCTGCAAAGAATTAATCCAAATTCTTTCACTCCCTTGTGGATGTGTGCCCACACCGCATGCTGTACGTACATGTAAAACGTTTCTCCAGTGACCACTTGACAGTAACCCAGGGTTTACAAACAGAAAACTCCTGCCCTCCTATAAAGGGAATAACAGTAGTCTTTGTAACAGTAAATAAACCCACCACTTCTCCTGCTTATCAGACATGCTTCCTTCCTGTGACGGGAATTATATCACCCCACTGATGGGAAGAAGAGAAAAGGGATTTTTTTTAAATGGCTGTTTTATCTGTCACTTTCACTGAGGCAGAAATGCTAGACTGATTCACAGATGGAAACCCCAAATGCCATGCAGCAAAGCGTTCATCTATGGACAGGAAACAGTATGTGTTTTATAGGCTAGAGTAAAGGTTATGTCACTTCAAAGCACATAAGTACCTTTTGAAAGACTGCACAGACACCTTCCTTAATATTCAACTGACAAAACCAGCCACACATAAAAGCCTTTAATCATATAGAGAGTGTACCAGGGAAGTAATTTCTATACGGTCCTACAGATTAGCCTTGGTCCTCTAATACTAATAATGCTGTTTTAAATATGTTTTTTAAAAGGTGTATTTTCAGCAAGACTCTGGATGAGTACATGAAGACACATATATGCTCACAGACGTGCATGTAAAACATCAGTGGGAAGGAGCAAGACAATGATCATCTCTCCTAAGGTATAATAGTTGATCTCGGTTATACTCACACTAGCAGTTTTGGGAAGCTTGACTGTCTTTCTGTTGATTTTTTTACCTTTGAAGGCTAAAATTATCTTTTCAAAATATGATCAATTTAAATCTGACCCAACAATAACTGAAAGAAATGAATAGACGAATAGCTGAATTGGACCCAGTCTGCTCCCAGAATGAATACTTTTATCTGTGGGTAATTTTGCACTGAGCATTTTGCTTCTTCATTGGACTCACAGAAAATAGAAAAAGGAAATCCACGCTAACCAAATCTAAGCAAACTGCAACCTTCATTGTGAACCTAAGAGGCAAAATCCAGCTTTCTTGGCAGCCCTCATCTACGTTACGCATCCACAAACAAGACTGCAATTCACAGTGCTCCTCACATGAACCACCAACTGAACACAGAAAGATCTTCCCTATATACCTGTGTCTGAAAAATCATGTGAATGTAACACAGACCACATTTGTCGGGAACAAGTCAAACTAACTGGAAGCTTTCTGAAGCTGGAATACATCAAGCTGTATTTTAGCCATACATTGGTATGAAACATTTTTTGTGATGGTGTAACACCCTACTGCAAAAGCAGAGGTTCGGATTTGAAAAGAACTTTCTGTTGCTTCCTTAACAAATGGGCCTTTTCCTTTCTGTTCTCCTTTCTGGTTCCCTATTCATGTAACAATTATCCCAGGCTCCAGAACACACTTTGGGTTTTGAAACTCCCAGTAAATCAATATCCTTATGAGCAGCAAAGAGTGTAATCAGCCTGTATGCGTATCATACAGGATACACAAGCCTGTGCTTTAACAGTTCATTGTCCCTTTTGCCCCATGATTCAGCTATGACATTAATTCTATAAATATATCCGAACGTTGGGTTTATTTGACTTGGGACACATCTTGCTCACTTCTTTTGCTTAGGGTTCCCAGTTGCCTTTGGCCATTAGTCACACAATATACTGTATTAAAGAGAAGAATGATGCATAAGGCCCTTTGGAAATAGTGCTGGGGGGAAAAAAGTGATGCAATAGATGGAGGAGGAAGAAGCAGTCCAGGCCCTGGAGGGCTCCAAGCCTGCTGTTACTAATGGACATGATGCACTGGCTGGAGCTACACCCTGCGGTTGTGGGAAGGAACTGGTGGCAGTGAGGGCCCCTGCAGGCCTCCCAGCCTTTCCAAGGAATAGTAGCATAAACACAGACTTCGGTTGGTTGGCAGCACACAACGTTGCTGTGAATTCAGCTATCTTCCCCAGTGCACTCTGCGTAGACATTATACAGTTAATAAACAAATAAACTCCAATGCAGAAACAGTGGACTAAAGCTTGCATCACCGAACAAGAATAAACCTTACTGACAAAGAGTGTACAATAGAACTTGGACTAACAAATGATAAGCTGGAGCCAGTTGCTCGGCAGATGTTTAGAAGAATAACTATGTAAGGAGGAACATTTTACACAGTGAACTAGATCTCTACTGCTAGAAGCAAGCATCTGTAGGACAAAAATCTTTACAAGGATTCTGCTGGGATGGACTGTCTTGGACAAGGTGGTTGATCTTTCCCATTTTCAAGGATCTGCGGGGCTCCACAGTAGACCATGCTTTTGCACCAGCCCTGACCTCAACTAGTCACTTCCTATTCCCAGCCTCAGCTCAGTTGCACATACCTTGTTAAGAGATGTGAGACGTCCTCTCTCACTCTCCCTCCATCCTAAGCTATAATGAATTTTTCCGGAGTGAATGTTGTTCATTTCCACTATGTTTCTCCTTCTCCATTACACCTCTACTCTGCCCAAAATACACAGTGGCATCCAGGGCCTGAAGGAATGCAGGTGGGTGGATGAAGATGCTTAAGATAGCTTCCTTTCTTAAGGGTGACACACAGAATTGCATCAAGGACATTATCCAAAATGCATACTTTGAAGTGTCCCGAAACTTGCATTTTCATTGGCACCAGATTTTCTTTGCGGGATGACTCAGTTTCTACAGGACCATAAGAAACTTTGAAGACTGCATTTAGGCCATAGATAGCTTCTGCAAATGCTGAAAATTCTCTTGGGTACAACCTAATTAAAACTTTTCAAGAAGCCAACAGCTCATGCCTGTTGTCTTGAATTTCTAGCCTAAGACAATGTCATGAGAGGACCCTTTAGAAGACAAGAGTTGACTACACAGTTTCCCCAGTTCTATCTTGGCAGTCATTAGCAATGCATCATTCTACTAAAGAAGTTAAAAAAGAAAAGAAATCATTCAGACATTTCAGATAATATTCTGCTGATATATACTGCAGTCCTGGTGAGCGGAGAAATTAATCCCATGAGTTGAACTGAAAAAATCCAAATGCTGAAGTGAGAGAGCTGGCAAAGGAGTGGAGCTTTTTATTATCTACAGGTGCTCTTTGACTGGGAAATACTGCAAGAAAAACACTCTTTTCTGGATCCCAGGCTACAGCATTCACATTTCTAGAGCTTGACACTACTAAGAATCCTCAGAGAAAGTAAACAGATTGTTCTGTATATTTCTCACTAACATTGTCATAATTCTTCCTTTTCATAAAAAAAAAAAAAAAGTTAAAGAAAACATAATACGCTTCTTGCAAGCAGTTATCAAACATCTTCTGTGTGGACATAGAACAAAATGCTTAACTAAACTCAATTTGTTCTATCCACAGACATAATTTACCAGAAGCAATATGCAAGATGAAGGATAAAGATATTTGTTAATTTCCAGTGGGTGCATTAAAACTGTAAGTTTTAAAATCTGCTTTTTAAAACAAGGTGCAGAACCAGAAAACTCTGTTTTGCTTTTCTTCCACGCAAAGCAATCATCATTAGAAAATGGCCAAGCCATATTCTAGGATATAAAGCACTCCAAGAATTGGCAGGGCTGACAATTGGGGTTATTAAAGAAATAAAGACTGGGAAAACTAATTTGTTACACACACTTCAAAATAGGAACAACAAAGAGGAGAAAGCAAATAACAAAACTGACAGGAAGATTAGCATTAGACTTCGGATTTGCACAGTAATGAAAAAGTAGAGATGTTATAAAGACATTGATTATTGAAAAAGGTGGAGAACATGATAAAGATGGGATATCACTTTTATTAAACAAACCTGTTTAGAGAAAAAAAAAACAGCAGCCAGAACATGATATACATGGATGACAAGTGACAAAGGGTTACTGGCAGTGGACGTGTGGGAGAAAGGCATCCCAGCCCAAGGTCGGCACTTTTCCCTGTCCACATTCCATCACGCGATGGTGGGCTGCACCGCACTTTGACATTTCTGAATGCAAAACCGTGGCTTGAAGATTCTACCAAACAAGAAGTTGCATTTTGAATTCTTTTTTCCATACTGGCATTTTCCTGAGATTCAGAAGACTATAACACTTCAACATGGAGAAAAGCTGCATGGTCAAGCCCAGCCCTCTTCGATGGAAGACATTCACCATAAGTAGGCAGTTCTTCAAATCTCCCCTGTTAATGGCACTTTCACGCATCACATTTAAAGGTGATCAAGGAGAGCTCTCATCTTGGCAGGCAGCTGGTGAGCGGGTCAGGTCTTGGTACGGTCACAAAGTTCATGGTGCAGTGCAATAGTGGACAGATCTTTTCATGATCCTTCAACACTTCACTCAAGTGTTTCATTTCATCTGTTAGCTTTCCGATTTCTCTTTTCAGGGAGGTATTTTCTTGCTCAAGAGACTCATATTCCTGGAAGGAGGGGGGGGGGGGAAAAGCCTACTCATAGTCAAAACATTCTTTTCAGTGCTTCCACCTTGAGTATATTCATGCAACTGTACAAAAACTTTGTGGTTTCTTATTACAATGTGCAAAATGCTAGGGTAGGGAAAGACAGACACAGTCTGGGTGCTGGAACAGGGCAAGTGCTTCACGACCTGTGCCCTGACCATTCTGCAACTCCTTTTGTGACCCTGAAGACCAGGAGGTGTCGCTGGCCCTCGGGTCTCCCCAGCAGCCCAGGGCTGCAGGAGTGGGTGGCTGCATCCACGTGGTGGCCTCTTCCAGCCCTGGGCCACCTCTTCTGGGAAGGGCCAAACAGGGCAGCTCTGCACTGTCAGAGCAGAGAAAATGAAAGCACCAAGCGCAGGTAGGCGCTGGGAAACCCCAGTGCCTGGCATTGCCGGTGAGGAAAGAGCAGCCCCTGCCCTGGGCCAGTGCAGGGAAAGGCTGTTTACCCAGGTGCTGGCTGAGACAGACACCTGGCACAACGCACCCACTGCCAACTGGGCTCCTCCAGCCTCACCGGGGCTTGTAGCCACCTGCTCAGATGCCCGGGAACTCAAGAGCAGGAGGACGTGAGCATCATGCCAGCTTGTTCCCAATCCCACTGTGTCACCAGAAGGCCTGACCGCTGCCTTGGTTATCCCTGACCCAGGCTGCTTTTGAGCTAAGGTTTCTCTGGCAATGAATAAGCTGCTATTAAGATGCTCCGCACCATACATCTGTGACGGATGTGAGACTCACGTGTCACATTTTTTGATAACTGCATGTTTCAAGGGTCCCTGCTGTCAAGCCTTCTCATCCCAAACACAAGAGAAGTTCAGAGCCAGCCCACGGAAAACCTGCCGGTGTCTGCACCTCGCTGCTGGCCTAGGGCTCAACACTCACCCACTCAATCTCACCTTCCTGGGAAAGCTTCAGAGCACACTTCAAAGCCTACACATGCCTTAAAAGGCCTGTTTACCAGGCAGCAGGGAGAGCTTCTCATGCAATGCTCCTCTAGGCAGCCTGGCACTGTCTCTGCTGCCCTTTGCTGCAGGTGTTCGAATCCCCTTGCCCTCCCTCGCACCCTTCCACAACCCACCACCTCTCACCCACAGAATAAAATGGGCACGGTCCTCCTAACACATTGTTGTAGCCAACTCCAGCCAAGTTGTCCATCCCTGACCCTGGCTCTGCTCACCTCTTGTTGCCCCAAGCGCCATGGGGTTTGGCTTTGGAGAAAGCGTGACTCTCCCATTGCTCTGTCCCATTTTCAGGGATGAGACTATCAAATTGTTCTTGCTAAGAATGAATGCCTATTCAACCAGATCTGCCTGCACCTGGGAAAACCTGCGTGCCTGAGAACGAAGATTCCCAGCATGCGGAAGATCTTTAAGTCCAGGAGGAACATCAAAGGGGCTGCAGAATGAAATGATTCCACAGAATCATTTCTGCCCATAAATGATTCCACAAAAGCCAGGGGTTACCCCTTTCCAGAAGCACCCTGCACCTGGCGTTCTCAGGCGCTGACTCAGAGGAGGTCTGGGAAAAACCAAACCCCAAATTCCCCACACTGTCCCTCTTGGCCTCTGCTAACTGCCGGCAGATCCTTACACACTGAGAAAGAGAAGAGCCTGTGCTGAACCTCCAGAGCTGAACAACTGACGCAGCCACAATCACAGCAGCAGAACTAACACTTACCCCAAGAGCCCCGGCTGCAACAAAAACACTGTTGTGTGAGGTAACATCCAAAACCAGAGAAAGGGGATTCCTGTCCTCCAGTGTTTGCACTGGGGACATGAGAAAACTATACCACATTGTGATATTGAGAAGAAGTATTAAGAGTTTCTGGAAGAATCAGTTACTTTCATGGTTTTTTTGGAAACACCCACTGTTAGTTATCAGAGCATACAAGTATAACAGCTAACTGAACTGAGCTCTCACGCTTGGAGGTTTTGAAGTTCCTAAGAAGCCTTTTCAACTGGGTATTTCTGTCTCACACCATAGTTTTAGAATTGACTTAAGCCAGCACTGCCACTAAGCAGCATGGTCCCCTCCTCCTCCATCGCCTTCTTCCTCCTAAGGCAGCAAGCATTCACCCACTGCTGCAGCTAATGTGACAAGCTTAACGCTAACCCAGAAGACAATGGGTTTGTTTTAGCCTAGAGGAGCCCTGTGATCCCATTCACTGGGTGGTCAAGGGAGTAGCAAAAACAGGACGGGTGAGGTGAGGGCAGGACCACGTCTCTCAAGTTGCTCCGTCCAACGTGAGCATCAGTGTCCAGGGGTTCCTGACCAGGCACCCTGCAGCACACCTGTCTGCCTCGCACCCACAGCTCTCTGAGATGGATTAGCGTGAAGACAGGCCCACATCTGCTTAAGAAGTCCCATTTATTGTAAAGACCCGTGCTTGGTACCCAATCTGTGCCTGCAAAACATCAAGTACCCATTCACCTCATGAAGTTTATCTGCTTTCTGAGTTTGCTTCTTCCGGCTCCTCTGGGCAGCAACGCGATTTTTTTCTCTCCTCCTTACTTTCCTGTCATCTTCTTCATGACTCTGGAAGACATAAGCCAGAAACATCTCGGTGTTTTTAAAGGTGTGCACGAGCGATGCCCGTTTAAGGGTTGCCAAGCATGAGCACGTACTTGCAATTTCACAGCACCTACCCGCGACCTCCCAGGGACCGCACCGTCCCTGCAAGGGCTGCGCACCCCCTGCACAGGTGGGGCCGGAGGCGGAGGGCTGGAAACCGGCAGAGATGCCCCGGGGCGGGGGGGG
>NW_009646631.1:802339-817915 GCF_000708025.1 Charadrius vociferus | reverse complement strand
CCCAGCCCTCCCGCGGCGTCCCCCGCGCCCCTCCTCCCGGGCCGGAACCTGCCCGGTGCTCGGGGCCGGCTCACCCCCCGCCGCTCCTGCCCGCCGCGCTTCTGCGACATCGGCTCTCAAAAGCGACGTGAGCTCCGGCGAAGCGGCAGCCGGCTCAGCCGGGGTTCACGGGCGTGAGGACACGGCATCCGTGCTGGGATAAAGCGATTTTCACTTTCGCTACTCGCCCTGTTCCTTTAAATAATAAGGAAATGCCACAGGCTTCTTGTAAAGGCGAAGCCAGGCAGGGATTGCTGAAAACACAGTTGCCGCAGACAAAAATCTCTCTGTTGAATTGTTCAGAGAGTACTTTAACAGACTGAACAATGTTTCTTTTACTGCTCCAAACCTGACATTTTAATTGCACCGTTATCTTGGCCCTCCACTCTGAAGGAAGGGAAGGTGTCTGCACCAACAGGTACTTCAACATCATTCTTGCTCTGCCGTAGCTGCATTTGTAACGGATGAGCACTCCCGGCTGTGCTCAACTCACAGGGGCAGATCCATGTGAGGAAGGTGAAGTCCCCCTGAAGTGCAGGGCAGTCATAAAGCCCCAGGTATCTTAATAAACTGGATACTTCCCTATTTTTCTGGTTTCCCCAGAAGTTTGAGTCATCCAGCTTAGATGAAGATGAGGTTACAAAGTTTGCAAACTGAGTAAATATAGACTATCCTTTCAGGAAGATCTGGCTCACAGTTCACGCTGAAGGTGAGAGAAGCACGCTGCCTGGGAGTCCAAGAGTCAAACTGAAGTCTGCGCTCTGCCGCACGTTTCCTGGTAGGCTCCAGCACCATCAGTGTTACTGAAAAGCCTGAGCAGGACTTCCCTGCTGGGAAGTGCTTCTCCCCACCTCAAAGCAGCTTGTGTCTCCATCTTCCAGGCTACCCACACCTTTGCTTTTGCACATTGACAACTCAGTACCTGTGAGACTTCCCCACCCTAATGGTCACAGTGGCCCACAACTTGGGTGGGCACCCTCGCCAAAGTGTCCCGACCTCACCTGCGTCCCCAGACTGCGCTGGGTCTCCCACACGCCTTACAGGATGTTCCCAGCCCCCTGGTTTCTTTACAAGCAGTCTTCCTCCGTCATCCAATGTGAGGATGCTCACCAAGCGGGTGTTCATGGAGGCAGCAGCAGGTGTGGGTTCAGTGATGCTCTCCAGCTGAGGGGATCCAAACCAACATCTGGAAGGCAGCCCTAGCCGCCAGGCAGTAAGCGATTAGAGAGCGAACTGCTCTCAACTGCTCCTTTGAAACAGCACAATCTTGCATTAACTACACGTCATGCAGTTAAAGAAAAGGAGTAGAAATAGGGACTCAAGCAGAGACTTGGTGCGGTTGCTTAAAAAGAGAGCACTGGGCTCCTTGCTGCCATTGTAGCTTATGCACAGCTGAAATAAACAGGACTAGAAGCTGCTATTTTCATAAGGTAGGGGAACAGGTATATTCTCCTGCAATGAAATCTATAAACCATTTGGACAAAATACTTCAACAGCCCTTCAGAGTGATCTGCAGGGAAAGAAAGCCTCCTTCCACAGAGGGACTTCGAGCTGACCCCACACGAAGCTCTTGTGCTGTTCCAGGAATAACACTACTGTTAATGGCAACTGCACACGCAGCAGCAGCATCAAGTTCTGAGCAGCTTACCAAGAATTTATTAGTATTGAATAAATATCTGCTTCATCAAATAACTCTCAGCAGCTGTAGGTTTCCAAGATCCCATAAGCATGGGACAAGTCAAGGGACGGTCCCCGTGAGCCGGAGTAGAGTCTGCTCTTGTTCAAAGTGGCAAAGGAAATGAAAAGGCAAAATTTGCTTGTGGGAACAAGTTTCTGCTCAGTATTAAAGCTATCTCTGGTACATCTGTAGAAATGCCTACACAGTAATTCCAGGTAACGCAGCAGTAAAGGCACAGCGTTTCTATGCAGGACAGAAAACAAGCCCAGAAAGCAGTCTAGTCAGCTGAGTTTACATTTTATAATGGCAGTTTATCAGCGATTTTTGTCTGCACAGAAGCAGCCTACACACATGCAGCCTAGAGCTGCTGAACGCAGCTCAGCACAGCGTGGCTCTTTTGAACCACACAAATCACATCTGGGTTTCAGAGCACCAGGGTGCCCAAGCTTCCAAACAAGACGTCGGTGGGCACATGAAGACTTCTAGAAGAGGGGCTTCCCTGCACGCTGTTTGTAATCCCCTTCGTTCAGAAACTGCACAAAGGAAAAGCATGCGTGGATACTGCTCCAATTTGCAAGTTTTTCTTGGGTAGGGATGGCCCACCCTGAGGAGTGATAGGCGCATCGCTGACAGTAAGCACTAACAAACAGCGAGATGTTCTGCCTCACCCCAAAAAGCCAAGAAATTCAAACTCAGTCTGCAAATGTTCCCAAGCATCCATCACCATCGAGCTGTCTTACAAAATTCAAAGGCTATATAAAGAAAAACTACCAGACATTTCTTGATGCAATACCAATTCGCCTCGAGTTAAAAATAAGAAGTTTGGAGGTTGTGACATTTCAGTAGAAGCCCGATTAGACGCTTGTCTTGCACAACACTGCTGATTTCTATGAAAAGTTAACTGAAGGACAAAAGGCTACGGGAATGGGAAAAAATGAAGTATTTTGTGTATTTCTGCTAGTGGGAAGAACAGATCCCAGGCATGGCGAGTTGCAGGTATCCACTTGCTCTAGAAATTTTTAATAATGATTTGAGAAACAGATGAACATCCATGTTGAGTTGAGCTCATCACAGAACTTGCATTTAAAGGGTCCTCTGACAAATTCCATTGCCTCTTGGCCATAAGTAGCCATCAGAGATTTGTAAATTCACTGTTTATACACTGCGTTTGAATCTTGATTTTTTTCTTTATCCTTCCGTGCACTATTTATTGGGGCAGCATTTCCAGGCACATTTGTTTTCTTTTTCCACCCAGCTGCGGTTGAAACCAGGACCACGGAACAAGGGCCAACTGCCCTAGCTCAGGGCATCCACTCCCCCTTCCTTCAAATCCCACGCATACCAACCGTTCTGCAATTTCTTAACACTAACATGCACTGTAGGGTGAATTCATTAACTCGCTTATGAAGTCTTAATCCACAGTGCTCCTTAGTTCTTAAGGCATTTGTCCTGCGTTGGCCATTTTTGATGGTACCTCTTCAGAGATGTGCCTATTGCTAGCTGTTTTCTGTACCTGCCTATAATTATTCACAGAGAATAGCAGGGAATCTTCCTATTAACACAGAAAATGTTCAAATACTATAATGGTAGCCATGCAAAATCTTGCAGGGGTCATCTTAGTCTAGGAAGACTCAGACTAAAGAGCATCTGTGGATCTTGGTGAAGAAAGCCATGGTGGGGATTTTCAACGCAGCACAGAGCATGCGTACTCAAAGCTGCTAGAAGAGCAAGTTGCTGTGTGAAACACCGTCCCAGTCACACGTTCCACAGCTCTGCCGCTCCAGTCCCTCTCACATCCTGTCCTCTCTTACATTAGATGCTTTGTAGCCCTGAGATTAATAACAGTTGTGAGTTCAAAGGCGGTAAATGGAACTACTTCAGTTACTCGAGCCAAAATTTAACACAGATGTCTTCTAAAGTACACTCACTGTTCAGTCACCATCTATTCCAGGATTAGAACTGACAACATTAGCTGAAACTTTGATCTTCCTTAATTGATTTAATTTACTTTGTATAAAAACACACATTTGTATATACAAGAGTGACGGGAAACAAGTATTTACATATGATTATATATACAAAGTCTCAGTATAGATGCTCACCTTTACAAAATAAATGATGCTAAAATCTGTCACACGTTTTCTTGAAAATTTTCAGTCTCTTAGACGTTAAGTTGGACCCATCTTCTTACCACAGTATATTTCATTAATAAAGCCTCTAAAAAACCTCTCCATTTACTGTGTGAGAAATAGGTTACATGTCAGACGTGAGTATTTACTGCAAGCACATGCAATCTTAAAACAGAAGTAGTTATGAATGGTTAAGGCACAATGCTCAATTTAGTACTTCTGTGCGATCGTCTAGATACTAATGCATAAAGAAAAAAAAAAAGCTAGCTAGCTCAACTTAATACCATTTACTGGTAGCCTATAATGATCTTTAAAGCTCAGTCAAATGTCACAAATGCATACATGACCCAAGTCAAGATCCTGTAATGTGTAGAAATATTGTCCAGGAAACCCCCAGACTGCCTAATTGGACTACATGAAACGAAATCTCAGATGGTAAGATGCAGATGGTCGAATCCTTGTTCAGAAGAGCACACTGCAAGTAAATATATACAATTACTAAAAATCCGAGTTTAAACAAACATGACTATAAATAAGCCCAGTTGACCTACGTTCAGAAAAGGTGGACTAGCAGGGACCAATGTCCCATTTGTGTGTGGATTTTCTAAAAACTGTAACACCGCATCAAAGCTGGCGTTTTCAATATGCTCCGGTGTGAATTTCTTTTTAATTTATATATTAAAAAAAATAGCCACCCAATTCAGTAACAAATGAAGGTGCACGCTTAATGTAAACGAGCACTTAGTGGTTTACTAAAAGACTGCCCACATACATAAAGCATGCGCACAACTCTGAGAAGCATGAGGACTCAAGCTAAATGCTGTAATAAAAGAGCAAAAAAATGAGAGTTAATCAGCAAATATACTTGCTGGATATCAGATGCTACTGGTATGTGTAGGCTTTCATATACCATCAGTGTGACAGTAAAAATAGAAATATTTAAAAGGACTGAAGACTAAATAATGAAGGAAGCTCCCACGTATAGCACTAAAATTAGAGGAGAGATGAAGGTTTAAGAAAAAAAGACTGAGCACACTGAACAAGAATACAACTGAGTTTCCCATCTGAAAATACTATATGAGAAATTCAGGCGCTGAGAGTAATTTTCCTCCGTCGAAGTGGGTAGCGTCTTCTTTCTGGTGAATCTGCAGCTTTTTTTCTTTTTAGCAAAACACAAGGATTTTTACTGGTAGCAGCGTCTGTTGGTGTGACTTCTACCGCTGATGTGAAATTTCGGACATTATTTTCCTCCTTCGCCTTGCAACCAGCAAAGACTTCTTGCCGCAGCTTGCTGAGTTCCAAGGTTGGTTGCCAAGTCAGTGCTTGGGAAAAACCTTCTGCTCTTTCTATTAGCGCTGGGAGAGACTGCAAAAACAAATCCAAGTACCTCAAGTTACACGGGAGAAGTAATGGTTACAATGAGCGAAATGTGTTAATTAGATCTGACAGGCACAAAAGCTTCAGTGTCTGCAGAGATGATCCTGAGGATGGCAGGTGAAGGTTGGGAACTGAGAGCTACCAGCCTAACAGTGACCAGGGTCTGCACTCAAGAGTCACGCAAAGAGTATACCAAGTTTAAACGTTCCTTCTTTACATCTCGAGGCTGAGTAAGTCTCACAGGAACACCACAGTTCATGTCTAAGCCGGTACTGAAGTAATAAATGTCTAAGCTGGTACTGAAGTAACAAATGTCCTGTGCTATATGAAGTTGCATAGGTCTTCAAAAGACGTTTTATTTTTCAGATGCTGCGGGTTCCAAAATCTCTGTAAAAAATAGTTCCTACAGCCACAGGGTAATCTTCCTTCCTACCATGTGAGGAGGAATATTTTACAGATACAACTTCAGCAGTCCAAACCTAAAGATGTCCTTGCTTCCAAAGTACACATGCAGGCTTTTTTGTACAAAACTATAACCAAGATGAGTTAGAACTCCTATTTCATGACATATTATCAGCTTAAGAAAATAAAAAAGATCCTCTTGGATCACCCAGAGATCTCACCTTCATTGCCCCACTGATCTCTTTGGATGCCATTTCTGTCACCTGCTTCAGATCTGCGATGTAAGCATCTACAGAAAGACATAAAGCTCAAATAAACTTCTGAAACGTATCTCTCTCCCTCCAAGACTTGCTATTGGCTTCTTAGAAATTGGACAGAAAAGCAGTAGAGTCCCTGTAGAAAACTTAAGCCTACAACACATCCCTTTCATTATAGCATTGAGGACAACAGCTTGTATGTTATATCTTACTATTATTCATTAGAAAACCTACAGCTTACATAAAACATGAGACACAAAGACAGTATCTGACATAAAAGAGAACAGTCATTAAGAAAAAAAAAAAACTAAGAAAAGATCTGTTTTCAAACCTTTCAAGCTCATATTACATTTGATGATAATGCATGCAAGAAGCAGAATAAATGCAACTATGGAGAGAATGAGATGAAGGAAACCCATTTTAAGAAGGGTAGGGGGAAATAATCTTACATGTCCAACAAGTCAGCTTTTTCAGTAAAAGCTACATTTTTCTCCTGGCTTAACTTTCCAAGCTTTAACACCAACAATAAAAAAAGAACCAAGCGTAAACAACATGAACTGCATTCACTCTTCTGGGTTAATAAGAAAAGAAAGAAAAAGAAGATTTCAGGAACAGTGAAGCAGGTAGCAGGTGCAGAATACTGGGGGAAAACGGCATATATTTGATGGCAGTAGCAATGTGATAAGATCATCAACACCATATACATTTTTGACGGTTAATTCTTTACTCAAGAGTTCAACTCTTTAAATTATTATAAAACTGTTTTGCATGTTGTCCACCATTATTCTGTCTGCGATGCTATGCCATCAACAAAAACTTGAAATCAGCAGATAAGCAAGCCTGCTCCTGGGAACTACACAGCCTCACCTCTACTACTATTATTTTCCTGTAGGGTTTCACCAGTGCCTGCAGTAGGGTACAATGTTAGTCAATTCCTGTATTCTAACACAGGGTGACACTGATCCCCTGCTGAAACACAGTAAGCAGCAAGAGACGGCGTTTTGTTAAATTGCCCATCCACATGCCCAATGTGCTGATCACACATGGTTTAGGAACGCACAATCCATGTATGAACATGGGTGCTAAAATGCACCATCATTCAGAGTTTGGAAGGAAAACCAGTCCAACAGCAGCCTCTTTATCATACCACAGAGGCCTATGAACGGACATTCTCTAAAAGAAGGATATGTCCGTAATGAAGCATTCTTAGAGTAGAGTACTGGGATCAGAAGACTGACAACCCTATGAAACGGCAAGGTTCAGTAAAAGTAAAAATAATTACTTGGAATATTCCACTTATACAGAAAGACTGACACACAGTTAGATGAAATTTGCCTGCAGGACTTCAGCTTGACATGGACAGCATTATATTCCTCAGTGTTCAAGGCTTTCCAAAACATAGGGAAATGAAAAAAGGAAATGAAAGGTATTGAGTAATCTAAACATTTTTGGTTTCTGGCCACTGTACTTGCTAAACTGGGATACATAAACTTCCCAAAGACTACATAATACTAAAATTCAGCACAAACTCTATGCTATCTTGACTAGGACTTTGCTGTTAACAAACCTAAAAGGCAATACCATAGTACAAGCTGTTACTAACTGACAAGAAGTAGTTATTTCACGTCAGAAAAACATAGATCTGGTCACCAGAAACCAAAAGAAACCCAGATATGAAGTGATGCTCTTTACTGCTCCTGTTAGCTGCTTTCCTGCACAGCCTGGCGCTTCTGGAAGCAACGTCTCCTGTTTACAAAGAGGAAATGATGCTTAGAGTGAAGTCAGATCAGCAGGATGAGAACTGGAAGATTAAGCTCAGCTTCTCAAACTTGAACACCACTGCTTGTTACACCACCTTGACATCATGTGCAGTAATCCATAGTGAGGGTTCTGTAACCATGCTTCTCAACTTAGAACAACATTGGTAAATTCTGTCATTTTTCAATACTTGAGAACATGCAAGACAAAACTTTCAATTTCTTAAGGCCACCCTCAAAAAAATCACATCCCAATCACCAACTGCAAAACACATCACCTTGTTCCAAGGAGTTCATATAAGGAATCTTTCAAAAGCGTGTAACAAACTTACGATGTTGTATGCAGTTTTGTTTCTTCATCAACCCTTAGAAATGACACAGGCAGGACAAAATTTTATGCCTACTTTGCAAGTTAGGAGAGTCAACACTGCCATCACCGAGTACCACACAACTGCTTTCAATTCCCTGAAGAAACTGACTGATTAGGAAGAGAGACTGAAGCATTTCTAGTATTCATGTAAAAGGAACACAAGAACGGTCAAAGTATAATGTCAGCGATCCATCTAGTTCCCCATCTGGCCTCCACTAGTGGTGATTAAAGAAGTAAGAAAGCCTATTGAGCGTAGCTCTGGGACAATTTCTGCCCAATACCCACACAGTGGCCAGCTTTCACCTTTAAGTACAGCGCGTAACAGCAGACAGCACTTAGAAGAGAAATGAGTACAACAAACTGATGCTGCAATACATTCAGTTATGACAAACTTCTGGCTAGTTTACTTAATTATTTAAACAGTCAATAATTTTAAACGTGTTTATAGAAAGCTTCTTAAACATTTACAGCTAGTCAGCAGGTAGGCAGTGTTTCCTCACTACAGTTGCCCTCGCCGTGAAATATTTACCTTGAGAAGGGTGCGATTTTATCTCTTCTGGTGTTACAAAAGGCTGGTAGAGCTTCTGCGTATTCAAAAAAAAAAAAAAGAAAAATTCTGAAATACCCTTTTGGTTTAATAGATATCTAATATACACAGAGCAGTCAGAACAATGGAGAAAGGCTAATACAATGAGATGGCAGTGGAATTATTTAGATAAAGAGCGTATTAGAGGTACACTTATAGATACTCTGTTACTGGAAATAGTGTTATGGTTAACAATGTTAAAGTACACTGCAAACACGTCTCCAAAATCAGCTTTAGTTTGCAGAATTCTAATTGTTAAAGCCTGAGAACTAAACTGAAATCCAGGCATTTTGGAAGAAGCATTGCCATCTGCTGCACCACTGAGGAAAAAGAGCTGCTCTGACTTCTAAGGAGCCATTCACAAAAACAGTACGCTTTCACAGAGCAGCAAACTCAAACGAAGGGTATATTAAGACAAAAAGCTAAGAAAAAGCAAACTATTTAAACGACAACATTCTAGCCCTGCAATTACTTATGCATGAATAAGAACACTCTCCTTCACAGACCAGGCTCTCTGGCTCTTTAGTCCTACTGTGAGCCTTGTGACTTGACATCAGTTAATTGTGACATTAAGTTTACTAATAATAAATAACAAATACAACTAATATTTAGTTATGTTAAAATTGGAATTAGAAGCAACTACTGGGGAAGAAGGAAACAAAGCAAAGACAGGGAAACGTAAGTTGTATCATCTGTAAGTTAGTATTTTTCTTCTCTTCAGGAGCTGCCCCTCAACCAAAAACAAGTATGAGGAAAGCTAATTATTCCTCCCTGCAGTTTTTGCCAGAGCAAATTTTTCACAGTTCACACATCTTCTGAGCAAGTTTACAGTAACAGCTCCAAGCAGAAGAACAAACATTGCTTGCATTATCCTCAAACATAACAAAACGTGTCGACTGAAAACCTACAGGATGATCTCTTGCTTTGGCAATTATAGGGAGATGACCACACTAAATGAGTGGTTCTCTCCAGACAAACTGCAGTTAATTACCACATCTTCATAGCTGCTCTTTATGCCTCAGAAAACATGCATCACAGGAGTAGCTAGGGTCAAGAAAGAACATAAAAATCCCTCAGAAGTTGAAAAAAGACTAGCACCTTTGCAGAAGTAGCTGAGAGGGAAAAAAAACCCACTTCATTTACAGAGATAAAATAAAAACTTTCTAATTTTGCCGACACTTTGAATTAAAATAATAATCATGGTGGTGTAAAATTTGAAGAGATCGGCAACAGAAAAAAGGTAGCGTGAGAGGCATTCTCAATAACTAATCCACTTTGGGACTCAGGTAGAACATAGTTTTCCTTTTGCAGAAAGATTAAAAGCTCTTGTTAAATCTTGGTGTTATGCAATGACATGTTTTACTCTAGTTGATTTTTTTTGTTTGTTTTATATTGACAAAACAGAGAGATCACAAAAGGCAATATATGTTAAAAAATATCTCAGGTTTAAGACAAATATATACCCATGCACTTTTACTTACTGTAAATCATCGATGCCTGGCTAACCTAGAGAGTTACTTTTGTAAATATAGTCCTTAGAATTGCAATGCAAGCTCTTAAACAACTTTCTAAAAAAAAATCCCTATCTTCTTCAGTATGGAATCAGACAATAGCTGAAGTTGCAAAGGGCCTCTAAAGGTGGTCTAGTCCAACCCCCTACTGAAAGCAGGGCCAACTATAGCAGGTTGCTTAGGGTGTCATGGAGTCAGGTTTTGAATACCTCCATCAATATCTCTAAGGATGGAGACTGTGGAGACTGGGAAACTGGTGCCAGTGTTTGACCACCCTCACAGTTCTTTTTTTTTTTTTTTTTTAATGAATTTTCCTGTTTTTCCACATGTGCCCATTGCCTCTTATCCTTTTTTTTTTTGCCCCCAAAGAATATTGACTCCTAATTAATCAGCAGATAAGCAAAAGGCAGGCCTAACGTAACTGCAGGAAGGAAATTTAGCAACCAATGATGTGACTGGGTTGTTCAATCCCAGTAATTACTTCACATTCAGTGTCAAAAAAACAGAGAAATTACTGCACCCATTCATTAATGCACTTTTTTTTTTCTTTCATTACTGAAAGTACTTAATGTGGTCATTAGCTCAACAAAAGTACTTAGGAAAACACAGACACCTTTTTAACAGTCATCTACTGCACATGATAATATTTCTCTGTATGTATTATAACATTTAGTACTTCAACCAGCCTTCAGCCAAGGATTTCAGAAACCCAGATTTGACAAGATAAATAAGTGTATACGGGCTTGTAAATCATGAGTCATCATGCTGAAGCAATCTGCTTAAGTACCCTGCTGACCTGTGCCACAGGCCCAATCCACTCACAGCCACAACACTTTGTAGTAACCCCCATTTTACTGAAAAGCAACTTAATGCAAAGAAACAATTTCATTAATGATAAAGAATCAAAAGCAACTATGGGAAGGAGCTTCAAGGTCAACATTTCATGATTTATTTCTTCAAGTTACATGCGGTCAGCAGCTACTACATGCAAAAGTTTTCTGAAAATCTTAGCTTACTCACCAACATCTCTTGCTCTGCTTTCATGGTTTGGATAGCATGCATCAGTATCTTTTTAGGCCACTTCTTACGCTTTGTTGTTGTCTCTACTATTAGTTCATCAAATTGATCTTCAAGAATTTTGATGCTGGAGCCTAAAAATGACAAACACACAAGGTTACTGTAGGAATTCTTAATTTATTTATTTTTTTTTTAATTTGAGACAAAGGTATAAGGAAAAAGACAGTTTTAGATCTGAAATAAGAAATCATGCATGATTATCAATGAAGAAGTAATATATCTGCGTTGGATCTGCTTGTTAAGGCAACATAGAAACTGGAGCACAACTCTATAATGGCCAGTTACTTTGAAGCAAATGAGCTAGGGGTGGGCTGGGGGAGGTGGGCAAGCATCTGAGGAATAAAACCAAAGCGTATTTCTCCATGAACTCTGAACCCACCAAGAAAGCCTCACAAATAAATGGTTATCTTTTGAAATATTTTATTTTTCAACTGATGAAAAGCAGTGCAATATGCAGCAGGTTTAATCTGTGTAATTCACAACCATTCAACAAACACCAACTGTCCAAACAGTAATTTGAAGCCTAATTGATTTTATACCATATAGAGCACAGATACACAGTTTAGTTTTAAAATCCAGCTATAAAGCTTTGACAACATATAATGCCACCTTAATGAAACATGGTTCCCGGAAATACTCTGCATCTGGAGGACATCTGTAATTACTAGTCATATGCAGTTTGCAAAAAGCCCATGTCTGCTTTCAACATCTGAGGCCCAAGAGACTGTACTAACTAAGGAGCTAACTTTCATGCCTTGCTTTTCCAATTATAAGATTAGACTAAATACCAAGAACATATTTTCAGCTCTTGACTGAAGTGTTTTGACTACTGCTACCCTACTACAGGTATGCAGCTTCTCCAAGACTGCAAGCAAACTTAACAATTTTAAAAGCTTGAGATAGTATTTGTAAAGTCGTTTCAGAATTTAGACAAGTAAATGCCTGCACAGTCCTGCACATGCCATCATTACAAACTATAAAAATTGAGAGTTATAGAAAAAAAAACTAGCGGTAAAGAATGGATTTTGAGCACCCTCTCTCGGTCAATCTGTGCAGAATCAGGTGATTGTAAACCTCAGAAAGGCAAAAATCAAGGTTTTAAGAGTCTGCGGGTTTGTTTTGTTTGTTTTATGAAATCATTTAAGTATAGAGAGGAAAGACTTGAGCCACTGGTCAACCTAAACACTGAAGGCACGAAATGCCAGATCACTTGGTGATTCAAACTGGATCAGAGATAGGCAAATGAGTAAATTTACATCAAATTAAAAAACACGATACAGTCCTTACACCTGCTTTATACCAGCTGCAGGAAGATAACAATATCTCAGCTTGCAAAAAGTCAGACTTTTACAAAGGCTAACTTACTGAAAATAATATCCACCTGGAGAAAGTTCTCCTGTTAAGAAAATCCTCTAAAGAACAAACTGGAATTACTGAAGTGAGCCCAAATCAGTTCAGCATTTTGCAACACAAGACCAGTGTATTTTTGACTTTGTAGTCAAAGGAATTGAAGTTTTATTATTCTAGAATAACAACTGCAGAAGGTTCCTGACCAAAAAACAGTTTAAGGAGCTCTTTCTCCATAGCTTGTTCAATATATCTGCATTTTTAGCTTCGTGCAACTGTAAAAAGCATCAAGTTACAGCTAAAGAACATCTAATGTTAACACAGGTGAGGAAAAGAATCACACTGAAATTTTCTTTGGACACCAGACTACCAACAAGCTCCACTACTATTGTTGTCCCAATGCGCGGTCATTTACGCAGTGTGCAAGACGCCAATATACGCATAGATAATAATTACAAAAATGTTGTATACATTACATATAAATATATGACTATATAGCAATAATGATAAGCATTTACTTAATTTCTATATTAAATAGTGACAACACACATACCACTAGGGTTTCCTGATAGGAAGAGATCTTGGCCACTGTCCCTAGCACAAAATCACTCAGGCTGAAAGGGCCCTCAGGAGCGCCCTCCTGACTCAAGCCTCCTGCTCACAGCAGGGTCAACACCCAGTCCAAACCAGGTGGCTCAGGACTTTCATCCAGTTGGTTCTTGGAAGCCTCCAGTGCTGGAGACTACACAAGCTCTCTGGGCAACCTTTTCCAATGCTGAGTTACCCCAATAGCAAATTATTACTTCCCTACATCAAGTCAGAACCTCCACTTTTAATTTATGATCCTTGCCTCTGTGCACCTCAATAAACAGCCTGACTCCATATTCTCAGTAACCTCATAGGTAGTGGAAGGCTGGCTTGTCTTCTCTGGGCTAAATAAGCCCAGTTCCTTCAGTATCAACTCCTAGCACAAGTGCTCCACTCCCCGACCATCTTAGCAGCCTCTGATGAACTCACTCCAGTTTATCAACAATGTCTCTATACTTGAGGGGGTGTGTCTAAAAATGAGTGCACTACACCAGATGTACTCTAGTAAATGCAGAGTAAAGGCAAATAATCTCTTCCTTGGATCTACTGACTACATTCCTGTTAACACAATATACTAGGCTGCCTCAGGGTTAGCCTGCCAGGACCTCCAGGTCCTTTTCACCCTGTACCCCTGCAGGGAGTTACCCATTCCCAGATTTAGGGCTTTGCTTTTTGTCCTTGTTGAATTTCATGAGATTTCCATAGACATATTTCTCCAGCGTGTTTACGTTCCCCTGAAGGGGCCTGCCCTTGAGCATATTCACATGCCAGCCCGGGTGATGTTAGCTGCAAATTGGGTGAAGGTACCTTTCATCTCCTCCTCGGTCACAGATAAAGACATTAAAAAGAATGAGTCCCTGAACAGACACTTGAGGAACTCTGCCTGTAATCAGCCCTGAGGTGAAAGTATGAACACTACGCTCAGAGCTCAATGATCCAGACAGGATTCTCACCTACTTGGATTATACCATCCTAGCTTTGACTTTCTGGAAGACCGAGTCATTGAATACTGGAGCAATTCCAATGGAAGAACACTAGAGGGTTGGCATCTGAAGTACATGATGTATGAGAAGCAGCTGAGGGAGCTGCTGTTTGTTCAGCCTGGAAAAGAGAAGGCTAGGGGGTAAGTTAACTGCTACCCTCAGCTATCTAAAGGGTGGTTCTAGAGAGGACAGAGGCAGGCTTTTCTCAGAGGTGTGCAGCAAAAGGATGAGAGACAACAGATATGCTGCAGTACAGGAAATTCCAACACGCCACAGCGAAGAAAATTATCACCAACACGGCAGTCAAACGCAGAAAATAACTGCCCAGAGAGGCTGCAAAGCCTCCAAATATGGATCCTGTTGCAGTGTTCTAGCTGTAAACTTACCCTATTCAATTAGATTTTGAATACTCCCTTTATTCTAATAACAGAAGCTGATTAAATAGAACATGTTCTTTTCCTAACCTCCCAAATGAAAAATCTTGCTTTGAAATACCAACTTTCTAAAGGCTTGCTGTAGACTGTCTGACAAGACAACTACTATTAAACTTAGTGAAGCCTTTTATTTTTTCCGTGTTAGTATCAGACACTTTTGGAGTCCCTAAGCTACTTTTCTCTAGTAGTCACAAGCAGATCCTTTAAGTCAGGTAGGCACCATACTAGTGACAGCTGGAACTTGTGCCTCAAGATCTGTAAGGATCTTGACAGAAGTGTCAAACAAGCAACAGTTCCTCAGAGAAAGCACTTTCCCCTTCCCTTTTCTCTGGGATACAGGTCCCTACACATCTCGGTTACCCTTCTTTTTGTTTACGCACACTGCTCTGTAAGAATCGTGCTCCTGCAGTACAGCACTTCAGATCTTTACAGGGGCTCATCTGAGCTGGAGTCCCACCTTACCTGCTCCATGAGCATCCTTACTGCCACACACAGCGGGGAGGGGGAACCGTCCCATCAAAAACACCACACACAGAAACCAAACCAAAACAAAACCACCGAGCAGGAAACGGATGCAAACCAACACATACCGCTCTGCAGCTCGGAGCCCTCCGAAGTCTCCTCCCAGGGCTGCCCGTTAATGGTAACGTTCTCCCGCACCGCTGTTTCGAAGTTCTGCAAGACACGGGAGGGCTTGGGAAGCCATCCTTGGGGTACAGGCACCGGTACACAACACCCGCAGCTGGAAAGGCCCCTCCCGCCCCAACGCCCCGGCTACCTCGGGGCAAACAGCGACACACGGGGCTGACAACACCGGACGCCCCGGCTTTGTGGCGGGGCCTTAGCAGGAGCGAGTACAATCGCCCAGAGACGAGGCCCAGCAGCACCGGGCCTCCCCGCTTCTCCCCCGTTCAGCCTCACCCAGAGCGCGTCTTCCGCGGCGGCGGGTCCGCCCGGCTGCCCCTGGGCCAGGGCCCGCACGAAGGGGGCGCAGAGCGCCATCATCTCGCCCAGGCCGCGCCGCGAACAGCATCGCACCCG
>NW_009646631.1:794609-801761 GCF_000708025.1 Charadrius vociferus | reverse complement strand
GGAGCTGGCAGGGGACGCGCTGGCCTCTTCTTTGGTCGAGGCCGGCCGTTCGTTTTGGCTTTAAGCTTGCTTTCTCTGTGGTCTCACACTGTTGGTACCTGTTCCCGTGTGCAGGTTCCCAGGGTTGGTTTGGCCGTGCCTGGGAGTTCACCCTGTTCAAGAAGTTTCGGCGGAGGAGCAGCGCAGCGTCACTTTGAAGGTAAAACACGGGCAAGTGAGGTTAGCACGGCTATAAAATACTACTGGGACTGTGCAGGGCGGATGACGGCATGTTCTGGTCTGCCTGGTTGAACTTGAGATCTGCCCAGTTATTTTTTTCTGTGCTTCTGTAATGCAGAAGACCAAAGGGACCAAATCTCAAGGTCTCGTAGCGCATCCATTTGTCCATGTTAGTCCTAAAGCGGAATGGTTCACTGGAGTCATCTGGCCGTATTACTGCAGTGAAACAGTTTTAAGAATCCCAAGTGAGTGCTTTTTGCTTACAGCGAACAGCATGCATGTGTGGCTGCAGATGTCCCTTTGTTAGCATGGGAAGTGGAAGGCCATTAGCTTGAAAAACTTGGAGAGCTGTCTGCAGCCATTTAACGTTACCAGGCTTTTTATGGGCCTTGTTTTAATTACCTCTTCTGCTCCTGTAGAAAGATAACTTGAAGGGTCATTAAGTAAAGAAGGGAAGTCTTGCAGGTTTCTATAATCTGCCTGCCACACAGCTCATGGTAATAGCAAGTTTTAAGGTACAGAATTTAAGAACGTTCAAGGAAACTCAAATTTAATCATAATGCTGAGTTCATACCCCTTCCATCTTGTAAGAGCAGTGAGGACTGCATCATTAATTTGTTCTTGCAGGATCTGGATGCTGCGTTGCCGCTTATAGAACTCTACAAAGAGAAATTGGTGGGGATCGGAGAAGTAAGTAGAATTCCGTAACTTGTTTAAATGTCTTCAGCAGTATCTGTTACCAGAATTGCAAAAACTTAGTGAATAAACTTAGTGAACTCTTAATGTGCTTTCCTTCATAGATTTGCCTGATTCCCTCTTGTCCTTCATTATCATCATTAGGAAATAGATGGTATTTATGCTGGTGGATTTAGCAGGAAGAATTGCATAATTGTGAGATATATATATATATGTCTTATACCTGAATGTCTTTTGACCTATTCTCTGGCACAGTGAAGCGTCAGGTCACATTGTTAGACTCATTCAGATCCTTCCTGCCTTCTTCCCTGACAAAGATAGATTAAGTTATGATTTCAGTACACCTCACTGACTTGTACAGTCCTTTTTTTCTTGTGATCCCTCATCTGTCTGTATCCATGTGTTGTCTCCTGTCTTACATTTGTTTATAAACTAACTGAGGCTTGAAAGTTGTAGAGTCTGTGCATTTTTTGTGTGTTGGTACCAAAGGGACTTATGTCTGGTTCTGCACTGGCTTCAGAAAAAACAGTTACAGGCAGAGCTTTCTTGCTAAACTTGCCATGTTATACTTGTACTGTATATATCAGGACTTCGGTTCATGTAACTGTGAATCAGGCTGCTTTGACAAACTTTAAATTTTGTCTGAACATGTTTAAATCAAAAAATGTAGAGAATTAATGGGTAATTTTTGCTAGAGATAGGACTAAAGCTGCAGGTTCAGGTCTTGTATTCGAAATCCAGATTTGAGATTTAATCTGAAATAATATTCAATAGAATATAAAACCCTAGAAAAACAGTTACAGATTAAAACGTTAAGTACACTTGTTAGTAACTGTCTGCCCACAAATGCTTTCATAGTTGAAAAGCTTATGGTCGAGAATGGATTTCTTTCTGAGTTAAGCTACAGTTAAGCTCATTTTAATTGCAGTCTCTAGTGTATATATTTCGAAATGCCTTGCAGTTTTGAAGCATTTTTTGTCTTTATATATGGTATTGTGGTTTAGTCAAGCGTTAGGTCTATAAAATTTTTCACTTTTCTTCTTGTACTGTAGGTTGGACTAGATTTCACTCCCAGATTTGCCAGCACGGATGAACAGAAGGAAGGACAAAGACAGGTTTTGATCAAGCAGATTGAGTTAGCGAGAAGACTGGATTTACCTTTGTAGGTTTTGTTTATGCAAGTAGGAGAATTTCCCAAATCTCAGTAACATGTGGAAATATTTCCCAGGATTTATAGTTACTAAGAGCCCACATAACTTTTCTTACATGGATTAAACTGGCATTAGTGTCCTGTCAGTCTCCAGTTTAAGATTTAATTATAGAATTTTCCCTATGTTTGTGCTTGAATACAGTGGTCTTCTGTGTCCTGTCCTTGCTGTGTTGTTGCTATATCTTCACTGCAGCTAAAATTATTCACACATATATATGTCTCTAGATTTTTTCCCTGATAAAAGATGCAATACAGATTGATTATTTTATTCCCAAGCTGCTGTTAGTTTGTTTGCATTTACAAAAAAAAAAAAGTATTTTGTTGAATTTCCTAATGTCAGGCCTCTCCTTGCTGTGCAGAAATGTTCATTCCCGCTCAGCTGGAAGACCAACGATTAATCTCTTAAAGGAACAAGGTATGTTTTTAATGCATTTTCTCCATCATGGCTTTTGTCAACAGAATTTCTTCAGTTGTGCCATGTCCTCACATCAGTTTGTGTACAGGAAACTTAGGAGGAATAGTGCAGAGATTCTGTATTCATTCTTTATGGGACTGAGGTCTCATTGGAAGCTGACATCGCAGACCTACTGTAAACACCGCTAATGATTTGGTTTGCTTCTTTGAGGTGCTACAAAGGTGTTGCTGCATGCATTTGATGGCAAGCCATCTGTAGCGATGGAAGGGGTGAAAGCTGGATACTTCTTCTCCATTCCTCCTTCCATTATAAGGAGTGAACAGGTAACATTTAAAGGGGTTTGCTCCTTCTCAGTGCTTGGGGATTGCAGTGATAGCTGACAGCTTATCATGATGGCAAACACGACTGTTTTAACTGTGCAGCTCAAGAATATGCTTGTTTTTTATGTCTGTACAGTTTGAAGTGGGACTAGCAGTACTCCCGTGTGGTTGCTGTTACCTGACACTTCGGGATAGAAGTTTCAGTTGCTTATAGTGTTGCACATTTTTACTTTGGCTAAATTTCTAATGGGGGCTTTTACCTTAGGTAGATTTTTTTGGAAAATTTTGGTTAAAACAGTCCAGCTATTCCTGAGAAACAGGGGTTAAGAAAATAGGCATTTTTTTCTCATTTTAATGTGGTTTCTGGTGAACTCCTCTTTGGAAGCTTCTCTCGCTGTACTGTTTCAGAGTAGGGACATAACATGTGGAAAAGGACTAGTTTCTATCTCTGTGTTATGGCATTTTCTGTGCCAAAGGAAATCTGCTCACAATTGGCTAAGTTACAGACCTTTGAAAAATTGTGATTATCGCAAGGTACGCCCAGCAAAGAAACAGCTAAATTGCTAAGACGGTATTGGTCAGGTTCAGCCCTTGATTTGATGAGACTGCTCTCTTAATTTCTATTCTGGGCTGCTGCAAGCTATGCTAACTTCTTATTTTGAGGTAGCAGTCTGTTTCCATTCTGCATTATCATCACTTTCTGTGATAAGCTCAGAAAATGTAAGAAAAGAAAAGGCATGATTCAAGTGGAAGGGGGTATAAGGGATGGATATAGATGGGCATGAGGTTAGGAACTTGGAGAAAGGAAAGCAAATGGGGGTTGAGGGGTAAAAGCAGAGATGGGGAAAAGGTACACAAGTATTGTATATACAGAAAAATAGCCAATTAAAATTGTATTGGCAACTCTAAATATAGGGTATTTTGTGCAATATAACTACATGATTTAATAAATAACAATGGATTCGGTGTTTAGACAATAATACTTCAGATATTTAGAAAACAGGATAATCCTAATTTGAAGGGGCTTCTTGAGCAGCTCCTGATATTCTTGCTTCCATTCTGAAATTGTTGATAAAATGCAGACAGTGGCGTCAAAGTCTTTTGACATTGCTTTTAAATGCAGAGGATATCCTCCCTTCATATATTTTTCCCCACAGGTCTAAGTGCATAAAGCGTTTAATAACTGTCTTATTTTCTTCAAGAAGCAGAAGCTTGTGAAACTGTTACCTCTGGAAAGTATGTGCTTAGAAACTGACTCTCCTGCTCTGGGGCCTGAAAAACAGGTAAATGATGGGGAGAGGGACTTCTGTGTATGTGTATCGAAACCCAGACCTTACCGAGGTTAGTTACTGGCACGGGAGAGTGAAGTAGTGTAAGCATGGATGGGGACGAAAGAGTTTGCCAAGTGAAAATTATGAGATGAGCAAGTCTGTGTTCTCAAGGCTGGGAAAGGAGAGGAAATTCCAGGAATGGGTAAAAGGGAAAGTAATCCAAGAATCGTAGAATCATTTAGGGTGGAAAAGACCCTTAAGATCATCAAGTCCAACCATAAACTGAGAAGAATAGATACATGTAACTTCTGTCACAGATGCCACAATCTGACTCTTGTGTCAGTATGTACTGAATATGAAACACCTCTCATCTGTAGGGATCTGTAACTTGGTCTGTTTTTTTTTTTTTTCAGGTGAGAAATGAACCAAAAAATATTTATATTGCTGCAGAATATATTGCCAAAATTAAAGGAATTCCAGTTGAAGAAGTTATAGAAGTGACTACGCAGAATGCACTAAAAGTATTCCCCAAACTTCGGAACTTTCTTCACCTATAGACTTAGAAACTGAACTGTATAATATTGCAGAAACTGTTATTTATAGCATAGCAAATAAAACCAACACACGTCTTAAAGTGGAGTTTTGCTGTTGGAAAGTTCAAGGAGTGAGCAGAGTGTTACATAGATGGATAGGAATTCATAGTGAATTTCTCCAAGACTTTCTTCAGTACATACCATTGTCATCTCTTAGGTGTGATATAGACAGGTTGTTCATTTGTGTCTCTTATGTTTCTGAATAAATACTTTGTAAAGAAGAGCACCGTAAAATTGCCGGTTTAGTTCCTCAGACTCTGCTCAGCTGCTCCTAGCCTGGCAGGTGGCTAATGTGTGGTGCTTAGTGTCTCCCTCATTCCTTAACTTCTGGCTGGAAGTCACTTGGTTGCGGGCTCGCTTGTGATAACGTAAGCTCCTGTTAGGACTTGCAGACTGCACTTTCCTTTTTGAGCCATTAAAAAAATGCCACTGGATGGGGTTCTCTGGATGTCTTGTTGACTGGGCTCAGTGAGTGGTGCAGAAGCAACACCTGATTTTTTTTTTCAAAGTACAGTTGGAAGGAAAGAATTACAGCCTTTCTGCTTCTCTCCTTTCCCCCTGTATACAGTAACCTAACGGTTGCTCAGATCGTCTCTATTTTGAGAAGGGTTTGCTTTGACTTTTGATTTTTTTTTTAATCCTATTCAGAGGAAGAACCCTGGGTTTGGTCTTATTTCAGGGACTTCCTCTTCTGACTGCTCAGTATTGGGAGATATGGAATGTAAAGGAGAGACAAGCCCAGTTTTGTGAGATTTTGGTGGTACCTGTCTGCTGTGGATTCTGCTACATTGGCCAGTGTCCTAAAAACTGAACCTTGTGCTCCCTTACAGCACCTGTGTGGATATGGGCCTGTTGAAATACTGATCAAAATTTTGCTGACTATAAACCAGCAATGAACGAGGTGGGTTATATATGACGCTTAATTGTTCCGAGGGCACTGGAGAAGCAGAGACTTTGTCTCCATAGGGGGAATTTTACTATCTCTGTGAGGAAAATACACAAGTATTAACTTAGTCCACGATCACCTCAGGTACAAAATCATGCATCATACCAGCCCATGGTGAGAGCATTTGGCTTTAAGATTTGGGCATGTGTCTTCTGTGTTTCAGGTGCCTGTGTGATTTTTCAGATTAGACTCCTTCCTGTCTTCCTGGTTAAGCCTCTTACGGGTTGCTCCTTTAGAAAATGGTTTGTAATGCCCTGTTCTGAATTAATCTGATGTCTGCCTCTTGGGGTGTAGGACTGTAAGGCAAGAGTTTGGGGTTTTTTCCTGTCTTGAGGAGAGTGTAGATGGATAAGGTATCAGCTCTCAGATAGGAGGGAAAAAAAAAAAAAAAAGCAGTGCAAAAGCTTGTAGTGTAAGCAATACCCATCTTAAACTTTTGGTTTCCTCTACGTTTTCTTCCTCAGTTTCTTAAAACCACATTGTTAGGATTTATTTTTTTTTTTTTCTGTGTTTAGCAGAACAGCTGTGTTGTTCTGCTTTTTGCTTAGAGATAGCTTAAGTTTAAACATATGTTCCTAACCAGTTTTCAGCCTGCAGCAAACAGCCAAACTTGAATAATTTGTCTCTATTACAATGTGTATTCAGAGCAGCAAACACCTGAATCTTTGCTGAGTGTTTTGCCCATAGTTAGAGCCATTTGTTAACCTGAATCTGCAGGCATCATTTCCACTAAATTGGGTGAAGGACAGAGTCTGCCTCCAGGTGGTGCTAGGGGACAGGTGTGCAATAATCTTCGAATATTAATGTAGTTGACATTAACGATTAATCATGATCATAATCATGTTGTCATCAGAGATGCTAAACAGGTGATACCAGGCAGCCTTACACCTGCTTCCTGCTGCCCGTGTGGTGGGAAGGCTCCCAGTATTGCGTGGGGATGTGATCATCTATGGAGATGCTCCCAGTAAAAAGTCAGGCAGTGTCCGAATGTTTGCAGAGTTTTGGCCTTATTATTCTCTATTAAATTCTTAGCCTTGGATGAAAACACTGGTTTTGCAAAAAGGGGAATATCAAGTATTTAGTCTGCTCAAAATCCCTCTCTCTGCAAGGGGGTGGCATTGCTCTGGTTCAGGTTCTGCTCCCCATCAGATGATACCTGGCCTGAGCTCTTGAATCCTCTTCTGCTGCTGCAACGCTGCAAAAACCTATAGACATGCTCATGTCCTGTGGCTCCCAGCTGGACAGGGTGCTGCTGAGGGCTGCCAGCCCCGGGTGGGCAGTGGGGGTCTCTGCGGGGACAGCCTGTGCCCACTGTCCTGCAGCAGCAGGGCCTAGAGGCGCTTGCGGTGGTGCGGGAGTGGGGTTGAGGCTGGGGAAGGAGGAACGGGGTTGCTTTCCTCCCTGCCCCAAGACAAGAGTAACCTGGCACTGCAGCAGCCGTGGGCAGGGTGAGCCTGGCAGCGCGCCCGCCCCAAAACAGAC
>NW_009646631.1:787705-793557 GCF_000708025.1 Charadrius vociferus | reverse complement strand
CGGGTGGGCGGTGGGGGTCGCTGTGGGTACAGCCTGTGCCCACTGTCCTGCAGCAGCAGGGCCCAGAGGCGCTTGCGGTGGTGCGGGAGTGGGGTTGGGGCTGGGGAAGGAGGAACGGGGTTGCTTTCCTCCCTGCCCCAAGACGAGAGTAACCTGGCACTGCAGCAGCCGTGGGCAGGGTGAGCCTGGCAGCGCGCCCGCCGCAAAACAGACCCACTTTGTCCTCTCCTTAGACCTGCGGCGCCTGAGCTAAGTTATGGCGTAGGTGGCCTGGCGCTCCAGAAAAAGAAAATGCAGCGTCGTTCCCACCCGTTCTTGGCATCCCTACCCCCAAACGAGGGTCAGAAGTAGCACCCTTTCCCTGGTGCCATGGGTTTGCTGTGCAAACCCTACCCCAATCCCCCTGCAGCCAGTGCCAGGGGAGTGGTAGGCACTGGAAATAAAGTCACTGCTTTGCACAATAAACTCAACTTATTAAGGTGCTCTCTTGGGACTGGTGGTAGCCCTAACATGTCGGGGGAGGGGAGGACGTGTGGTTTCTGAGCTGGAAAACATTGTTCATCCCTCAGCAGTCGTCCTGTGCCTTTACCTTGAAAGGGGAATTCAGCAGAGTGCTTGTGTTTCTGCCTGCAGTCTCAGGCTAATGCCTGGTCTGGAGGGGCTCGGGAAGGCAGGATGGCTAGTGGGGGAGCCGTGTGGCTGCACACCATGAAACCCTCCATCCCCACAAAGGCTGGCCTTAGCAGTACCAGTGTGTGTGCTGAACCCTGCTGCAGCCTCTCAGGTTGTCTGGACAAGCCACGTCCCCTCCTGCATAAGACAGGACACTGGAGTGGCCAGGGATGTACTGGGGAAAGGACCCAGTGCAAATTTAGCTGGATGCCCTGTTTGGCTTTTGGGAAAACCTGAGGGGAAATGAAAGAGAAAGCACAGAGTTAGTGGAGACCCAAGTTTTCTTTTCAGTCATGCCATTAATTTTGGGGGACGCTAACAGCCCCGGTGACCTCTGTATCACAGAGGTGGAATGGCACAGATGGTCTGCAGCAGTGTGAAAAGCGGTATGTCCCAAGCTCGCTCTCATACCTTTAGCCATCTCCTTTCCCTGGGATGCTACAAACAGCAGATCTGATTGCATTTTGTATGATCCTCATGTCTCTCGATCTTGCAGGGTGTACATGATGTGATAGAAAAATCAAGAAAGGTTTGTGATTTCTTTGGCATAATTAGTGCCTTTGGAGTGTCTTGCTCGTTAGTTAGTGCTCTGTTACTGATGCAGCTCTGGCTGGTACGGCTTCTGCCAGAAAAAAAAAGAGCCCCATGTCGCTTGGTTCTTTCCAGGCTTAAAATAATGCACACAGATGCACTGTGTGCACTAGGGACTCTCACACGTGCAAAGGCATACACTGAGTGCACAGTGTAACACCAGGCGTAAATAATGAGGGGAATGCAGGGTGACGGTAATAAGGTGAAGGTACTTTCCATAGGCAGAGGTGCAGAGCTTGTAGATCTGGAGGACTTCTAAAGTGGATTTGTCTGTTGATAGAGACAAAACAGCAGATCGGTGTATGCCGTCAATAGCTACTAAATCACAAAGATACTTTGCACCTTCCTTGTTCAATGAGCACCTTGAATCAGTAGCAGGGGCTGGAAGGGCGCTGAAATTGCAATTCCTTGGCTGGCTGGTGTCGTCACCCTTTCACCACCCATCCCAAGCTATTTGCAGGACTTGCATGGAACAAGACTGAAATGATTTTGCCTGAAGGCCAAGAGACTAGCAAGAGTGGAGTGGGTATCTTAGAACTAAAAGGTTCAGTGTAAGTCACTTGAACGCCTCAGATCCTGGAAATCCCCTCTGTTCAGGACCGACAGCTAAGAGTCTGTCTAAGGGTGATATCTGTGCTCACTCAAATAGCTTTTGGAAGGCTGTGGGTGGATCATCCCCCTGGGGCCTTTCTTCTGAAACTTGTTTTCAGTCATAGGCTAACAGGACCTGAATCTGCTAAACTCTGGGACAAACTGCGGGGGTGATGAGTTTCTCCAGATTTCAACATGGGAACAAATGAGGAGATGGTGATGAGGCCATGTGGATGATATGCTGTTTAATCCTGCTGCTTATTGTGATAAGAGTTTAAACAAATTGACCAAAGACTTTTACTGGAGGTGCTTCCAACAGGCTCCTATGCAATGCATAGATAGGCTCTTTAAAGGCAAAAGCAAATAAATAATTGGCGGGAAATGCAACTTTCATCACTAATGAACTTCTGCTTTTGTTTGTTTTTTCATTAATGCAGGCTGGCGTTCGATCCTCTGTTCCTGTTACAGAGCAGGAAAATGAATCTGAGAGGCACTGGCTTAGCAGAAAGGTTTATTGTTCTTCTCTTTGCTTTCTATACGCAGTAAAAAGATACAGCTGAGATCAAAGAAAGGATATGAATTGCCACAGCACCTAGTTGTCTCAGCATTTTCCTCTTCAGCAGGTGGTTATCCATCCGTTCATTTCCCCTGCTTGGGTCAGATTTTCTATCGGTGTGAATCTGTTGGGGTATGGTAACCCTCACTGCCCTGCATGGTGGCCCCACCGTGCAGTGAGTACAAAGTACTCCCTCCGGGGCCTGGCAAATTTTTATGCCCCTCTTTGAGCTGCTGTGAATGATGAAACTGAGAAAAACATTGTGAGGATCATGGCCCTGACGAACCCATGCCTGAGGCAGGAACTGATACCTGTCTCCCCAAATACTCATTGCTGTGCATGGAGAGATGCTGCCAACGGAGTGCTTAATGCGAACACAGGAGACCGGTACTGTGCCTGGGTCTGCTGATGAAAATGGTGATGTGGTTCACCTGAAAAAGCAGAAACAATGAGGCACTGCATCAAGGAGTCTGTAGGAGCAACGTGTAGCTCCTCTCTGACCTAGAAAACAGCATAATGAGCAGTGCCGGCGTTTGGCTTGGCCACCGCAAAGGGCTTTGGTGCACAGAGCTGATAATGAGTGGAGCACTTCTCATGTAGAGAGTGCGCAGGTGGCATCAAGGAACTTAAGGCAAAGTTGAAAAAAAAAGTGAAGTGGCACATGCACAGAACAGGAAGATCTGGCCTGTTTTCAAAGGGCTGTGGTCTGAAGAGCAAACTACTTCTGTGACGGCACTTGGGGACATATCTGATGTCCTACCAAAGCAACAGTCAACATCAAAATATATGGATTTTGTCTGCAGTGCCTGGGTGAGGTAATATGTCTATGTACCCTGCCTTCAAGGGCAGGTGAGGCGGCTGTGTGGGATCTGTGGGAGACGTCAGCTGGTCTGAGGGATCAGAATACAAGTTTAACGTTGACCCTGAGGAGATACCCATGTACCCTTGAAGAGACTGGAGAATCCTGAGAAGATCTGAGCAAACAAGATAAGGGTTGGCAAACATCCTGGCTTTGACCAGAGCATGAACAGCGTATGATCAACAATTGTTTGGCTGGGTGGCATGTGATGTGAGAGCGGATTGGGCAAAAGTAGAATGGTAGAGTATATGCACAGATAAGCATCCAGGCAAAAGGGATATAAAAGAGCACTGCTTGTAAAATAAAATATATGATTGCTGCAACTTGATATTCAGTGTCGTGTCTGCCTCTACAAAGACACCATCCACAGTCGGCGGTGGCATGCAGATGAGCCCAGCCTGCCATGGCAGAGCACCGGCGCTGCGGCATGGCTGGGCAAACCTTCAGCTCCCTGGCACGGGAGTACAGCTGCCGGAAAGACCACAAAGCAGCACCGGCATGGGGGGAAGCAGGGCCACATCCCCCTGTTTTGGAAGCGCAGGGGGTGAGACATGGAAAAGTCACAATGTGGGCAGTATGGTGGAACCCATGATGCCCCAGAGGTATCCGCTGGCAGGCCGGCTGGGTCAGTGCCATGGTCAGTGCCCAGGCTGGGGCTGGGGCTGGCTGTTAAAGCCTGCCTACAGAGGCAGGAGAGCTGTTCGTGCTCCCTACCCTGCTTGGTCCCCATCGATGAAGCCTGAGGTGCCAAACAGCAGCAGAGCTCTGCCCTGTGGCAAGTGTCCTCTCCATCTGCTGCAAGGTCCCCACGGCTGCTGGCACTTACAGCACCTGGGCCATGTTTGCTGCTGGAAAATAACAGCTGACATGTCCCTGCCTCCTCCCGCCCCCCAAAGGCATCCTGACTCCGTCACTGCGTGGTTTGGGGTTCGTCTGATTTGGAGTGGAGCAGACGGGCAGTGCCACGGTCCAGATGAGGTGCCTGGCTCCTTCCCATGTATATTTTGTACTTCTGTGACAGGGTGTGGATGTTGGCTTTAACTTCTTTAATGGGCACATTCAGATTTTGCGTCCACTATTTTGGCTGTGCCAGGGCTGTGTGCTCTGTCACCAAAGAGTGCAAACAGACACTTGGCTCCTTGTTAGTGCCCAGCTGCAGCTTAGATAAAGTACATGTCCCACGTTCATAGAAGACACGTTATCTCGCAAGCAGCACAACCAATAAAGCTTTTTTCCCCCCAGGGATCTATGACCACCTCATCACAGCAATCCCACTCTCCTACCCGTGTTCTGTGATGCTCCCATTACAACCCAGCACTCCCAGTGCTGCATTTCCAGTTCCCTGTGTGTTTCCCTGATCCCTGCCATGGTACCACCAGCTCCTCTGTGTACCCTCCGGGCTCTGCCAGCCACAGTACTTCGGCTTTCTTCTGTGTCCCTGTGGCCTCCCTGTAATTCCCCAGCTCTCTTCCGCGTTCCCTCCCTGCACTTGCTGGACTGCCATTTAGGCAAGAAATAGCATGTGCTGAGATTACCCCAGAGCTGCGTAGGTCGTGTTTTGATAGCTGCGGGCATCAAACTCAGCAGCTGAGTGTGTGCCTCCTCTTGGTAGCCTTGAGGGGGAATGAAGAGGCTCAGTGTCATCTACATGGCCATCAACTCTCACAAACCTTGTAGGAGCTTTGTATCTCCAAGAGCTCTGTCCGTCTGCTAAACTTTGTTGACCGTTGTCAAAAACTGTGAGTTGTGGATGTGGACGAGAAGACAGCATGACCACGCTAACTGATTTCCATAGGAATGTGTGTATGTCATATGCTGTGTTTCCCAGGTAGAATTGGACCTGCTGCTTGGGACCTCCTAGGTCTGCGCAGCACATGACCACTGGTGAAACCATGAAATGCAAAGGACCTGGGATTATCTAGCAGGAAGGTCTGTCTTTGTGAAGTGCACTGCCTGGAGAGGGCAGCTTTGAAGTCCTGATTGGCACTGGCTTAATGCTATAAATATATATAGAGAGAGCATTTTTGTGCTCAGAACATTTCTGGACGCACAACAAAGGGGGAGGAAGCGAACAAATGGAGTGCTGTGAGAAGAAGTTAAATGGAGCACTATGTGGGGAGCTCCAATCAAAGCATCACTGGGTAACTCCCCTTCTCGTTAGGCGTCATTATGCCTGCTGGAAACTCAGCTCTGTACTACACAGGACCTCTGTGCTGAGTGAAGTCAATGGCAAGTGCACGTGCAGTGGGCCAATGTGGTATATAATATACAGGAGCAGATGTCAACACTCTCCAAAATAATCCCTTCTGCACTCCCAGTAAGTGCAGCACATCCATTGACTATGTTTGTGTGCGTGGGACCACTTATCCAAAGAGGTTGTTTCTTGACCAGCACGTGGAGGCTGCTGTGGTATCAGGATGATCAGACCTTCCTCCTGGAATCCTTAGGTTGCCCTTTTTTTGGAGAGGTGCAGTTACATGCAGTGGCCTTGCTTCACCCCTGCTGTCTTAGTGGATGCAGATCGTGGCAGAGGAGGTTGAATGCTGGGGCATAACTCGAGGAGGGTAAGTACTGACCCTGTTG
>NW_009646631.1:780761-787684 GCF_000708025.1 Charadrius vociferus | reverse complement strand
AGCAGGAGCCCTGCTGGTAGAGGCTGCCTTGCCCCTATCTCCGAGGGATGGGGAGAAGTCCCCTTCCCTCCTAGCCTCTGTCCCACATGGCACTGGATGGGGGTCTCATTGCTGGAAGCCTGCAGTGAAGTTTACCAAAGCTGAGGACAGGGTGCATGGGAAATGATTGTGTCCGTGTGCTGTTTGCTGGGGCAGCTCCTGAAACACGACCTTATGCTCTTGAATAGCTCAGAGTGATGAAGGGCTCAGCTGAAAAGGTATCGATTTGTGGGACTGGTCTGGTAGGTTGGTTCAATGAGACCTGTTCCCTGGCACTAACAACTGCCTTTCCTCTGGGAAGGACACCACCCAGGACCAGGCTGCCAGGGACCAATTAAGTTGCCAAGATGCCTTTCTCTGAGGTTTCCCAGCTCTTAGAAGATGAGGCTCAGTTCAGCCAAATTAGGAAGAATGAGGTCTTTCTTCCTCTGCTCATTAGCAGAGTTACCTGGACTAGCATCCCTCCAACCCTCTTTGAATCTATCTTTTCATTTTCTTCTCAAAGGGCTGAGTAACTAGGTTATTCAGAAGCTGTTAGTAACGCAGTAATCCTCTCTGTCCCAGACTGTTGTCTTCATGATTTGCATTTCAAGATGCACAATAATACAGTTGCATGTGGTTTTGTTCGTTGTGGCTCAGCTTAGCACTCACCAGACTTTACAAAGCACATGAGCTGGTTTATTACAGGATGTGGAATCTGTCCTCCCACTCTTCGAGAAATACAAAGATAAACTGGTCACCATTGGCAAGGTAATCTGCTCTGACTTCTGCATAACCAGAGTTTGCTTGATTTGACTATATGCAAACTGTCTGAATGTGTGTGTAACTCATTGTAATCTCTGGCTGCTTACATTCCTCTGCATGGATAGATATGAAATGAGTTGGGATTACAACACAAATTTTTATTTTCCTGGCTAAACACCTGTGCAGGAGTAAAAGGAAAATTGCAAAATCCCACAAGGGCTGTGTATTGATAGATGTCTGAAATGCAGATTTCCTGTAATGAAGACATTGTAGGGAAGCTAGAGAAGCTACTTTATATCTTTACCAGGAGTACTTTCATAGCTGGTGTTACATGGTCTCGATTTTTATTATTCATATGTTACTGTATTTCCAGGTATGTTGCCTTTTGGAGGGTGCTGTTTTCTGCTCTGTTTCTTCATTGCTAAGAGCTTTTGCCACTCTCCTTAGAAAATTAAGCTAGCAAAGGTATTAGATCCCCGCAGTCTGAAGTTCATTGCATTTTGTGAAGTCTTAATCGGCTTTTAGTGAGGGTTGGGCTGGACTCCATGACTTCTGCCCACGCCTCAGCAACACGAGGAGCCGCAGAGAGTCCTTGCGCTGCAACCGGCCACAGCAAAACAACTGGACTTGCCAGTGTGAGCCAGAAACCTTTTACACAGTGTCTCCTTCATACATTGGATTTTAACTACTCTTGACACCTGTTTCCTGCATCACGGCTCCACAGGCATCCTTTAAAGAACACTAGGGGTTGTTCTGAAGTTTGTGTTTATCCAAGTGTTCAATGGCTTGAGATGAAAATATAACAATACTTGTGAGCACTTACATCTAGGAGCACGGCATCTTTGCCAAATGTGAACTAGAAAAATGTTCCTTTCCAGCTGTGTTTCTGCTAAGGATGTGGGAGACTTCCTAGCCTTTCTCCCAAAGGAGACTTCTTTTTACTCTTCTTCACATTTTTGTGTTAGTACCCACACCATCCTTTCACTGATACTGGGTTTTGCGTCCCTAAAAGGACCGCTCAGGATTTAGACTTCTGATAAGTACTCTCAAGGCTTCTTTTTCTCTCCCATGCTACATGACATAGCAGAGGAAAGGTTCTCATTGAAACAAAGGCAGAAAAATGAAAGAGGGCCTGCTTTCACCTCCAGGGAACTTGGCTGGTGGTTTGCCCATGATGCCCAGAAGCAGATGTGCCTCCTGTCCAGTTAATCTAAAAAACTGCTGCTTGGCTCAAGTTCAGGTTTCAGCACTTGATATATGTAACTTGCAACGGAGGAGGGAGGATGGGACACAGAAGCTTATCTTCTTATTCATATAAATAAGCAAACTGCATGCCATTTATGTACATGGGAAAGGGTCATAGCTGTATTTGTATAGGTGCCCAGTGCACTGACAGAATAAAAATCAGTTAAATTTAATCCAACACTTGTGAAAGACTCTCTTAGACTTCAGATGGATGCAAATAACAACAAAAATGAAATATCATATGGACAGCAGTGTTCACTGGAAAACAAATATTTGGAGGAGATCAAAGATCAGATTTTCTGCAGCACTACTGCTTTGCTGTGCACTGTCCACATGTAATCTCGCCATAAACCAGTTTGAGTGATCAGGACAGGGTGTTTTGGGTGTAGTCCATTGCCAGCTATTCCACTTACACCCTTTGGAACTGGCATAGCAGATACAAAGGTTGGCCTGGAAAAAAGGGCTGAGTGTTTATCCCAGCCCGGTGCTTTTGGTCTCTGTCCAGTCCAGGGCAAGTAGGAGCAGCCCCTGCTCACTCTGTGCCCTCTGGCTGTAAGAACCTGATCAAAACAGCATCAGGAGGGAGTCAGTGTAAAAGGGGACTTGAAATGACCTTGGCATGTGACGACCTTCTGACATGTCTTATGCTGCTAAATCCACAAAAAATAGCAATCTGGACCCATGGAAAGGGAGGTCTGTCTATGTTTGGTTTGGGAAATTGTTGCAGGATAATATCCTTCCCCCACACTGCCTGCCCTGGTGAGGTCCTTTCCCTCGCGATTCCTACAGAAAAAGGATGCAGATCAAGCAGTGCCCTCCATGGTAACTGTTCAGCGCCATCATCTTAGCAGGTCTTTGGTGGATGTGCACCACCACCAAAACTGATGGAAGTAGAAGGAAAACTACAAGGAAAAGGAACAGGTTTGCCTTGCTTTTCCACAGCTATCGTGGCTGCACACAGTGAGCAGATGCAAAGCCTTCCTCTGAACCGCACACAGCTGTCTTCCCGAGTGACCTATGCTCTCCTCTCCCCACTGTGCTCTGAGTGCCAAATGCTCTGCACACCTCCACAGCTGCTTTTATTGCTAATGGAAGGCTATTGCTTTCTAAAAGTAAACAAATATTTAAGATAAAAACTATGAACTCACTCAGCATCACTCCGCTTTTCTAAGGCATATGTTTGCATTGAGCAGATACGTGCATCCTCACTCAGCTATCAGACAAGTGATTCCTGAAAGAGGAAGGTAGGCATTGGTCCTGTTTTGTGGGGTTTTTTTTTTAACAGTGGGTACAGGACCTGGGCTTAGAAATAATTTATTTTTTGGAAGTGATCTGTGAGATGACTCTGCTCACAAGAGAAGAACTGCACCCATTGGCTCTGCTTACACAGAGGTGATGGTAATGCTTCTCTGCCTTGAATGTACACCTCAAGACTCAGTAATGTCAAGAGACTTGCGTGGGAAGCATGGGGGTGCTACTTAGTGCTGACCTAGTAATGTAAGTAATCACAAAGTACACCTGAACAGGTATCTCAGATGGAAAATTAGTGAAACAAAGACCAGGGAAAGTACTGTAACTTTGGCAGGGAATGGTGAAGGTAGTGGAGCAAAACAGCTACTGCCTCAGCATTACCCAATGTGGTAGGGTTTTTTTTTAATTTGGGTAAAAAATGCAATTTCATCAGAGTTTTTTCTCTCTGTGGACTATTTTAAGCAGAGTGTATGTTCCAATTTTTACTTACCTGATGGGGAAAAAAATGTATATCCTTTTCATTCATTTAAAAACAATTAGGTTTATGCATACCTTAAAATATAAGCATGGCAGAAGACAACAGGACAGAAAAAAGGGGCTGCGGATCTGGAAGAGAGGTAGCTGTGCAATTACAGCAAAGATTTTCCCTATATTTGCAAGTCCCCAAATGGACCAGGCAGGTGCTAACTGAAAAACGTGCACATTACCGGTGCTCTGGTGACTGACAAAGAGTTGATTTGGTGGTACTTGCCTACCTACAAGTGAGCTGAGGGAATCTCAGCAGCCATTTCACCATAGGGAAGGCAGGGCTAACAAATCCAAGCTTTGCATTTTTCGGTGACTGTAGTACTGACTATAATCTTGGAGTCTTCTTGTCCTGCTATAAGAAAACCTGATACACAGTGTTTGGGTTGCTCAACTCTGCGGCCTGATCCCAGCTCCCTCGGTTTCTTATGTACGTTGCAGTTGTTCAGGACGTACTGCTCCATAACTTTGCTGGGACACAGTCTGTCACTCGGGAAGGGGTACAAGCTGGCTATTATTTTTCTTTTCCTCCAGCCGTTACAAGGCATGATCAGGTTAGTCCTTGTGGAGTTCCTGGAAGCCATTTCAGCAGGGCTATAATTGGATTGCATGAGCCTTGGCCTTTTGCCTTCTCTTCCAGCTATCATTTTCCAGTACCTGAATCAACGCAGGAGGAAAAGTGATACTAGCAGGGATGGGGGGGGTTGGTGGTGGCTGGCTAGGGGTTGACTTCCACAACATGAAAAATGTCAATGCCCCCATAAACTTGTTTTCCTTTGGAGTGAAAATGAGACACCGGGATTTTTTGGATTTTGGAAAAAAACATGAGAAAGAGACCTCACGTAGCAGTTCCCACAGGGTGCTGTTTGCAAACAAAACTGCCCATTTTGAAATGAGAGGCTGATTTTATTCTTTTTATCAGCATTTCCCACGTAAAACCAAACATTTCAACATTCCTTAACTGAAAGCTCAGTATGAAATTCACAGTGAAATTGTTTGGTATTTATAAATGAAAGTAAGTTTCCTAGAGATGTCAGTAACTTTGGTCCCTCAAAAACACAGCTTCTCCCAAGCCAACCCCTTGTTAGGGAATGGTAGGAGCTTTACCTTCACCACCATCCACCCAAACATTGCCCAGCTCTGCTTTTGTCCCAGGCTCTGGCTGCTCCATCATCTCCCTCTGGCCTGATGAAGGCGCAAAGTCTTTTGCTTCCAGCGCTCAAACATTTACCCTGGGAAGAGCTGAGCTGACAGGATAGTCACCGCGAGAGCTAAATCTGGCTAGGTAAAAGGAGGCAGTGATGAGGTCTCCCTACCTATTCACTTAGGATTGGAGGCGGGATGCTGGCATGTTTCTGAGCACGATGCTCCCAAGCTGCCAGCCAAGTCATGGTTGTGCTGTTCTTTCACCAGTGTGTTAAACTACCTGCACTTTTTCAGCAGCTTTGCGAGTCTGCTTTCTGTCCTGTAACATCACTTTTGTCCTGTGTGTCGCTCCTAGGAGCCCAGGGCTGTTGTACAGCCAGCAGAGAGAAGTAAGCACCCAAAGCAGTTATTCTCAGGACCCAAGTTATTTCCTCTTCATTCTCCCCCTAAGGTTTCTAAAATCCATAAGCTGTTGGTACTGTCTCGAGGTCTTAAGGGACATAAATACTCTGTTCAGCCTGTGTTTGCAGTTCATTGGAAATATAGGATTATCTCCAAAGGCTTAAACAGTCTGAATGCCATTCTTGCAAAGCTGGTACTTATTGTGCATGTTGCTATACTGATTGCTGTAGCGAGACTGACCTTCTCATGGGCTATTCTGTCTTGTTTATTTTCCTGGCTGCACTGGTGAGAGAATTTTAATTAAACAGATTCCACTGGACAACATTTGCTTGGAGACTGATTCCCCTTCCCTTGCTCCAAACAAAGAGGTATAGTCAAAAGCATGTAGATTAGTCCCTATATTTACGCTCCTTTACAATCCTTTTCCTATATTCTCTGTAAAGTTCATGCACTTTGAGAGCCTTAGTGCTATGTAACATTTACATATGTTCTTTTTTACAAGTCTAGTCTTATTATTTTTTAAAAAAACTAATATATGTATATATATGGGTGGGTGCCATGGGTGTTGGTCTCTTTTCCCAAGCAACAAGTGATAGGATGACAGTAAATAGCCTCAGGTTGTGCCAGGGGAGGTTTCGGCTGGATATTAGGAAAAATTTCTTCACTGCAACAGGCTGCCCAAGGCAGTGGTGGAGTCACCATCCCTGGAGGTATTTAAGGTGTAGATGTGGTGCTTATAGTGGTGGACTTGGCAGTGTTATGTTAACAGTTGGACTTGATGATCTTAAAGGTCTCTTCCAAACTAAATGATTCTATGATTCTATGATTCTATATATATGTAAGAGCCACAAGAAACTCACAAGATAGAGAAAGTTGTAAGTCAACACTTCAGCTGTTGGGCTGACATTATATGACTGCTGCTCCAGTACAACACACTGATGAATGTATTTGTGGACACCTCAGGGATGTCAGGTGCTGGGTGAGTGCCGGAGGTGCCAAGTGCCCCCCGTTCCCAGCGATGCCGTCAGGAGCTGGGCCTAGTGTTGAGTGGGTCAGGGCACAGGGAGGAGGTGGAAGCAGCAGGCCAGGCTCTCCCCTGCTCTTTAAACATCTGGATGACATAGATGTTGTCACTCACATGCAAAAGCTCTGGATGCTCTGGGGTCGTAACGGCATGGCTGATAAGGGCACTAGGCTTGTCTCCCTTGAATATAAAAGGCAGGGAATTTTCTGTGAGAGATTCTGGCTTTTCATCTAATCTGAAATAGTTTACATCTTGCTGGGTGTGCTGCAAAAGACAACTGTTCGAAAGGGTCATATTGGAGAACACTTGGAGTGCTTTCCAGACACAGGAGCTCCAACAAGGAGAGTCCCTCTTGGTGCCTGTCTGGCTGAGTTCCTGTTAAAACGATTAATGCTGCTGGAATGTTAATGCATTTTCCATAATGTACGGTCACAGCCAGAGTCTCGGGCAGGCATCTTTTATTGTTATTCAGTCTAAACAAAAAAATCCCTGCTGATTTTTAGTTAAGCTGAGATCAGCCAGCATCTTCCCTATCGAATAGATGTAG
>NW_009646631.1:775921-780714 GCF_000708025.1 Charadrius vociferus | reverse complement strand
GAAGCTGGGAACTTCAAGCTGTTACTAAATATTTGGTTTTCCCCCATAGGAAAACTCACAACATTTCTCAAGCTTGGATGAGCAATCTGTCTTTACAATACAAGCACATTTCCGTACTAGACTCATACTGGCTCCAAATTCACACGTCCCTTCCATTTAATTTTCAAAGGATGTGTGCACATGGACCAGGCAGGTATGTTGCAATGAATCAGGTAGTGAAAGACAGTTGGAAAATTTAAGTTACATTATGGTGTTTTTTCCTGAGTAGAGCGCTTCAAATTGTTATAACTCTTAGGTTATCTGAGATGTCCTAGAAGTGGAGAGAGTATTTTATCCTCATTGCTCTGAATGGTGGGTTCACCAGCTAATTGCTTCAACATCACTGTGTATTCCTACGTAGATGGGGCAGGGAGCGGGAGCTCTCAGTGGGCATTCTGCATCCACAGAAGGCTGCATCTAAGTTAGTTACTTGGGATCCCGCTACAGCCAGTAGAAAAAACTCTTAGGGAGTAATTCGTCTCACGTTACTGAATTCTTACTTGCTGAGTTGGTAAATGAGTTGTGTTGGTAGAAACTTGCAGTATCTGCCCCGTGTACTATTTAGGGTGGGCTGAACTGCAGCTTTGCCATTCCTCTGGCTGTAGGTGAACTGAGCCAACCTGCTCAGATGCAGCTGGTTGCATCTGCGTGGCTTCTCTAATCACTTCTGTCGCCCGGTCCTTTGATGGGTCAGGTTGATGTCACTTGATCTGTCTCACAGAAAAGCTTTGTTTATTATCTTTTAGGAAAGAAATGAACCAGAGAAGATCAGGATTGTCTCCAGCACATTGCTGTGGTGAAAGGCAAGTATCAGTGGAAAGAGTTTGTGAAGTAACAACAAAAAACGCCTTTAAGCCTTTCCCCAGAGTTAACCAACGTTTGAGTGAATGAGTCCTTGTCAAAAACAAGAATGTTCATCCAGTATAACCCTTCTGCAGATCATGCTTTATATTAATTTTTGTGGTCATATACACTTTTCTTACTATGTGTAAAAGATTTGGGAGGTTACACTTTTTGTAATATATGAAGAGCCTGTTAATCTCAGTGAATAAGAACCCAGTAAACTTTACCAACTGTATTTGTTCACATGCTTATTTTTTTGTACACAAAACTCATTTTGTATACATAATTTTCCCCCCTGCTTGCTTTGCTAGGAAACTCAGGGGTAAAATTCCATTACGTATATGAAATTGATAGCTAACTACAAAAGGAAAAGCAGATGGCAGCCTGACAGAAGTACCAGATGTACATTTCTGCATCTTTTATATGGATTGAGACACCCAGAAACACAAATTTCTATTGTTTACAGTACAGGAGTTCATTACCCATATTTTAAAATTCAGAACTTTTCTCTGATACTTAAGAGTATACTTCTATATCCCTGTCAGTACATCAAAAATTGAATCCAGGTCATTAGCAAGCATGTCTACTGTGGGCAGTCACAATCCAAAACTGAGGTGGCCAGACAAACACCTGGAGCTACAAACAAATTTTAGTAAAGTGCCTTGTGTTGCAAATGCTCATTCTCTGGGTGGGAGTATGGCTTTATCTTGTGGGAAGAGTGGGCAAATGTTGCTGGAATGAGGAGTGCATAGGAGGAAGAGGATGTTTACTTTTTCCCCTGTATTCACTAATAGCTTTCAATCAAGAAATTTAAACATGTGACTCTATTTTCTTTCAAGTCCAGCTTACTGAGGTTTGTTTAATATCCTGTTAAAATAGTTCATTTCTAGCTCAGTTGGAACTTCAGATCTTTTGTTCTGAAATCCCTTTCTTAAGCTCCTGTAGTTTTCTTGTTTAAACAACTGGCCTGGAAGACAAGTACCTGGTGCACTCCTGCCATGTAGGTTTTCTCCACGTTGAGAGATCAACTTTTGCATTGAAAATCATATCCAAAAGTTAAATGCGTTATAAAATAATGTTTAATTTTTTTTCTTTGGAGACTGAAATACAAGGTTTGAAAAAAGAGTAAAATCTGGAAGTCAACTGTGTGCCTGCTGGACATAAAAATTATTGTTTTATTTTAGAAGTGTCGATATTTTTGCAACATTCTACATTGTTCATTTCAGACTCCTAACCTTGGGCTCAAGTTTTACAAAGATGGATTGACTTGTGGGGTTGTTTTGGGGGGTGGCTTAGCTACCACTTTGAGGTTTGGAAGGACATAACGAGGAATTGGTATCACTGAAATAATCCAGTCAGGAGCGTTGGAAAGCTAATCACACCCTGAAAGCAGCACTCTATAGCTGGGTTTCCTTTATTTTGGGAAATGCTTGGACTGAAACAAAAAGGCACCTTCTGAACCACTTTTTTTGGTACAAAAATGGCATTATTTGCAAAATAAAATTAAAGTTAGGAAACAGTTATGAAAATATATTGTTCTTTCAATGGAACATATACCACAGGAGGCACAATAACACCAATACTGCATTTCTAATTGGTTTTTTACTTTCTCCAGACTGAAAATTTGAGTTCTTGGCCTCTGCATGACTTCTGGAATTTGGGCACAAGAAAAGAATTGCTGTAGAGTAAATTAGTATCAGCTATTTTCCAGTGGCTGCCTGATATATAGTGCATATTTTAACCAGTATTTCACAGCATTCAGGAAAACAACTTTGTTAACATTCAGGTATACATGAGCAATTTCTGGCTCTATCACTAAGAGGAATATTCGACTTCTGGAATTTGGGCACAAGAAAAGAATTGCTGTAGAGTAAATTAGTATCAGCTATTTTCCAGTGGCTGCCTGATATATAGTGCATATTTTAACCAGTATTTCACAGCATTCAGGAAAACAACTTTGTTAACATTCAGGTATACATGAGCAATTTCTGGCTCTATCACTAAGGAGAGCCTAAATTTTCAGTTAGAGAGGGTAGATTGAAAAAGGATAGCAGCAGTTTTAAGCTAAGCTTGTGCTGTAAACCTTGACATCAGTGTTCTGTTTTTAGCTTAATAAATTGCCCATGAAATGCAGAAATGGACGGATGCACGTTTTAAGTGTACTCCTGCAACGGATGTTTCTCATGGGATAACTTTCTCTCGCTGGGCAACTACATCCTTGGCCCTGCTTCTCACACAAGTGGGTGTAAATCAGAAGTCATGGTTGTGAAGCCTATGAAATACAGCAGTGTATAAAGTCAGGAAATATGCATCAAAACTTTACCTTGATGCTGTCAATTTGGTTTGCTTTTTCCTTTCTTGTTTAGGAGGCTACTTCTGGAGATAAATGTTCCCTAAGATGGAACTGTATTGACCGTACCTCATCAAAATCTACCTGGTTTTACTTCTCCAAGGTCAGTGCAGCTGTGGCAGAGGTGGATTTAGCTTCGTGTTGATATGTTGTAAATAAACGTCTTTCTGGAAAAAGTCTCTTCTCCTTAAAGGAGGTAGTTTTCATCCAGGTGCTGATGTTTAGTTATTTCTTCCGCGCAGGATCCCTGCGCAGGAAGCAGATGACACTTTGTGTGCTGAACCATCAGGCGGATAGAGGAGACGATGCTCTGTGGGCACTGTGGCAGTGAAACCCAAGGCGTGCCGGCCATTCCACAACAGGCTGAATTCGGACCTTACGCTGAGGGTATTAGCTGGCAGCAGCTCTGCCTGCTGTATGGAGCCCAGGGTGTAACAGTAGGAAAAGAATGAGAGAGCAACAAAGCCTATTTTCTTCTGTCTTTAAGGAGTAAGTGTTATCTTTGGATGGGCTTTCAGGTCATCCAAAATTCAATGGGAATTGAAACCAGTTGCAGATCAATGTTTACACCTTCTTTCAAGAGCTGTTTAGGATGCTAACACTACATCTATATGGGCCAACCAAAGTGTCACAGTCCTTTCCCTGCCCCAAGGCCAACCCACGGCCTGTGCCAGGGATTGCTGTCGCAGTTCAGCAGTGTGGATGACTGGGTCCCAGTGACCATGAACAGGCGCTGCTGGAAGTACTAGCATAGATGTAGTCTCAGGTGTGTTTTCAGCATATTTCTACCAATGTGTAACATGGACATAGGTTCCTACAGTGAAAGCCGTCTATCCTGTTGCTTTGATAATGTTTATTTCAGTTCCCACTACACTTCTTCCTTGTTTTAAAAAAGGCTTCGTTGCTACAGCACGGGGCACTTGAACCGTGAAGGTGGGCAGAGGAATTCAGAAAAATTTAGCCAGCATCTGATCTTATGCAGGAAAAGTGATGAATGAAAGAGGCAAAAAGAGCCCGACTCTGACATAGATAACTTTTATTTTTAAAAAGCTGGTTTCTAACATGCACCTGTGACCTGCAAATGTGGGATTCAGCTCCAGTAGTCTCTAAAAATCGATGGTGCCTGCAATCATCACTACCGCTGCTCAGCTTAAGTGCTCAGGGAAAGCAAACAGCCAAATTCATATTTTGAAGCACGTGCTCACCTTATTATTCGTGCCGTAAATAAGATCAGGAACTGTGGCTTACATAGATCACCTAATCTTGAGTAAAATACCAATTCATAATTAGCGGGGGAACTTAAGGCTGGTGGCTAAGCGCATCTACCACACAGACGCAGATCTGATGAGGCCCTGGTGTACCCTCGCAGCGTGTTACCTGCTGAGCACGCACCCAATGATTTCCCACAGGGGCCAGTAAAACGCTTCTAACGCACGTTAACAAACTCAAATATTTCTGTGTTTTCCTCATGCTCTTCGGAGAACGATCCCCCTCTCCCAGCGGGCGCGGATGCCGCCGCGGCAGGAGGCGGAGGCCCGAGAAGAGCGGCGCAGCCCGCAGG
>NW_009646631.1:750645-774976 GCF_000708025.1 Charadrius vociferus | reverse complement strand
CGCTGATCCTCCCCGCTCCCTGGCTGCGGGACGCCCGCGGCCTGCGCCTCACCGCCCTGCTGGGCGCCGGCCTCAACGGCCTGGGGGCCTGGCTCAAGTGTGCCAGCCTGGCCCCCGACCGCTACCCCCTCACCCTGGCCGCCCAGGCCGTCTGCGCCGTCGCTCAGGTCTTCATCCTGGGGCTGCCCTCGCGCATCGCCTCCGTCTGGTTCGGCCCCACCGAGGTCTCCACCGCCTGCGCCGTGGCCGTGTTGGGCAACCAGGTAGGGGCGGCGGGGAAGGGGGCGAGGGAGGCTTCGGAGAAGTGAGCTTGCTTAGAGTGCGGCGTGGCGTTGGTTTAAAAATAAGTCGTTTAAGTGGGGAAAATCCATTCTTCAAGAAACGGTCACGGGGCAGCATGGGAGAGAGGAAGAGTGATGGAACCAGGGCAAGCTCGGAGGGGATGTTACATACCACCTTCCCCGGCCAGCCTGGCTTTGTGGCACCCTGGCTGCATGGCAGCATGTAGCGGTTTGCAGGCTTCTGCCCGCTGCCTGGCGTACGTCAATTGAGAGACCATTTTCAGAAGCTGTCCTGCTCCGCTTTCTCTTCCTCTTGCATTTGGCATCGTTCATCTTACTGAATCCACCCTCAGCTGGAGGGCGGTGAAGTACCTGAACTTTCATGGGGAGCCCCAGTGCCAACATATATTAGTTCCTGCTTTCTAAAATACTGTCTGGAATCTCTAAGTGCTAGTAGTCAATGTGACTGATGGAAATTTTCTGTAACACTATGATAGTTCATGTAACTGTGGGGAACTGATAACTGAGTCACAGATTTCCTCGAGCTCCCTGGTCCTGGCTGGTTTCAGGGAGCTGAAACAGGCATATCTGAAAGCATGGGTGAAGATACAATGCTGATGGGTTTTTTTTCCTCCCATAGCCTTTTTCTTGCCCCCTGCCACTGCCCCCGCTTTTCTGTGGCAACAGAATGTTAAGATCCCCATCAACATCATTGGTGCAGGCTGAGGTCGTAGGTACAGTGTGATTAAGGTAACAGGGGATTTGATTTTCCTCATGTGAGTCTAATGATTTTATGTTTGTGCACTTTGGATTATTACAGCGGTGATATTAGTGTTACATATTTACAGTTAGGGTTGCTCATTGGCTCATACCTGACTGTGTACAGTTTTCCCAATGCTTTTCTAAAACATTTTTTTTTGCATTGAAATCTTCCAGTGGACAAGTCAACTGTCCCTTTTGAACTGAAGACTTTGGGCATTGTTGGTTGGTTATTTTAGCAGGTGAACAAAAATTTTGCATCTGCGTCCTGGAATCAGGTTAAAGGTTTCTTTGGCAGCTAAATTTACACTCTTACAGATGTGCACCGGTCCTCCCAGTAGCAAGGAGTTACTGGGGTTTCAGTTCTGCAGTACAGTGCCAAGGATCCAACTTGGAGTCTGAAACTGATGCTTTGCTCAGATGCTGAGATGTGGGCATTGAAATGGTGCAGGACGGGAACAGGAGTGCAGGGATTGTATGGATAGCAACCACGAGAAAGATGGGCAAGGAAAATGGGAGGAGAGGTGTGAACAAAATAAACCTTAGTTATTTCTGGAGCGTACTCCCTTCCAGAAGGTAGGACTGATCTTAGTGTGCCAATGTGCTTGCTGGTCCTCTGCCAGGGAAACACCCATGAAACACATTGACAAAGTGTGTTTCGTCTGCCTCTGGCAGTCCTGTGCAAAGTATAATGGCTTATTCTGCAGCGATGCCATACCCTGCTAGCTTGGAGCTGTGTGCCACAGAAGTCTTAAGATCCTAGTCCTGCTTGTCACCCACTGATATGGTGTCGAACAATAGAATTTCTCTGTTCTCAGTTTTTGCTTTCTTAAAAAAAAAAACCTATCAAAAGCTGGATTGAGAGAGTAATGAAATGACAGGTTCGGCACTTGGAAGTTAGAAGTAATGTTGTCTGTATATCCCAGTGCAGTTCACTTCTGCATACGCATTACGATAACAGCCTCACTGTACTTGTTTAATTGCACAAGGTGAACTATGTAACAGAATCGGGTTTCTATAACCATCTAGGCTGTTGGTCATCTGATTTCTTATCAGATATTTTGCGTAACTTAAGAGCTACAGCAAACAGGGCTGGGGACCGCAGGCAGGGGAGGAACAGAATTATCAAAATGTACTTATAAAAAGTCAGATCGCACCCGGTATCTCTTGAGATGCTAATCATTTGCAGTTGAAACACAAATCACAGGGATTGCAGCGATGTACCTGTCAGGGGTTGTTGGGAGTGCCAGATTTCCACAAGTATTTAGCGTCTTCAGCTGGGCACAGCAGGCTCATTAGAACTCTCAATCCTTTTGGTCTTAACTTCTCTACATGTAAAAGGTGAAAAATGGTATCACTTGACTGTCTTGGAATATTGTTGGTACTCTGTTGCCTCACAATGGGGGAGGAAAAAACATACCTTAAGAACAAGAGTAATTGTGTACTCAGTTCATGCTTGCAGAGTTCATATGCTGAAGGGTGAGGATAAAAAGAGACAAATTCTTCAGGTGAGTGCTGGATACTGTGTAAATCTGGTGATCTGGTGGGGGCGGGAAGCAAAACCCTCATCAGGCATATGCACAAAGGGTACGTTGTAAGCACATTGGCACAGCTTTAATTTGAGTGCTTTCTGAGTGTTGGACCTACTACTCGAACAGTCTTCCGTGCTCTTTTTTTTTTTTTTTCTACCTGAAACAGATGCAGAGTTTTTTAGTTTAAAAAAAAAAAATTGTTGTAACATTTTAAAATGTGGTTTAGTTTTGGAGAAGCAGCAGAGGTAAATTGGAGAGTAGTCCAAGCGTTTTAAAACACTTTATACATATACCCAAAATTTCAGTCCTTTTTTTTGGTCTGTTTTTAATATGAAATCAGTTGCTACATTGGAATTGACTCCAGATACACACCCACTACTACTTTATTTTGTGTTTTTTCTTTGTTTCCTTAGCAATAATTGCAGATGGAAGTTTTGGGTTTGTGTTTCTTAACAAGGATGCTCCTTTTCCCTTGCTCTTCTCAGCTCTATGAGTTCTGCAGTAAACCTTGTATGTCAGTCTTTGTTACTGTAGTGGCAGGATCGTGACATCAAGTGCAGCATTTTGATCAAGAAAGAGAAGAACATTTCTACAAGAGTAGCTAGAATCTTCTGTCATCTCTAGGCGTTCAGCTGCGGGATGACTGACACAAATTTATGTGCATGCATAGTGTTTTCCTGTGAAAGATCCTTCTGCAAAACAACTTCCTTAATGCTTAGTTGTTAAATGTGCTATATACTAGGTGTAGTATTGTAGTTTAATTTAGAAATGAAAAGGTTAAAACCTTCAATAACCTAAAAGGGTTAATTATATTATTAATTATATATTAATAATATATATTAATTATATATTATTAATTATAAATAAAAACCTAAAAGGTTATTGAAGACCTGATTGTGAAATGTCATTGAGAGCAAATGGCTCAGAAGTATGAAACTAAAGGAACACCTTTCCTTCATAGTTTTATTAATAGTTATTATGATATAAAGTCTGAATTTTAGCTGGTAGGGCTTTTAATTTCTGTTACTTTTTATGTTCACAGGGAAATAATGTTTGGCTTTCTTTTCCTGCTTTACAGCTTGGCACTGCAATTGGTTTTTTGGTGCCACCTGTTCTGGTTCCCAATACACCTAACGATATCGATCTAATGGCACATAATATCAGCATCATGTTCTATGGAACAGCAATAGTGTCCACGCTTTTGTTCTTCTTAACAGGAGTTGGTAAGTGTTCCGTTCTTGTGATTTAAATGGTGATCATAGAGAGTGTTTACAACATCTCACTTCAAGCATCTGACTTTGCTCAAAGTAGTCAAGATTACATTTTCTCATGTTTACTTGCGTTCACTTATCTGTCATGCCAGGGTTAAGCGACAACCAGTTTTCTGTATGTTGTGCTTCACGTAGAGCAGCCCCTGTCAGGATACGCAGCTCACTTAGGCTTTTTGCTACCAGCCGCATGGACATTGCGATACAATATGATTTCTCTGTGTTATTCTTACAATTCAGATACAAAGGTCTAGACACATTGCAGATGAAGTCTGTATTTGACCATGCAATCAGGCATGACCAAATAATTAGCACATCCATTGTGGCTGTGACTTGATTCTTCCATGAGGAAAATCTAGTCTATGTTTTTTATGGAGGCGTTATAAACCACAAATTAAACTCGTGAAATTCATCAAACTGAAACACTTCAAAAAGGAAAAGCATTAGTCTAGTAAAGACAAATCAAAATTATTCCTTCTTCTTTCTCCCTAGTGTTTGAAGAAAAGCCGAAATACCCTCCTAGTCACTCTCAAGCAGTCCTGCAAACTATGCCTCCCGAGGATTACTCCTACAAGCAGTCGATTATAAACTTGTTCAAAAACATTCCATTTGTACTTTTGCTGATCAGTTACGGTAAGTGGTGCTGTCTGGCTGTAGTCTGGCAGAACAGTTGAATGTGTGCCGAAAGCATATTGAGTTTTAGTTGTGACGGTGGTTGTGTATGGGGGAGGGAGTGTCAAACTTTTACATATTCAGCAGCCAGTGCTGGAAAATCTGACAAGATTCAAAATACCGTTTGTAGGTCTGGTGAAGAGATTTTACCTGGCAGATAAAAGGTTTTGCCTCTGACGTGAGTCTTAAATATCAGAAGATTAACTCTTTAGGGTAGCAGATCTGTGGGGCTACACCTGGAATGACTGAAGCTTTTCTTTTGGTACTGCAGGTATTATGACTGGGGCATTTTATTCTGTCTCCACATTATTAAACCAGATGATAGTAACTCATTATGAGGTAAGTTTCTCGGATCTTCTTTGTTGGGTTGTTTGTTCTGGTTTTTTTTACTGTACATTTGCAGAGGTGATGTTCATTGTTATGTAGGTGCTATGTGTGCTCAGACGTTTGGTTTCCTTCATACCCTCCTACAGTTTCTTGCACCATACAGATATGGGAGTCATAGGAATGTTTGTTTGCGCTTATGACTGCCAAGAGGTCTGAACTTGACTCTGAGTGGAAGCAAGTTATTAATGAGCACCATATAAATATTTGTTGAAAGGGAGAAGAAGTGAACGCTGGGAGAATTGGCTTGACACTGGTGGTGGCAGGAATGGTGGGTTCGATTATTTGTGGTTTGTGGCTGGATTACACTAAAACATACAAGTAAGTGTGGGTAGGCATGTATGGGGTTAGGGGTAGGAGAGCGGTGCAATTGCATTAGAAAAATACTGCAACGTAAGGGCTGAAGTGAACTGATGATGCGGTTCATCCTTGATCTTCTAGCAGCCTTGATGGAGACTAGTTTCTTAGGCTACAGCAAAAGATTGAGACTCCTACTGTTTCTTGGCCAAAAGAAATGAGGCAGGAGAATGCAAAGATGCGAAGGGGTTTTCCATCTAATCCTGTCTCTTCAGGAGTGTAAGGCTAACAAGGAAAGCACTGTTATGTCATACATATGGTGGCCGGGTGGCCCAGTGGGCTCCTTCTCTTGGGAAACCATAAAGGCTCAAAACCTACTCTGCGTTGTTTTGTAAAATGAACAGTTGATGGATTCTCTCTTTTTTTTTTTTTTTATTACTCCTCATCCTGTTAGTGAGCATAACATTTGCTTTAATTCAGGGGATGAGCATGGAGCAGAACCCTGTTCTGGGGTAGGAGCGCCTGGGTCCATCACCCATGGTGTGGTGCCCCCCAGGAGTGACCAGTGCCCTGAAGCGCTGCTTGTGGTGGAGTAGTTCTCCCCTGTGATTCTTAGTACATTATGTGCAAGAGCTCTAGAAACTTAATGGATGTTAATGCTGTAGATTGGCTTTGTTTCTGCATGCGTTTTGGCTTATTTAGAAGTGATATGTGCTTTAATATTTTGGATGACATCCCTTATCCCAGATTTAAAATAAATAGAACATTGTAATAAGATTTGTTTGACTTGCCTCTTAGGCTGACTTTTATTGCTAATGGTGTTCGATTTGGCTGCTCATGTATTGATGTACTCTATAATGGGCAGCGTTGCAGAATGGCCAAGAGGTACAACATAGCAGAGAACTAAAATAGTCTTAAGGTAATAGTATCTGCTGTGATTGTCTACTCTTTGAGAGTCTGAGTAAGTCTCTTTAGCCTTGAGCAAAGCAGCCATATAACCAAGGCAATAAAGAGTTCGGGAAGGGATACGTTCTCATTGCATGATATGTTTGAGTCAGAATTACATGAAGCAAATTTTGTAGCTGTAGAATGTCGGTTGTTAGAGAATAAGTAATGTTTATGTTACTCTTCCATGCTTCAGCAATTTGCTATGACCTTATGTTACCGATGTTAATTTTTTAATATTTTTTTTTGTTGGATTGCAGGCAAACTACTTTGATTGTTTACATTCTCTCTTTCATTGGGTTGCTTGTATTTACTTTTACCCTGGACCTCGGATACCTTATAGTAGTGTTCGTGACTGGAGGAGTACTTGGGTGAGCAATTAAAGAGGACTAGACGACTTACTGCAGTTCTGTTCAGAAACAATATGTAACTTTAACTAAACAATTCTACTGTTTATTCTGTCACCATGCTCTCAACCTATGCTTACAGCTCACTGTACAGATAAGGTCTACTAGGGTTTCGCCTGCTGTTAAATCAGGATAGATCCAAAATAACTCACATTTCAGTTAATTTCATTTAATGTTTTCGTGGACCTAACAGAAGTCTGTATGTGGTCAACTTGTTTGGTTCCAATTTGAAAAGCTGTCTGCAGTAAAGTTGAATCTTTCTGTTGGCCAGTGGATAAGTGATTAGAGTTTAACTAGGAAGACTGGCTTCTGTGCGTTTTGATTGATCTATATTTTGATAGCCCAAGCAACGTGCTGGGTGCTTTGGTCTCTCAGAAGAGCAAGAGCACTTCTTATAGATACACAATCTAAAAGCAAAAGGTGCTGAGGGAATAGTGCTGTATGCAGACACAGCAGTCAAGGTAGAGCTAGAAATGTCTTGAGAATTTCATTTTAAAAACCAGTCAACCAACCTCAATGGCATTAGGCCCCTGCTCTTCCTGTCACCCATCGGTTCCCTCAGCTTCTTCCACAGCAGCTTCTGGCAGACATTCCAGTGTCCAGCCTCACTCCCTACTGATGGTCTCTTTTTGTCCTCCAGCATGAATGTTTGGGCTGATCAAATTATGATGTTCATGTATGTCTTTAATTTGAAAGTAATTGGCTTCAATGATAGAGTGGCTTGTGGACTGGTCAGAGAAGGTTGTTTCATATGTATGGAGTGAAATGCAGGTGGTTATGGGAAATGGGGCAAATATGTTAAAACGCCTTTGTCCTAAAAGAGGGAGATGTATGGCTAAAATTGTTGGATGAGGTCGGGGCAATGAAGCAGGTAAAGCAAGTATTGAATCATGTTAGGTCTTGAAAACAAACAGTTCAGCATACAGCTAATTCATAATACCATGTGTTTATGTTTGATTTTCTTAGCTGTAGTAATAGATGAAGGCCACACCTGTCATACTCTTACTCTCCTCTTCAACAGGTTCTTCATGACTGGCTATCTCCCACTTGGGTTTGAATTTGCTGTGGAAATTACATACCCAGAGTCTGAAGGCACTTCCTCAGGTCTCCTTAATGCCTCGGCACAGGTTATATAATTTTATTTCTTCAAGTGAAGTAATGTTCAGGAAAGCCACACTGCTCGAATCTAAAAAGGCTTTCTTAGACTTGGCTGCTAAGTCTCTGATGTGTTGCTGTAGTCTTAATTTTTTGTTAATTTGGTTTCTAGAAGATGTGACCTGAAACTTTGCAAGGTAAAGTGACGACTCTTTTCTATGTGATCCTGATGAAGTGACTTGTTTGTTTATAGATATTTGGAATTGTCTTCACACTTGTTCAAGGAAAACTCACAACAGACTACGGTCCCCGTGCAGGAAACCTCTTTCTTTGTGCTTGGCTTTTTGTGGGCATTATCTTAACAGGTAATTGATCAAAAGTGTAATGATTTCTCTTTAATGTAAAATCGTGGAGGGTTTTTTGAGATAGACATCAAAAAACTACCCAGAAATTCAGTCAGACATCTAGGATTTACATACATGGCTTCCTGTCTGGGGTGACAGAAGTTAAAGTGCAGGGTTTGTTTGGTTTTTTTTCTTTCTTTGTTTTTCACTTTAAATACTTGCTGTGCTCGCACCCTTTGTTTTAAGGATGATGTTGCTACTACGTGGACAAGCATCTGCGTCCCATTTCTTGAGTCATGTCTTGAATTTGAGGCAGATGCTTATCTCCAGAGTTGGATAGTATGTGTAAACAAATACATAAATGGAGACAGTTTGCAGTTTTCCAAATGTAAGAAACTGCTGATGTATTCCTGAACTGTACCAGTGACTTACACATGCTGGTACTTACAAATGTGCTGAAAGTGCTAAAACCATCAAGCTTTGCTTTAAGTCCTCATGGTTTAAAAGCTTTTATTGTCATTTTCTGTGTGTGCTCTGTGAGGAGCAAGTTGAAATTATCAGTACGTTCAAGTCACAAAAGAATGAATACAGGTATTTTGAATATGTGCTGAAAGCAGCTTCTGTGTGCTTGCACTGTACAAACGTTTCCCAGTGACATTTGAAATGCATGTCATTGCAAAGTTGTGAACCAGCTTTCTCTTTTTTTTTTTTTTTATTTCAGCCTTAATAAAATCAGATTTGCGAAGACACAATGTGAATTCAGGGATTATGAATTTGGATGTTAAAGCTGTAAGTGGTGACTCATTTATCGTGATTGTATTAGCATACTTGAATGCTTGGCTTTTCTTGGCATAATAACATTAACAGCAAAAGAGTAATTGACAAAAACTTGTAATATGACCGTTTCCTTGCTGTTTTGGAGCAAGAGACCCAGTGGGATGCTGCCCTCAGATATCTGTTTCTCCCCTCCCATGAAAAAAACTAAAAGACCTTCTGCTCTCAGATTTTCCTGAATTTTAAGAGGCTAATATTAATCTCTGGTTTTATTGCTTGAATCTTGCTTTTCCATATATTCAGGTAGTGTTGTAAATTGTGAAGCCTTTTTGTGTGTTGGGTTAGGAGGCTGTGCTACAGACTACATATTTCATTTAAAATACCTGCAGTCCCTTTAAGTGAAGTCAGTGTCTGATGAACAGAAGTCATGCTGCAGTTTCTATAGCGTGCTGCTATATGAAGAGCTGGGTCTGTTCTTCTGCTGAGCACTCTCTCAATTTAAATGAAGACTGAGCATAACACTTTCTGCTGCTCAGGAGGTCTGAAGACCGTGTTTCAGCAGCTTTTCCAAATTATCACAGTTACTAGTAGAAATAAGGCTGTCATTGGAAACTTTTTTCAGTGCTGTGGATTTTTTGATCATTTGGATCAAGATAACAAAACAACTTTTTGGAGACAGACAGTGCAAGATCCTGTGTCACACACACTTCTTTTTATGTGTAGGTGTCCTGCGTATATAGCAGCTTTTGATCATCTGTGATCAGGTGCACACTGTTAGTGTCTGCATAAGGTTCAGAAACTTCCAAGCTGGTGCTATATGAGCTAACTTGAATCTGAAACCTGTGCAGCTGTGTGTGCACAGTATGGCATCCTGGGGCTTCGCCAGCCTGGGTCGGGGCTATCTCGGGGATGTACACGCCAACTATAGGTAGTGGTCCATGACTTGTCTGTTTTCCATTGTCACCTTGTTAGTTAGTCTAGATTGTCTCACACCCTTGTTTATATTAGCCAGGATATAACAAAAGCCTGCAGTCCTTGCCCGGATATTGCCATAAATAATTGAGAGCTGCCTGTGTTAATAAGGTACAATATCACTTTGATACCAAACCTTGATTGTCAAGTTTCTACCGTGTTTAAATGTAAGGGAGAAAACACCTGAAAGTTAATGTCCACGTGATAAATATTCGTATGCAGTACATATATACTTTAGAGTTATACTAAGAAACTAAATTCTGTGGGGTTTGGGGATTTTTTTCATTACAGAGAGAAGGGAAAATAGGGCTTTCTATAAATCCCTGATTTGGCTCATTAACTACATACACTATTGGAGTCTAACCTAATAATTACCCAAGAATACTGAGGTTGGGAATAGCTTCTGCTGAATAATAGCTTAATTCCTGCTTTTTTTTTTTTTTTCCCCTCTCCAGGTACCAGTTGACAGTCCTATAGAACCTGAAAGTACTACGTCAAAAATTCAGTCGGCTTTATAAAGCTGAAAGGTGACTTAGAAACGCACAAGTTTGGTTGGATACTGAACAATATTAATTAGTGTAATCACTGGATTTGTGTGTATGAGTAGTAAAATGTGTTTGGTGACAGTTGCGCAGTGGAAACTATGAAGATGCTCAGTTCATTTTGCGCAAGATGCAAACAATTCACCTTTGTATGGAATATTTATTTTAACAGTTTTCAAGTTTTGCAGTGTCATTAGTAAAGAAGTGTGTGAGTACTCTCTATGCTTGGGAGACATGTACATTCAGGATGCATACTTGAAAAAATCTGGAATCCTGAAGTACAGTTGTCATGATCAGAAGTATCTAATCTTCTTTTCTTGTTCAGTCTTCGCTAGTGCATTTGAAAAATCAGAGAGTGGGTAGCTGTACAGCTGGAGGATGTTCACAAGTTCCTTTTTTTTTTTAAATGTGTCTGTATTTTTAATATAAGACAACAGTTCCTTCTGGGAAACTGCCTATAGCACAATACTGAAAACAAGAGATGACTGCAAATGTGTGTGTTTCATACTGGCATCTGACATTTCTTTTGCCTTGAAACTTCTTGATAGGTATCAGAGGGCAGATAAGAGAAAATGCTGTCTTATAGATTCATTGTAACACTTCCAGGGAGATTTAAAGAATTTCCCACTAGATAAATTGAAAACCAAAACCATTTTTTATTAAAAACAGTAAAAAGGAGGAGAAAGGCCTTTGATATCTCTATTGGGAAGTATTCATAGGCAATGAAACACTACCACACAGGTTGCCTCCATGGAATCTTTTGAGTGCTTTCTCAGTTAAAGTGAGAGGAGTACGTGTTTACAAAGAGCTGGTGCCTTTACTTTGTAAAGAAGATCCTTGCCTCATCTTGAGTTTAATCAGTGCTGCTGAAGAAATTCCATTTTGTGTGTTAAACCTCCTCTGAATATTTGTGGAATATCAGGAAATATGTTCTATCCTTTTTTTTGCATTTATTTCTCTGTGTTACGAATTGTATCATTTGTCCTGTGAAATTTTTGTGCTCGTATAACTTAAATCATGTTTGTTAAAAGCTGTAAGGATGATTGAAAGGAAAATAGTGATGTTTCACTTTCATGAAATATTTGCTGTTCATATCGTGCATCTTAGCTACAAAAGGAGCAGACTTCATTAACATTCACCATATGTTATTACATTTATCTGAATTTGGGATGTGGATTTCTCACTGCAGTGCTTCTGAAAATATTCTCCTTTACCTTGTGCTCTATCTACACACCTAAAGAATTGACAGCACTACAATAATACTGAGGCCCTGCTATTACTGAAAAAGTCAGACCTGAGTTACCGGAGTTTTTGCAAACATTTAAGCTTTAGCAGGCTTTGACCTGAGCCTGCAGGTTCAGTACTGTCAATACCATCAGTACCAACTCAAACTCTCTTTGAGTTCCCACAGATGTAGTGCCATCCAGAAGGTGGAATGTTACTCAAAGTTTTCCACAGATCGTTACAGTTGGGTATGGGGAACTTTTTAACTCTGAGATAGTCTTTCAGTATGATAAGTATCGTTAAACGCTTTTCTTCTTCTTGTTTCACTGTAGATTTAGAGACTCCTTTATATAAAAAGGACCCTATAAAATTAGCTGTCTAATCTTAGCCTCTGAACTTGATGATCTTGATTTAAGGTTTTGTATGATAAATGCTTCAGACATGGGAAGACTGAATGGCAATATAGATACCAGAATAAGCTAAGCATGCTTGGAACACTCGCCTTTCCAAAAAGGGTCCATGTCTCTTTGCCAGGCCCAGTGCTAGAGAGAAAATGGGCACACCTTGCTGCTCCTGGAGAGACAAGCTCTATGAGAAGAGTCCTCTGGTGAGGTAGCTGAATATAGGAAAAGTAACTCATAGATATTCAAATGGCAGGCAAGAGTATAGGAGTGGAAGTAGAGATGGTTTCATTATGCCAGTTCTTTACATTTAATGACTTGGTGTGATATAAGCTGCCCCATCAAGGGATGTACACGTTTTCAGCCCGAGTGAGCAAAGTGAAAGTTCCTGCCTTATGGTACCTGTGCGTGGCTTTTCCCTTTGGAAAAATGATAATAATGTGTGCCAAAAGATATACATTCTTCAGCAAGATACAGATTTGGTAAATACTTGTGTTCATGGCCCTTGGTTGCTTTTTACTTCTGCTGTTGCAAAATCTTAACAAGATAATATTTTTGCAGTTTTGGGGAAGTCTTTTCACTTCCCCAAATGTCCAATAGAATGCCTTTGGCAGTATTCAGAATGCTTTCTGAGATACACTGTTCAAATTCAAATATTTAGTTTTTTCTTTCTTTTTAAAACTTGTTTTTTTTAATTCTTCACTACTAGTTTCCAGTTTCTTTAGTTATGTTCAGCTGATTATTGAAAGAATATTCCAGCCTTTCTGGCTCCTTGTGTTTTTTATCTTCTGCCAAATTACTTGGCTACCCTCTGAAAAGGTCCAAAGAAGATTTTGGCATGCTGGAAACCCTGCTAGGTCCCTGAAAAGAAAATATTCCTAATAATGAAGGCTTAATTACATCCTGGATTTAATACTCCCCCTCTAAAAGGAACTTGAAAGTTGGAAACCTGAGAACTATTTCCAGGCAACGATAAAGTATTTAAATAAAAGGCTCAGCAGCAAAATAAAGAGCAAATAAGGAACAAACCAGCATTTTATGCAATCATCTTACCTGTCTGTCAAGAAACTGAGGTTCTAGCTCATGGCAGAAATAAATTTAGGGTAGTTGGGGCTTTTTTGTTTGTTTGTGTTTAATTTTTGTTTTTAAACAAACAACACCCACCCAATCAAACATCCATCTGGAACTGGAAATAGGGTTTCTGACTCTCTTAGCCTTGAGATTCTGGCTCAGCCCTCCAGTAAGAGTAGAGGTAGGGTCTAAAAATCGTAACTGCTTAAAGAGGTACTCATTCAATGAATGGAATTACATGTCAACTATCAGAGGATGTAGTCGGAAACCAATTGAGGAGAGGCATCCCAATCCCATGCATCAGCTTTTGCTTTTCAGTATGCTTTTCTTTTAAGTGCTTCAAGAGAACTCTAGAGGACGCAAGAGAACTCATGGAATGGTGAGCGTAAGCAAGGGAGCTGCCCCCAAGTTCCCCGGGGGCCCACCACGGTGTGTAATTGCAATTGCTAACTTTCAGCTACAAGATTCAGAGATTAGCCTTTAAAATAACTCTTTCTTTGTTTCTTCCAGACCTTGTTAAACTTTTACTAACTTCACTGGGAGAGACCCAGAGAACATTGACCCATTTTTATTTAGGATTCCTAACATGGCCTTAAAACCCTCATTTCTGTTGGCTTGGTGTGAAAATATCAGACCGTAATCTGGAATTGCTGCAATTGGGAGCTCTCTTCTTCAGCTTGGTAGATAAATCCTTCAGAGCACTTATTTTGTAGATGAGTGCTTGTGTTTAATAACATCTCCTTCTGTTGCTGAATGCTTACATTTTATGAGGAAGAAAACAAGGGAAGAAGTGGGACAATACGTACGAATCATTTCAGGTTAATAGGGCTTTCCTAACTTCATCCTCTTGGTCATCTCTTTTGTTCAGGACAGTCTGTTGTTTCAGAGACAATCACTGGAGTGTGTAATTAGGGCTGCTAGCCCGTGTTGCTTAATGAAAAAATGCTTTTTGAGAAATCTTTCTACTATCTTGTGCATCTACAGTCAAGTGAAATTGGGTTAAGCTATAAGCATTTATTGCTTTCATTTTCCCTTCTGTGAACTCGTGAGTTTTCCTGCGTGAATGGGAACATGTGACCTTTTTGGTTGCTTTCAATATGTGTATGTAGCACATTCTGAAGTGTTATAAGCTACTAATGATTCATAGACCACAAGCAAAGTTATTGTATCCCATATGATTTCTCCACCAACAACATTCAATCTGAAGTCTGAGAAGAGGGAGAAGTGATGTTAATGCATGAACTAGAATGAATTAAGCAAAAAATATTCCTAAGAGAAATGTGTTTCCATGTAAGACCCATGTAATTTACTGCTCATGTCTTTGTTCTCATGAAGATAGAAAATATTTTTGTTGTAATATTTCAGTTTTGTTAGTGTCTCATTTTTTGTTTCATTTTGGTTTTTTCCTCATTTTGTTTTGAAAATTAAAAATTCCTTATGAATATTCTCTGATTGCAATAGTGTACATATGTGTATATGTGGGCAGCATCATTCCTTACCGTTATATGTTACGAATAAAGTGTATAACGTGTAACTTGATTGGAGCCAAGATTACCATTTTTGACAGCTGCTGATGCAGCTGATGGTTTAAAAATGATTCATTTTTTTCCGTGTAAGCTGCCATTTAATGTAGGAAAATTTTGTAAGTGAATGATATACTGTGTCATTAACAAAAATGTATTCTATGCAAAAGTATTGGTTTACAGAGAAATTTTCTCAGGGTAGGGAATTAAAGTGTTAGCATCAGTAGTTGAGTTGCACTGCTTTAGCACCATGATTTCTCCTTCTTTGCTTTGGAAAAGGTCTGTGAGGAAAGGAAAATGCAGTTAACCCCTAAAGCAGAGCAATCCAAAGGCAGCTCCTTAAGGGTAGTGCAAATATTATTTTAATAAAGCACCCAGCTTTAGAGAGATTATCTGGGGAGAGAGGGTAGAATAACTTCTTAGAGAGGATAGAGCGAGACATTACATTCAGTTACGGCCCAACTTTTGTTTCTAAAACCAGAGTTCTCTTTAGTGGGAGTACAGCAGGACCCTTTGAACACTCTGCAAGGGTTCTGTCACTTATCTGCAGGCGTTTAGCCCAGCACATCATCTGTGAGCTGGGTGAGGTTTGAGGAACCTGCTTCAAAGAAATTAGAAAATGTTTCATGATTTTTTTAATCTCCCTTCTCCCCAAAACTGGGATTATCTGTGAGCTATTTTTGTATAAGAGGTCCTTCACAGAAGGAGGTTGCTGGTGCTGCAGAGCACAGAAAACAAGCCTTTTATGGCGTTGTGGGTTCAACAGTGGGTTGAACTTTCAGATGGGTCTTCGTTTCACAACCAGGTCATATTCCTCTTATAGTATCTCTATGAAAACTGCAGGTTATATCCCCATTAGCATTGCAACTTAAACATTCCTACAGCTGGGAAGGAACAATCACAGCAAATTATTATTGCCTTAAAGTTCATTCTTTTTTTCTTTTTGGGGGGGTGGGTGGGAGATGCTTAGTCATTCTTGAAAGAAAACACCAGAAACCTCATCAGGTAAGTGAGAGATGTGAAGCCATCCTGACTATGATTAGTCAGATAATTGTTTCTATAGCTGGGAGGAGGCCCTATGTATTCAAAGCTAACAAGTGTTACCCCTTCCAGAAAGTGATGTGGTTTCTGCATGGGTGAAATAGGCAGGTGCCTAACAGTCCAGCTGCTTCCTAGGCTGGAAAGGTCTCTTAGCAGCCCGCCGGATTTCCTTCTGGCTGTGCTTCACAAGGAGCTAACCTTATCTGACCATGTTCTAAATCAATATTTACATCTTCAATTAAACAACATCTTTCAGAAAATAAAACAATAATATCCTGAACTTCATAGAGAGGACTTCAGTAGGCATGTCACAGTAAAAAAAAAAAAAAAAAAAAAAAAAGGCTAATTGCTGGCGACGATTAGGCATAGTTACCAATTTGTGAGAGAGTGTGTGTGTGTATATATGTATTTGTGAGTAACTGGCTAATACCTGCTTAATATCAGACGTGGTCAAAATTCAGCCTCTAGGATGCTGATTTCCAGTGTTTTCTCAGTAAACTGCTTCTGCTTGTAACAATGCTTAGGCCATTAAAAAGGTTGTAAATGGTATTTAAAGGCATTGTCAGCATGGTGACCTTGCGTTACGAGTTCTAGAAACTCATAAGACCCTACAAAAGCTCTAAACTAGCTTTTTGGTTAAAGATGGTTAAAGATGCCTCATGTGAGCCCAGAAGGGCTGTTGCTGTGGCTGTAGCCCTGCAGGTTGGAGTTCACCAGCTTTGTAGACGAGGCAGTGAACGTGCATGCTAGTGAGCTGATTTTGGAAAATGGGAATGTGTCATTAGAAGCCACCTTTTTCCATGCCTAGGTGACTTCGGATTATGATGTCTGCTTTATCACCTAATAACAATTTCTTACTGTTTTGTCTCTCTTTATATTTTACCTGTACTTGTGTGTGCATCCCAGAAAAATATCTTGTAAAAGCCATGTGAAAAAGTCTCAAATGAGACTCAGTCAGTTGAGTGAAATATCATCGGTGCTATTCGACATAGCAGCTGGAAAGCAATGCTTTGCCTGAGTAAGGAGACTAAACCTACTGAGAGAGATTGGATTATCTGGATTATAGTTTAAATCTCTATCTAGATGTTCCTTAATGGAGAAATTGGCTTTTACCCTAGAAAATACATTTGAAAGTTTTTTTCTTCAGCTGACTTGTAGGAGCAAAATTGAACTTTAGTTTCATAGTCATGCATCTGCTTGGCTTTCAAAAGTTAGGTAGGGAGTTACTAAACCCAAGTTCTTGGTGAGCAGCATGACTTAGGGGTGTCACGGGCTAACCCTGGTTCTTGGAGCACTGTGAAAGTTGCTGGGAAAAATCCCAGGGAAGTATGAAGCCTCTTGAAGGCTTCAGAAGTTTTCCTTGCCTGCGCAAGGCTGAACCAGAAACTTCCTAATTTCTTTTTTCAGAGTGGGACAGTCCTAAGGTTTCTCAGATGCTATGGATAAGGTAGAAGAGGGACTGCAGATGAGTGCATAGTTAGTTATTCTTTTAGAAATCAAACTGTCCAGCCTGCTGCCAAGAGTAAAGGAAATTAAAATATAACAGTGCAGTTTTTAAGCCTGTGCATACTGTTTTCTCCATTAATTCCTGGATGGTAACTTGATTTCTTCATAATAATTCATCAGCTAATTCTGAATAACCCTACAGGCGTTAGACAAAACCTATATCCTGTCCTGAATGAAGAGGCATTGTCCTGCTATGGTGAGAATGACTCACCCTTGGATGATTAACTGGCTTCATGGGACTTGAATTTGTGTATCTTCTGCTCCCAGAGAGCAACTGAAATTCACTTAGGGGCCTAATGCTAAAAGCCTGAAATTCACTTAGAGGCTAATGCCTAAAGCCTTGAAATCCCATGATTTCTCATCTGTCACTGCTCCACAGAAGCTTCAGAAGGGTAGAGGAGCTCTTGAAGGCTCAGAAGTTTGACAAAGTTACCCAAACCAGATTGTTGCCAGGGAGAGATGTGGAGGTCCATCAGCTTTTGGGGAGCAGAGCACCCCATGCTCAGTGTGATTTTCCTCTGACCTGTTCCACCTGCTCAGGCTTGAGCTGTAAGAATCTCATGAGGGTTGAAATGTCTGTGTGCACGAAGAGGACAGAGAGCATTGTGGAGCCTCCTTGAAGTCTGCAGTTTGTGTGATTGCACTTACAATGCTCCCAGTTTTGATTCCAAAGTTGGAAAAGCTCTGTAGGCTTCTTGAGTTTGGTAGTTACATCTGAAAATGAATATCATTCATGTGATGGGAATTGATGAAGATTACTGAAAAAAAAAAGAATCATTTTGCTCCAGATGACTATAATGCCTTGAAAAGCTTTAAGATTTTAAATGACCACAATATTTGAACTTTACTCTCACCTTCAGGAGCTTCTGCAGTGTTTTGACTAGCGTTCAATCGTTCTCTAGTGAGGGGGAATCTTAATCTGCAGAGCACCACCTTCTAGGGATGCTTGAAATGATGCTTCAGATCAAAAGCTGTTTGATGAAATCACCAGTGTCATGATATCTTGTTGTACCATGGAATTGACAAGTGTATTATGCATTTCTCTCTTTGTAGGTTTCACACAGCACCTAAATTCAAGGGCTTGTAGTTTCTGGGCTTGTGACATGTTCTATTGCTCAACTTGGTAACTTTTTCAGTCCACTTTCAAGTACTATCTGGAAAGACAGTGTATTTGAGGAACTTTAATAGACAAGGATGATGTATGTTCAGAGCATTTCCTAACTGGCATCACACTATTCCTAGAGGGTACAGGGTATCCCATAACAGAACTATGTTGCTTAATCAAATTCTAAACAGCACCAACAATTGTGCTTCTAATCTTAAGCAGGCAGGGGGTTTATTGCAGGACACTCCTCTGTCTGTGCGGGCAGGGATGACTCAGGTGCTCACTTGGCAGTGGAGGCAAACCCTGACTCTCAGGACCTTTGGTGCCACCACTGGCAGCTCCCCTGTGACAAGGGCTGCAGGTGCTGACGATTGCTGAAAAGAGATCTCGTTTCTAGTAGCAGATTTTTTTTAGCCGCTGCCTTTCTTTACTACCTGCACTTCTATTATGCAGTTCCCCTGAAAAAAAGTGATTGTGCTGGGTAGGTTACCCTCTGACTAAAGGTTAGAGAAGAAGTAACGAGTCCAAAAGAGTTGGATTGCCGAGATTTATGGGAAGGTACATTAGTGTTTCCTGGTTTTTAAAAGCAGAGCTTGCTGCAGAGACCAAATCATGTGATATGCCAGCAAGCAAGACCTTTGCAGAGAACTGTATTGACGTAATGCTTTTCCCAAGCTACAGCAATATTTGAGACAGAAACTTTGGAACAAGACAGAAAGAGTAAGGCAGGCTAATAGAGACGCTGGTGGTGTACCACTCTGAAACAACAGTTTCATCTATATCTGATGCTATTAGTTGCAGATGGGAGTGAAGTGACTATAATAAGTACAGAAGAGGAAGGGATATTTCACTGTCAGCAAAGGCTCAGGCCAAGCAGGACGTGCTGACCTGCAATGGGGGTGAAAAGAGAAAACTTGCAAACCAGTTCTGGGTGAGGTCTGATTTATAGGCTTTTCCTGCCACTTCGACTTTCTTTTAATGCTGGAAATCTTGCCTGTTGGATTAGGCTAAGATCAACTGGAGCCCAGTTAAACAAACCCATCTAAAATAAACACTGCAATGATTTGCTGCAGTCAAATTACTACTGGATTTGCTCAGGCAGAAATCAAAAGATATTGCTGATGTTCTTCATTGCTAAAGGCAAAGCAGCCGATGGCTGTTTTTTCTGCTAGACTATTGCAAAATAACTAGTGTGTTAAGAGTTTCCAGAAAGGACTACCTTGGGGAAAGCTCCAGCGAAGCACACCCTCAAGCATTCCTTTTATTGCTTGCTTTTTTTTTTTTGGTGTCTGCTTTATATATTTATTTTCCCAATGATCACATCGATGAATACATCAAGTTGTCGTTCTTAATCATTATGCAAATCACTCCTGCAAACTTGCATCAACAGCCATTCCCATATTACCATGGTTACATCCTTATCACAGTTTAACCTTGCATTTCATTACTAAACACATCCCATTCCAGCATAACTTCCAGTTTCGCAAAAAGCCCCAAACAAACAAGTTTTATTGTCTTTTCAAGGATCAGATGAGTCTTTTCAGGAAATGGGCTAATGTTTGCATAGCAATAACGCGATTCATTTACAGCAGGCAAACTTTCTCAACCTGTGTTTTCCTGCCTCCCTTCTGCAAAGCTGAAGCACCTTTGTAGCATTAACCATTTCGGACTGCTGCTGCTTTTTGGGACATATGATGGTTCCTAAATTCTGAAAAGGCCATTAAGATCACTTGGCCCGGCTTTAGCAGAACAGTGTCCCCAAGGTGGGGACACTTGTAAGGTACTGGGGCTTCAGGCTTTTGCACTGACTGTTGCCAGCCGGAGGTACTGGGCATTTTTTCTCCTCCACCAGTAACCGACCTGCCTCTTGTCCCAGCTCGTAGTCTTATAGTGCTGGTACAGGGACCTTCAGTGACTGCAGGGCACTTAGTGTCCACTTTGCACACATCTAGATCTATCATGCTGCCACCCATGTGCATCTAGCTGATGGAAGGAAAGAGGAAAAGATAAGCTGTCAAGCTTGTGCTCAGGTGTTGTAAGACTGTTCCTTGGCTATTGGTTCCTGGCCTCCCTTGGACAGCAGCAGATTTGAGCACCCCTTCTTGCAGAAAAGCAAACCTCAGTTGTTCCTAGGGGGGCTGGTGTTGCGACGGGGGAAGACATGGACACTCAATATGAGCAATCAGCAAGCTTCATTTATTGAATAGCACATCTGTCTTTTATAATTAGCTAATACATACATGTTTCCATAATACAGCATTCTGATTGGTTCATCAATCCAGCCCTTAGCTCCTTATCTGCGGTTAGTTACCTTTTCTTCTCCCATGCAGCTACTCCCTCTTTTCCCATGCCTGAGTGACCACAGGCTTCTCATTACCATGTGGCACCTGCAGTCAGGGTCAGGGTGCCCTTGCCAATTAGCAATCACAGGAACTGGGTCCAATGTTTCCCAAGCTCCTGCTCGGCCAGCTGGATCATATCTATGTTACCCTTCTCAGCTAGCCAATTTCCCACAGGCTGGAACAATGCGAGCGGTGTCTCCTGCCCCTGCCGGGTGGGCTGCTGGGCCAGCTCCCTGCTGCCTGGCTTCAGAAGCACCAAAGCAAATGCACCGGGAGCAGCTTTGTGGCATGGTGGTGGCCCTGAGAAGGGTGCCGGTGTGGGCTGGGACCAGGGGAACCGCCACATGGTCTGGGCTGGAGGGGTTGGGAGACGGGGTTGCAGAGACAGGGACGGCCAGGCAGGGCAAGGGCAATCTGCGAACCAGCCCATCTTTTGGAGGTCTTGTTCCACCTCTGGGTTTGGTGCTTCACTTGTGTACCCTGGCTGCCAGAGCGACATTCCCGTTCATGGTAAGACATATTTTAACACGGGTACGTTGATAGCTCAGTTGGGGCAAGGCCTTACTGAGATCTTACAAAAGGCTGGAGCCGTGCTGGCAGAGGACCTGCAGAGCAGAAAACCAAATTTCAAAACAGCGGAGTGGGAGCATCGGCAGTGCATGGGACCTCACAGGCACTCATCACACTAGTGGTCCATTCCCCAGAAAAGCCAGCAGGTCCTTCCTTCCTCAGCCCTGCCACAGCTCCCTGCCCTGAGGCTGGGTCGGGCTGGAGCCGCTGACCAGGGAAACCTGCTGCTCGCTCCTCACGCCTGCGCTGAGCCAGCAAGAAGGGCTGCTTGGAAACAATGGGTAATAGAGGAAGTGTTTTCCCAAATAAGCCCAGATAACTACATAAATTAACTGCCTCTGTGCATGTGGAATATACAGGGCAGTGAGGGTTTGCTATGCGGCAGGAATGAATTTGTCGCTGTGTGCAAGAAGATGCTTACTGGGGAAGGGGCTAGTAGGACTCCTTGGGGAGGTGCAGAGGTGACGCTTTTGGAGAAGAAATCTTGGAAAAAAGGCTGATGCTGATATCACCTTGCTGCCATGGTACAATTAAGAGCTATTAATTTTCCCGCAGTTGGTTGTGTAATTGCGCTGCAGGGCCTTTTGAATGCTGCATTTAAATTAGTCTGCAATTGGAAATAATGAAGGTTAAAACCCTCTTACATGATTTTATGATCAAATTAGTTCCTTTGACCCAGAAAGCAGCTGTGGTAGCAACTAGAGCTGCATTAGGAACAAGACCATAGGTTCAAGGTGTTATTCAGAGCTAGCTTTAGAAAGGTACCTCCATGCAAAGTGATTTGATTTCAAAATCAAAAGGCTTTGGCACTCTGGAGCAGAGGCTGGCAGCGGCCTGGGTGTGAGGGGAAAGGCAGCACCGGCATGGGAGAAGAAGAGCTGTAAACAGAACAGGGAACAAAGCGGCTCAGCTGAGAGTTACAGTATCAAGATTAGGTGGTCCCACAAGGTGAAAACCATCAAATATTGGGGGGATGCAGAGGGTAGCGCTGCATATCCCACCCTGCTCTTGCTCATCTTGAATATCTGTTCATAACTAATGCCGGAGAGGTCTTAAGCTAAACCAAGACAGCATTCTTATATTTTTACTCTTAATTTGTAGCTGGGAAGAAGGTAATTAAGGCTTTCCCTTAGCTGTAGGGACTTGGGCACTCTGCTTTTATCCCCTTAGGCTGTTGTTTCAATGTTGCTGTTAGCTTCCGGACCTCGGCTAACTTCTGCTGTGCCTATCCAGCCCAGAGCTGGCCTCTGGGAGTTCAGTTTGTCCCTCTTCAGCCTGAGCATCAAGGAGGAGCTGGTAAGATTTCTTTTGGTCCTGATTGAAAGGGGTCTGGGTGCTGCAAACGGCTGCTACGGACGGGACTGTGGTATCCCAACCTTGCTGTGCCCCTTACTCATCTGGCCAGGGAGAATCCTTCGCCCTGGCACAGAGCACGCCCTGGCATGATAGATGCAGAAGGCTTTGAACTGCAAAGCACATAGCCACCCTGAAAGTGTGAAGACCAGAGCAATGCTAAGAGGTGGGTGGGTGTAGGAAAGCATGATCAGCTTCCTGGCTGCTCTGGGCAATGGAGTAGCACTGAATGAGACTATGGCAGCCTCACCATGGTTGCCTGTTCCAACAGTGGACAAGGCTCTGGGACATACAGGACTGCCAGCTTGTGCGTCAGCATCCTTGATGATGACTTTCTGCTGCGCAATCCCAGCACTCCAGACTCTGTCACATGCAGTGTGCCCCATGCCTGCTCACACATGGCTGCCACCACCCACACTGTCCCATTAGTCCTAAGATCCAGGTCGGAATGACTTTCAGGCTTTCCTCTGGCTCTGCTCCTGTGAACCTGCAGACTTTCTCAGTCTCCCTCTCCTTGTGCTGCCTTGCCTGAGCCTCCCTCTGCTCCTCAAGAGCCCTTTCCATGGCTGCAGCCATCTGCAGCCTCTCCAGGTCTCTGTGCTTTATCAGCTCCCATCTGGATCTCATCTCAGTGCTCTCACATCTTCCTGCTGTGCAGCCTCATCTGCACTTCAGAAGGAGAGAGGGACTGCACTTTCCCTGGGATCCTGCTCCAAAATCTAGTGGGAGGTTGCAGATCGCCTCTGGCCAGCATGGGGGCACATTTGCCCTCCAGTTGCAGTGTCTGCCTGATCCTTAGGGAAACGCAGGACACAGCGTAGAGGGTGAAGATTTCACAGCAGCTCTAAACCCACTCTGACTTTCCCTCTTTTCCCCCAAGTTGCGTCACCATTTCCAGACTGAGCCTCCACGTTCACCTCAGGGGGCTTCCCAGACCAAGATCTCCCGGGCTGAAAGCTGACACTGGGCCAGCTGTGTAAGCCAAAGCCCTTAGTTTGCTTTAGCTGATGGAAGAGCCTTTCTCCAGCCTCCCTTCCGTTAAACCTCCTGATGAGATTCAGGCATACCATGTGGCCAGGATGCAGCAGGGAAGATTACTGGCAGGACTCACAGAGACCTCAACTCCTGCAGAGAGCGATTAGCACCTCAGTGTACACCCATGGCTCCCGAGAGCCTTCAGGAAGCTGATTAGCGCACTGGAGAGATTTATTTATGGTGAGAGATGAAAATCGGTACTTGCAGCTGCTGAAGAGGATACACAGGTATGCACCCAGCCTGGCTGGGAGCAGGGGAGATCAGAATGGCAGCCGTATCCGAGTGCATAGGCAGGGGATGGGAACAAGATTTTTCAGACTGTTATTTATGGGGAGGCACCTCTAGCTCTAGGAGTTGTATTAGGTTGACACTGTTGTGCTTGATATGAAGAGCTAAAAAAAGCAGCCTCAGAACATGGAAATAAGCATCAGGCAACTGAGCCAAGTGGTGGAGACAGCACAGCAGCAGCCAAGGAGTTGTCTGCCCGGGACAGGCTGCAAGGCCACCGACGTGGTGGGACAAATCCCTGGGGGAGAGGTGGGTTCCCCATTGCTCTCATCCACAGCTCCATCACACTGGGCACAGGCAGAGAAGGACCAGATGCCGTTGTTTGTGTAGTGCTAGCAGTGCGTGCAGACGTGAGGCAAGTGCCTCTGACTGCTGGAGGGGATTGATGCAGGACATCGGCCCTCTGGCAGCCTGCGTGGCAGCTAAACACTCAGAGGAAGGCCGCACTGTGACTACCCTCCCTTCTACTCAGGGGTCGGGCGCCCAGTGGTCCTAGTACCACAGCAGGAAACATTCCCCCGGAGGACGAGCACCACCTTGTGAGCCGGCTGTGGTGGAGGGAGGCTGCCAGGTGGGGGTGGGACGCAGCCCCACAACCCC
>NW_009646631.1:747142-747471 GCF_000708025.1 Charadrius vociferus | reverse complement strand
CATCCCCCCGGAGGACGAGCACCACCTTGTGAGCCGGCTGTAGTGGAGGGAGGCTGCAGGCTGCGATGAGACCGCAGCCACTCATCCCCGGGGAGAGACATCCCCCAGGTCTGGGGCGCTCCTTTGCCCACCGGACAGAAGAGGGCTGTAACCTTGCAGCCCTCACCTTCAAGCTGGGATCTCGCTGCCGTCACCGTAACCCTCAGTGGTTAGCAATGAATTTTCCAGCCCGGAACAGCCCAGCTCTCTCCGATGAAGAGTTTGATCTCCACGCTCCCCCCCCGGCAGCGGGGGCCGGGACGACACGGGAGGGCCGGGGGCCGCAGCCC
>NW_009646631.1:726652-746494 GCF_000708025.1 Charadrius vociferus | reverse complement strand
ATCCGGAGCGCCGCCCGCCTGGCTCGGGTAAGGCGAAGCCCCCGTCCTCCCCTTAAAAGCCAAAAACAAACCGAGGAGGTGCCACGAAGCCCGAAGGCGGACAGCCCGCGGCTACCGGGTTTTGTGGGCATCGAGGGGAGACATGAGGGTTGGGCAGGGGGGTGTCGTGCCTCGGCCCCGAGGATGCTTTCGGCCCCGGTGAGGGGAAAGCTGGAGCGTCTGCTCTTGGAAATACACGAAGTGGGGTACGGGGGTGTGTGCTGCGGGATGCTTCGGAGCTGGAGCTGGTGTCGTGGGAAACAAGTAGGGAAAAAAGATATTATTGTTTTGTCTTGGGGAGGAAAAAGCAGAAAACAAGAATTAAAAGAAATCTTCAGGGACCGAATGAAGTGCTTTGTGCAATTTAAAGCACATTTTACTCAGCTTTTTGGAACACAGGCATTTCCTTAAACACAGCTTTGCTCCTGAAATGTAATAAGGGATTTAAAACTCAGACATTTCATTTCCAATACATGGAAAGATTCCAAATGCTTTTGTATTGTACGTTCCTTGGTACAAGCTCCAAACAGCTCTGCCTGACCCGAATCTTTTCTTTTTTGTCCAGCCAGCAAATAAAATGTTGTTGTCTGCTGATGTTCCAGGGCTTCTCACCACTGTGCTGCATTAGTGATCACAATGTCTTTAATGCTGTTGGCTTTGGCAGACTTTAAGCTTCATTCGCTCCTCCCACCAAGCAGCATTAATCTGAGCTGACCGCTGAAGTCAGCGTTGATTTGTACCCCTGGTTGGGCTGGCATTGTCACAGTCCTGGTCGTCAGTGATATGTATGCTTGTTCTTTACGTGGGGTAGAAATGAAAAATTCTGTGCGTGGAGAGGCTGAAAGCATATTGAGTAGGGCCATCTTGTGAAGGCGCTTGTCAAAGTAAAATGCAAACTGAAAAGGCATTTCATCTCTCTTCTGCAATGTTTAGTTCAGCCTAAGTGCAAAGGGGGCAATCTCTGTTCTCTTCGTCCGCCTGCTTCCTTCATGCTGTCACCAGCCTTTGTTTGGATGGGGGAGCAGATCCAGCTAAAGAATAATCTGGTTTTGCCACATTTGTTTGTGGTTCCCTGGTGTGGTTCATCTCAAACTTGCACAAGCACTTAAGGCAGAAATGAGGGGGCAGGGAGAGGGCAGAACTTCGTTTCAGCAGCACGACCAGCTTATACTAGTCTAAACGGCCTGCAGATCTGTTTGGTGTTATGAGACGGCAAAGCACATACAGGACTTGTTTTCCTTCTCTTGCTTCTCAGCTCCAAAGCACGTGACTTTTAGTGGTGATACCTGTAGTGACTGACAAAGCATCTGGTGAGAGACAAGCCAGTGGCTCCACTGTGCTGGCATGCTGCCTGCTGGAGTACCCTGGAGAGCATCACCCATGGCTTCTTCCTTGGTGGCGAAGCACCGAGGCTGACTCAGTGCGACATGTGCTGAAGCTGGGTAGGAGGAAAAATGGTTTGAAATCTGCTTGGACAAATCATTTGATGTTAGTTACTGATTCCTGATCAGTGGAGGGTGCTGTGGAAGAGTTTTACTGAGTTCCTCAAGCACTGTCTGGCAGCAGAGTCTGTGTTGCAGTGATTAACTTCTTCAAGGGCAGAAGGGCCTGGTGTCCCCTGTAACTAATTAGCTCTTGTTGGCTAAGCCTGGGACCTCTGGGGTCAGAGGGCAGTTTGAGGACCACCTGGTCCTTGTTAAGGACAACAGCACAGCACAAGCACAAGTGAGCAAGTGAAAGGTAGGAGCAAGTTTGTTTGCTACAAAGTGGTAGTGGGTTGTGGTGGTAATTTCTGGGTCAGAGTAGGAATGTGAGGGGAGGCTTGTTCCTTAAATGATGTTACAGCTTTTTTAATTGGCTTGTGCTGCTGGGTATGTGGTAACCTGCAAAAGACCGGGTAGTGATGATTGGGAGTGATAAGAGAAATTTGTGCCTGCGAGAAGATGGTTTGTAATCCGCTTGCATCAGTAGTTCGTGGAGGCTGAGCGAGTGCTGTGTGCAACTGCTCCATTTTTGCATCTGATCTGTTCTTAATCCCTAGCAATGGGAGAGAGTTTTCATCCCTTCCCCAAGAAGCTCCACTTGATTGCTCTAATCATCTTGGTATTAGTTTTACTGATAATGCATGCAGGGCCGTAAGTAGCTTCTTACTGTATCAGTGAGGTGGTCTTTAGTGGAACAAATGCAAACTGCAGGGGTATGGGGCTGCATCTTTCCCAGGAGGAGGAGTCCTCATGAAAAGCCAGTTTATCTGCAGGAGAGGCAATTTCAGAACCTGAGGGGTCCCTTGGTTGCACCCCCCATCTCTGGCTTTTGGCTTGAGCTCTGGGAAGAGTGCAGACTCCCGGTTTGGACGGGCTGTGCAATCCTTTACATGGTCTGTGATCTTGGGGATACTTGCAGATTTTAATGAATTAAACCTCTCACCAACTTTGAGGGCTCTAATCTGCCAGTGTCATCTGTGCTAAGTAACAGTATACGTGCAGGGCGACCTAGCAGAAAATTACTTTCTAGTCATTAAATGAGACACAGTGGAGTCAGGCAAGGCGAGTTTCACGCAGGATATCTGTGGCAAACCGAGACTAGAGCATTTCCAGCCACAGGAGGATGGTCTCCAGCTCTGCCACAAGGTCTTGCACTGCAGCGGCTCTGCTGTCTCTGGAGCTGCTGCTGCTTGGAAATACTGATCCTGGGTCAAGGCCCTTTCATCTCCCTGGTCTCTGGGAAGGGGGGAGAAATAGGTTTTGTTTGGCTCGCCGCCACCTGGCCTGACTGGAGACATGGTGCCATGTACCCTCCACCCAGACCTGGAAAGAGGAGAGCAGTGTGCTCTCCTATGTGGGGGAAGCCCGATGGCCGCTTCTCCCTTGTTGCCCGAGATCTGGAGGGACTTGGGCCTCCTGGCTCAGCGGGCCTGTTGACGTAACTAACAGACAGGTGGTGAGATATGCGTCAGCCATTGGGAAAACCCTGGTCCTCTTTACCCGAGTGTGCCCCGGTGGCTGACACCATCATCCTCCACCTTGGAGATGGAGAAGCACCTTGCCTGGGGGTCCAAACCAGACCCCTGTGGCGAGGGTGGCCACTGCGTCCCTCCGCACTGGTGTGGTCCCTGTGGGGTACCGTCCTGCCCTACAGCTGGGTGAGGGCAGGGGCTTCCATTTTATGGAGGGCTTGGAAAGGGGTGCTATCCCCCCGGCAGCTCGGCAGCAGTCAGGCCTCTTGCTGGCTGGGACTCCCATTGCCTTGGCCTGTTGTGTATGTGCAATGTATGCACCTGAAGTTCTTTAATCTTTGAAGAAAAGGGGTGTTTATATCAGAGCAGGAATTACTGTACCTGGAAGGATTTGACAAGCCTACCTTAATTCCCTCCTTCAGCCGCTTGTTGCTCCTGAGACTCGAGCCCCGTCTGGTGCGTTGAGCGCAGGCCTGCCTTAGTGCCAGGAGGGACAGGCGAATAATTCCTCCAGACCAAAGGGGCTGGGGGCGGAAGCAACTTGTGAAACCGAAAAATTGCCTTTAATGAAGAGGTTAGGTGTGGAAATTGTGATTAAGAAGAGTTAATGAACCTTGCTTGTAACTCCCACTCGTTCAGAGAGAAAACCCGCGTGTGCGCAACTGTCTCCTGTGTGGGGGTGGCGGCAGGGAGCCGGGGCCTGGCCGTCTGTCATCTTGCCACTTAAAATACGTTTCTGTGTGCCAGTAATGTAGGAGTCTCTATTTGGAGGTTTTTTTTCCTCTTCTCTGAGATGTGTTTACTGTTTGTAGTAACTAGCTACATGTAGTAAATACTGGGGTTTGGTCATTTTGGGACTACCGGTGCTCACTCTCTGAAAGCAAACACACGATCCCTCCATTGTAGTGCAGGTGGGAACTGGAGAGGGAAGTCTGTGTGGCAGAGATGGCCTTGTACCACCTGAACTTGCTTTTCTTATCTGTAATTGCTGACTTGAAGTGTCTCTAGAGCAGTGATATTTCACTTTATAATCCAAACTATTGTAGTGACATCACAGGCCTGCAGATGCTGCAGGCTTTCCTTTGCACCTTTTGTGACAACTGCCCAAGTTGCTGGTTCCTGAATTTGGGTCTGCATTAATATTTAAGTAAACCATGTTTGTAAGAATTCTACTAACTTCTATTAGCCGCTCTGCCCACTTTAACATCTGCTGACCCTGTATTTTGCAGTCTCACCCCTAGAATAAGGGGACTTGGGACAAGGCCCTGTCTTTTTCCTGCATGGTTACAGGCTCAGGAGCCACGTAGCTGTGGGGATTAAATATGGATTGAGGGCCTGGCTTCTTAAAGTGCTTAGGAACAAGCAGATGTCTTATGGGATTTTTGAAAAATCCCATTATGGTGCCAGTCTATATCTTTAAGTGTCTTAATATCATTAAATATCTGGGTCCCAGGTGGCCTTCTAGGTACCATGGGCTCCCTGCCCAGGAGGTGTGCTGCTGATACACGACAGATGGGAAATTGCGCAGCCCAGGATCCTTGTTTCCTTTTATCTTTCTCTTGTGGTAGAGGAAATCAAACATTACACTCAAAATTGCCTCTTGGGGGATGGAGGACAGCAGAGCCAGTGCTAGGACTCCAGTCATCCAAACTGCCCTGTGGTAGAGCGGAAAAATGGGAAGTGTTGGCTTTCTGCGCTGGACTACCTGTGCCTGTAGGGCAGTGTTTGAGGGTGGTTGGTGGCTGTTGTGGTGGGGCCCTGCCCTGGCCTCCCTGCACTGACAGGGATGGGCCTGGCTGTGGTGAGCAGGCAGCCCCCGTTGTCAGTGGGATGACTTTGCCCGATGCTTGAGTTCACATGGGGTTCGAGCCATCTGTGCTGCTGCGTTGCGTTGCACTAAGCACATGCTGCTGCCCAAGTAAATCACTTATCCGCGCTGCAGGGAGCTATAGCTGTCTAACCTCTTTATCTTTTTTTTTGTGTCCAGCCCTCAGTGCCGCCAGTGCCAAACTACAAGCTCTCCATGTCGATCCCAGAATGGCTCCAGGCGATACAGACCTACATGAAGATGTTGCAGTATCCTTCTCCAGCACATGGTCTCTGGAGAGAAGGCTGGCTTGTGCTGGGCATGAATTAACAGGGGATTTACTGAAGCACTAGCTGGTCGCAAGGGCTTGGGATCATTCGGGAGTGAAAGGATGCCTCTAAGGATTTGTGATAGAACCTGCAGCACTGAGCTTGTCACAGCAATCCTCTGGGAGATATAATTAACTTTAAATGATACTGAAGAATTTAACTGAAGTGACGTTGGTGGGAGTAGAAATGCTTATTTTGAAGTTGGTTTATGAGGATATTATGATTGGATCATGATGCCTGGAGACATAATATGTCATCTTGTTGTAAAGCAACTAAGGGAGAGCCGGCATTGTGGCAAACTTTCTCCCTCTGCCCTAGCAGCCCCTGTGGGCTCCCTGAGGACTGCCTACGTGCTCAGCTTGCAGGGGTGCTTGTCATGAGGGTGGGGGTCACAAACAGCTGTCCTGACCCCAAAGTTGGCAGGCTTGCCCGAGCCACAGGAACTGACCAAAGGAATCCCCCCTTCCAGATGTCTCACCTCGCTTGGGGGATTCATCAGAGACATACACATCTATCCAGCCTCCCTATTGCTGCCCCATGCCTAATACCTGACCATTTCCGTTGCTGACAGATAATGTTGGAGATAGTTGCTGGCCCAGATGTTGCTCTTCTGTTTTCTTTTTTTTCTAAACTCTCCATTTTTGTGTGTATGTGTGGGGAAGCAGTGGGGATGAGGAATGAATGTAAGGTCCTGGTAAGGATTAAGAAAGGATATGGGTGGCAGCTGGAAGAGGATCCAAAAATAGCAGGCACGGTTAGCCTGCTGGGGAGTAGTGGCTGGGATCAAGGCAGCAGCAGGGGTTGGAACTGCAGCAGCTGCTGTGGGGAGGGAGGCTGGGGCCAGCCTGCTCTGCAGGGGGATGGCACATTTCTCTTCTTGAGCAGGACAAGAAGCTTGCTGCATAGTGGGGTTGTGCTGGTGAAGAGGCCATGTCAGACAGAGCTCCAAAAGTTACGGGTTTGTTTTTTTTTTCCTTCCCCCCCAGCAGTCTGGAAATTCTGTACTCTGCTACATAGCAGGAGCAGGCCTCAGGCACAGGGTTTGGATCTGCATTCAGAAAAGCTTCAATGTGGGCTGGGGAACAGGGTCTGGGCTTCCTTTGTGGGCTGAAAGAGGCTTCAAAAGTGCTGTTCAAAGCACCCTGAAATGGCCTCATGAATTAGGTTTTGAAGTCAGGAGGGAAACAAAGCCTTGTTTCTGGAGAACTCTGAACTGTGACTGAAGTCAGTTCAGAGCATCCTGGTGTGAGCTGGAATTTTTATTTAGACCATGGTTATACAGCCAGCAGCTGTGCTATTTATGCCTCACAAGGTACCCTTTACCTCCGTGTGGGTCACCTGTTTCTGTCCTGGTATCACCACTACAAGTTTGCTGGCGTGAATGTTCTCGTGGCTGTGTTGTTAACTAGACTGGGGAACAGATTCAACTGGAAAAATAACCTAGCAAAAGTAAGTGGATGGTGTGGTGGGTGTTTTACATATTTTTTTTTTAATTTTTGTTGTTGGGGTGGGTTTTTTTGTTTTTACTGGACAGATTGGTTTCCTGGTTTGATTTACTGCATTGCTGCTTGAACAGCTATGCTCAAGGAGCAGGGAAGAGGCTGCTTTTGGTAATGCTGCTGCTGCAGGGTATCTTGCACTCCTAGGCAAGTGGTGCTGAGGTTTGGTTGATGGGTGACTGTCTGCTGGCATCCTTTGTGATGAACTTTTCTCCTACCCTTATAGTGTTAACTAATGTTCTTCATTGTACTTAGCTGGTTATTTCCATTTCAAGTGCATTATATTTTTTAGAGAATGATTTATATTTCCTGGATGTAAAAGGATGCGCCTGCCATGCTTTTGGTTTACAGGGTTTTTTTACAGCTGTGCGTCTGACTGAGTTAAAAACTTACAAAGGAAGTAAGTTCTTTCAATCCATGAACAATGTTGATTGGTTTGGCTTGACTGTAAAAGCTTTCTCTTGCCCAAATGGAGACTTTTTTTCTAAACTTGTAACCCAACAGTGAGTGGGACCTGGTGGTAAAGTGAGTTCATAACCCTCAAATGCCGAATTTAAGTGTTGTTTTAGACACAGCCTTTTTGCTTGACTCTCTGCCTAAGGCCGGTTAATATGTCATAAAAAAGATAAGTGAAAAAATTGCTTTATTTGGCATGCCAGGTTTTCATCTCTGTTGAGAATCAATGGCTTTTACTGCTTGTTTTATGTTTCAACGGAAAACCAACTGAAATTCACCTTTTGAGCGTTGTTATTTTATTTGACTGTTCAAGTTACTTTCCTTTAACAGACAAAATTCAGATACAATCACACGGGAACACAGTTCTTCGAGATTAGAAAAACCAGACCTCTAAGTGGGTAAGTGTCTCTGGAAGTGGTTTAGTGCCCTTGTCCCACATCACGCCAGTTGATCTCTTTGGGCTTTTACGTACTGTAGCACCATGGCATGGGAGGGATGACTCCTCTGGCAGGACCAAAACTCTGTATGTTGCTGCCTTTGTGAGGAGGGTCCCAGCTTGCTGCCAGGTGGCAAATGGACCTATTGAGAGCCAGTGAGTGGGATGGCTTGTCTTGCTCAGTAGCTGTGTAGGAGCTGCATAGCTGGAGGCCAAAGCTAAATGCACAGGGTTGGGAAAACTCTCAGTTCTCGCTTGGTTGTATGTTGGGAGGGCTGGGCTGCTTTTATGGAAACTATGTAAGTCCTGATATTCTGGTTGCACTGTAGTGCTCTTTGTTGATGGTAGGAAGAGATCAACTGTGCAAAATGCTGTAGGAATCTTCACAACGTCTCAGGCACAATCCTTTCCCTTGGAGGAGCACAGCGAACTGTTTAAGTCATGGCCTTGCTTCTCCCATTGCCGCTCCTCTTGCTGTTTTTTCCATGTGGTGGACTCATGGCACTGGGTGGTGATGAGTTGTGCAATACAATAAGAGCATGTGCACAGGGAGCCTGGCAACAGAGAGGTGGGATCCCTTTCATGTAAGAACTGCGTCATACTTGGGACAGCTCTTCAGTAGGACACAGTAAATTAGCAGGTTATGGTGGGAAGTGATGTTGATGGCATTATGATTTTATTTTTAGGGTGAAATTTAGATAAGCAGAATACAATTACTTCTGTAGACTGGCCTGTCTCTAGCTCTCCCCAGCTGTCTATCATTATTCTAATGGTCAGTCACTGTAAATTCCAGTTCCCATCCTGGCTCTGCACTTCAGGTTTTCATCTTGCTGACAGCAATCTTTCCCACTTCCTTTCTTTATATAATGTTTACTGCACTGGCAGAACTAGTTTAGAAGCAATCTTGCTCCTTGAATGATAGATGGGTTTACAGAAGCTTAAACCAATTTTCAGGCTGGTCACTCATTTTTAAATTTGTCCCATTACTTTTTCCAAGGAAGTGGAGAATGAAAGTGAATTGTGCTCAGCGCTCACTGCTTGAAAGGTCGGCATCCTCCTGAGCTGGATGAAAGCCTGGCTTACGAGGATGGTACTCTTTCTTGGAAAGGAACCACTATAGTGCTCACAGTTGGCGATGTGCCCGTGGCTTTGGATCCTCTCCTAAGTGGTGCCATTTCCTCTGCCTTAGTGTTTGCTTGGGGACTCGTGTCTGACTTCTTTCCTTGTCCTGTTGCTGTTAGGACTTCTTTGAGTGACCTGGTATGGGGTGGCAGGACTTCTGCAGAGATAAGGAGAATGCCCTTGGAAATGGTCTAACCCCTCAGCACAGCTGCTGCCAGCTGGTGTATACTGGACTTGCACAGTGTTAAGTCCTAAGACCTGTGCTGTTTTGCTGCTTCACCTTGGATGGACGGGAGTGCTAGGACTAGTGGAGCTATTAGGAGCACACTTAGCTGCCCAGATTCTGTGGTACTGCAGCGGGGCTTAAGCGCTTGCCCTGTCTTGGTTTCTCCAACTTTGAGAAGTGAAATAACATGTTGATCGCCCTGTGAAGTTGAGGTGTTTCTGAAGGCTTTCCTTTCCTTCGTCTGGGGGATGTGGCTTTTCATACCAGCTGAGGATGCCTGCTCTTGCAGTTGTCCTTGGTGATTTGTTCTGCTGCCAGGCCAGTTTTCAGAGCTGAAAAATTGCCACACTTTTTTTTTTCCAGAGATGTGTGTTCCACTTTGCAAGAAATCTGCTTCCAGCGTGGTGACAACAGGCATCTTGTGCTTAGGTGACAAGTGCTGCTCTGAGCAAGTTTCCGTGGTGTGAAAGGACTTGCTTGTTTCAAGACAAAGTTTGTATTTACAAGTTAATCGGGCAAGATGCTGAATGCTGCCAATTGCCACCGGCTCTTGGAAGCTGAGACTGTTCCCAGAGCTGTGATTTACTGATATTAAACATATTGCTTATTAAATAATATGAGGGCGCAAAGCTAATGAAAGTATTGTGAAATCTTTGGCAGCCTCTCTTCAAGAGAGCAGTGGCTGGACACAAAGAAGCTGAGCACTAGATGGAAATTGAATATTCATAAATTAATGTGAAAGTGTCCTAAAGCAGCTGGAGCATATTAATGAGTTTTTCTATTATGGAGGACTAGATATTATAGAGATTTACTGTCAGCATTGGTGTGATGCATGAGAAAATAAAAATGCCTGGCTGCGCTTAGGAAGAAGAGCATAAATTATCTATAGGAACTCATGACGTTAAGGGACACAGGCTTGCTATAATTGAGTATTTACAACCTCTCTTAAGGAAAAAGTCACTGTTAGTTACCAACTTGCTTCTAGACTGCCAGACATCCTGTGGATTTGTCTAGACTACAGATAACACTTTTGAAAATGTTAATTTCTGTTGGTGTGGCCGTGTGAGTCAGGGTGGTAGAGATGTGATCCTGCAAACTGTGTGGTGTTCCTGTTGTACTGGCAATCTGTGTCTGAAAATGCATCTTACCTTGCCTGAGTTTGCTGTATTTGCACAAAATCCAGATTTACATCCACCATAGGACTGCTTTGCTAATAGAGTATACAAGGTATCGTCACCTGGGATGGTCTTCTTTACATAGCTTTCGTGATGTACCCTTTCATACTAGGTAGGCAAAGGGCACCCTATCACTCTGCTGAGTGCATGTACACTCTGCATGCGCGTGTACACATGCTATATGAGTGTTTCAGACACTGATCTGGTTTTCCTTTTCCTATACAGGATTATACTGGCAAAATCTACATTACAGCTTGCGTTGGTACAACCATTGTGATAAAAAATGGCACTATTATTTGAAATAGTCATTCTTTAAAACTTCCAAGCCTAGATCACGTAAGAGCTTTAGAAAGACAATGTATTTCTGGATATGTAGTATTATCTGTAACTGTGCGTTCAATGCTAACAAACTTTTATTACTGGCTCTACAAGGAACAATAAGCCCTCTGCAAGCTTCTGTTCTAGGATCCAGGCATGAGCCACGATGAGGAAGAAATATCTTTGTCCTCCACAGAGTATCTGGGAAGGTTGTAGGTAGGTGCAGTATTGTGCTGTTCCCTCCAATTAAGTTCCAGCTGATCAGTGGGACCTACGACTGAAGCAAAAAACTATGTTTGGGTAGGTTCTGGGGACTTTGAGATTACAGTTCAGAAGCTGCTCTGTGAAGATGGAGAGACATTGAGTGACTGCAGATATAATGGGTAATCAATTGCAATAAAAGACCATGATAGAAGCAGTCACGTGGGAACAATGCAACCGAATAACAGAGAAGGGGGGACATGGAAAATAATACTGTTTCAACACAGCATGTTATTAAGGAACCCTGATGGAGCTGTAAAGCAAAATGGGCTCATACCATTTCCAGACAATAGACTGCAGAAGGCATTTGAACATCTGCTTCTCTCTCTCGCAAAAAGAGAGAATGTTACAGATACAGTGCTATGTTCAGCATGTGGTGGAAGTGCGTTTGCTATTGAAACAAACTGGTTTTTAGACAATTCACGAGAGCAGTAGCTGCTCTGCTATTTTATCTCCTTTTACGCCTGTTGTTGCCTTTCAGTTGTCTCTTTGCTTCATTGGGAAGAATAAAACTGTCAAGAGCCTTAGAAAAACTTGGGAGAGGGTGTTTTTATGGATCTCATGCAAGTACCGAGGCCTAGGGAAGGAGAACTTAGTGGAAAATGTGCTGGAGGGTCTCACTAATTCATAGTTTACTGAAGTCTGTAGGAGTCTTTCTGGCAAAAGTAATGGGCAACCTCTCCTCCTAAGCGTGGTCATCTCTGATGTGTCTCTAGTGTGATGGGTGCCAGCTGGTGAGATCCTCCAATTTTGGGCATGCTAAAATGTTTGAAGCTTTTTGTAACCTTTATGTGAGATTGGATGCCCTAGTGAAAAATCTGGGAGCAAAAGGAATTCATGGCTCCCCTGAGATGACTGCAGTCACTGCCATTTTAAACAGAAAGCATCCAAAAGATGCAAACCTATCTCCTCTATGGGCCTTCTTTTAGTGCAGAAAGCGAGGGAGATGATGCAGGTGGGCTTCTGAAAACATTGAAAGAAATTTGAGTCAATTTACAAGGAAATATCACCATCTGTCAAGCACTAGATCTCGAGGGAGGAGCGTGCAGCCTGTTAGAGGCAGAAATGTTCACTGTGGTCTGGAACAGAGATCTGTCTGGCAGACTTTACACAGTGGTGTGAATGCCACGAAGAGAGAAGCTGCATGATGCTTATTTTTGACTGTAGCAGTCTCCCTTAAGTTACTGGAAGAGATGGGCTGCCCCTGTACTCACTGGGGTCTGTGGAGAGGGTGGCTTTGGTCTAGTTCCCAGCTAACTGTGATACAAGATGGAAAAGTACTGTGTTAGAGTATCATATATATGGAGTCTGTTCAGATAACTGGAAAATTTAAAGAAAATCCCTGAAACAAATCCTGCTCAGGCAGGGAGTTGAAATGCTTGATGCTGTTTTTCAGTTCTTTCCCTCCTTCCTTGAATATTCATTCACAAGTTTAATGGTGCAGCCTTTCTGGTCACTGTTAACATCTGAGATGGTGTGGTAAGAATTCAGGAGTGAAAGAAAATAGGGAAAGGGCAATTCAATGAGCGCTTGTAATTTGTTGTTTTCAAATGAGCTAATGGTTTCTTACAGAACTGACAACCAACCTCCAAACCATTAATACTTTTGCTAGCGGGTGTGGGGAGGATGGGTGTTGGGAACTGGGGAAGGCAAAAATATGAGTCTTAAAAAAAAAGGGGGAAGATAAACTCAAATAGTTTCTAGACTTATCTGCAGTTTCAGGAAAAATGCTAGGGCAAATAGTTAAGTGTCTGCAACATAACAAGGTGGTAAGTGATAGGCAACATGAATTCAGTTTGGCATGGTTTGGTTCTGATAATTTCCTTCTATGAGAGTGCAAGAGCTTTTGTCAATTGGGGAGAAGTTGTGGTTGTGATAATTCTTTTCCTTAGTATGGTTTTTGGAAACGTCCAAATAAGGCAGGGACCTTGAGTCTGAATGAAACTATTTTGACATAAGAACCGAACATGGTGAAAAGCAGCTCTTAGAAAGTGATACTTAAACAATAGCTCGCTCTTGCCTAGCGGAGTTTGTCAGTTGAGGTGTACATTCTCTGTCCCAGGTCACCATTTTTTCATTAATGGTACAGATAAGACTAATTGTTTGCTAATAGATGTGCTTTGTCGTCTAGGCTGGACAAGGTGACAAGGCTTTGCAAAGTGGAATTGGGATTCAGAGTGATCTCAAAGGGTAAGAGAGAACTGGGCTGGTACAAACAGGAGGTATTTGAGTAAGGGCAAATACTGAGAAGAGATTTGGGAATAGCCAGCTGTGGGAATACACAATGGAGAACAAAAAGCTAGTTTTGCACAGATGGAGCTGATCTTAAGAAAAACACCGGCTTTGTAGCAAAAATATACTGAAGGTTGGATTCAGAAGGAAATTGGTCTGTTTGTATTGGTGTGGTGGGCTCAGCTCAGGACCGTGAAAGGCAAGTCAGTTGAAGAGAATCCAAAAAGAGAGCAACAAACATTGCCCAAGGGAATGCCCAATGACCTAAGGGAAGATTTAGGGAGAAAGGGGGGGAATTACACAGAAAAGAAGAAAAAAAAAAATTTGTCTGCTTTCTCATGTTTACAGAGGAGAGGGTAGATTACAGCCTGTCATGTATACAAATGTCAGAGGAGAGATAATAAATGGTCTCCATACCCACTGTGGAGAGCAGAAATAGCTTCTGATTTAAATTGCAAAAAAGGAAAGATTTAGTTTAAACATTAGGGGACCTTCTTAGATGCAAGGTTAAGTATAGGATAGATTAACTGTTGGGTTCCTGAGCCTTTGAGAACCCAGTTAAAAGTAGGTTGGAAAATTATCTGTGAGGAGTGATTAGATTTGGCTTATACTACCTTGGACAGAGCGGTGGCTTGGGGATTCTCCAAAGGCTCTGCTTCCAATGCAGACAAGGGGTTTAAAGCCATGCTTCATCTCAAGCTTCTTAAAAAGAAAGAAGAAAGACACTCTCAGTGATTATTGAACTGGGTCATCTGCCTAAACCCTATGGTCTATATTGCAAACACAGAGGAAGAAGCAAAATGTTTGCAGAGTATTCCTGGGGATTCTGGGATGGATGTGTGTGAGGGTGTGATCTGCCCTTTGGGTGCATATGGACACCTGGTTACTGACCATAGGTGATGCTTCTTGACTGATGTTCTTGCACAGATCCTCATCGCTGTCACGATCCAGAGATGGGTGGCCACTGAGCATCTGCTGCAGCTCCTGCACCTGGGTGCTTTGAGCAGGAGGTGGGACAGGAGGGCTTCCTGGGGTCCCTTCCGAGCCCAGCTGTCTGATGATGCTATGTAAAGGGAAGGGAGGGCTGCCGCTAGCCTCAGAAGGGACAGCTGGGTACCCATGCACTAGCAGGCAGCGTATTTTTTAATCAAGCAATATGCCTCTCCTATTTAAATCTGTCTTAATAACCATGTAGTGTCCTGGAGAACTGTGGTTCAGAACCAGCAGAGTGCATGTTAAATGCAACTTAGTGTTTAAATAAGTGAGTGTTGCTGTGACAGATAAGTCGGTAGTAATGTGACTGCTTGTTTAGGCCAATTACTTTGAAGACTACCTCCCTGGCTGTGGAGTCATTAATGTTATCTCCATGCTGACAACACCTTGAAATCATGACAGCAGTGAGCTTATAAAAGCAGGTGTTAGGAGACCTGATGCTACACAAGGTGACGAGACAGCTCCAGTGCAGTTACTGTGTTTGCCTGATGGCAGCGGGGTCAGTTATGTGTGAACCTGAGGAGGAGGTGCTGGCCCTGTCCCTCGGACCATGTTAACCAGGCATACACCACACTAAATGGCTTGAAGCTAAATAGCTTTACAACTTGAGCTTTTTCTTGCCTCTGATACATGTTCGTAATCAGCTGTGACCTTCCCCCCACCCCCGGGGAGTTAGAAGATAGGAAATTCAGAAGATAGTCTTGTTTGTGGGTACCTCCCATGCATCATCTGCAAGTAATACTTCTCTGGATGGAGACGGGGCTTTGCAGTGGCTACTGCTGCAATCAGCTCCGAGGAGCCACTGTGGGGGATGAAGGGGCCCCATTGTGTGCCTTTGCCAGAGCTGCTCCCTGCTTCCAGCAGTGGTGTTTCTGTGGCCGATTGTGAGCATGTAGGAGGCAGGCTAACTAATTTGTCTTCTGTACTACAGGCAGAATGTAAAGGGCGGTTGTTTACAAATGAAAAGATAATTTCTAACTTGGATAAATGGGTCACGGAATGGCTGTGACAGGCTGTAATAGTGGTGGAAGCTGTATTGCCATTTGCAGTCAATACCAGGTTTAAAATGCATGAGGTGAGTGAATTAGTGGGAAAACCAAATGGTTTCAGATGCATATTTTCATCATCTTCTCTAATACAAATATTTTTATCATTTAATGTCGTGTTTCCTTAGAGTAGGGATCTGTTTACAAAGCTCTTCTCAGGGATAGAGAAGACTTCAAAATAGAAGCCATCCTTTGGTTTGGTTTTTAGCTTTTTTTTTTTAGTGTGTCATTGAATATGACTCTTCTGGCCTTTTTATCTCCTTCCAGTATTTTTTTTTTTCTACTTTTTAAACTCTCTAGGATTTCAGGATCTGCTTGTGGAAGGGAATAGGATACTTGGTTGGTTGATGGTGAGGTGTCAGTCTGGCACAACAGCTTTCTCAATTGAGCTGAGATTAGGTTGCTTGTTTCTCATCACAGCGTTGTCCCTATCAGATAACTCTACTTCAAAGATAAAAGTCCAGATTATAACTGAACTGTGAACTTGTAAGATCCTGGGCATGCTGTTTCCTGTACTCCTGTGGGAAATCCTATGCTTTTTACTACTTTCCCAGTCCACAGGAGGTAGGGAGCAGCAGCAAGATGATCTTGCAGTGGTGTGAAGTGTCTGTGTTGGTAGAGCTTTCTGCAGAGCAGACTTTGGTAAAAAGGCATTAAATTCTTCCCTGCACCTGTAGCTATAGGCTCATGGAGGTATTTGTAGCTTTCAGGGGGCCATGCAACCATCCTCTCTCCTGTTTTTTCCAGAGGAGATCTAGGGTTATTTTGAAAATAAGCTGAAAGGACTGAAAACTTTTTTTTTTTCCTGTCCTAGGTTAATGGAGACAGCAAAAGAAATGACCAGGGAGTCCTTACCTATCAAATGCCTTGAAGCAGTTATCCTGGGGATGTATCCTTTCACGTGCCTGTGGCTTTTTCCACTGCAGCGCTTTTTAATATATTATGGCCCTTCCCAGATGGTGTTTGAGATGGTCGCAGCCAAAGGTGAGTGCCAGCAGCTCGGGGAACTGCCATGGTATTGATCAACAAGTTGCTGAACCGCTAGGCTTGTTAATAGGAGCTTGGATGCTGTGTGCCCAGTTCGCAAGTGTCATGCTTTGGCCGTGCCGACTTTGCCTCCTGCCCTGGTAATCTGCATAATGTCAGGATCTGACCTAGAGTGCCCAGATAAGTATCTGTCTACACAATCCCTGTTTTCTTCATTAGTAGTTCTCTGCCAGTCATTGTTGGAGCTTGGAAACACCTAAGGAATGCAGGTTCTGTCCTACATTTGTCTAATATTTACACGGCAAAGTCATGTTAGCTTTTGTCTCAGACCACAGCTGTGCTTTGTGCAGAAACATGTGTATTATAATTAAACATAAAAGGTTTACCTTAACATAATGCTTGCTTCCTATTCAGTATTAGAAAGAAAAACCAAGAAATTTTCATTTAGACTGACTTGCTGCTTGACCCTCTTGTGCTGTCACTGACAAATCAACCTCCATCATCCTAGAACACTAGACGAGGGCAAGGCAGGGCTACAGGAATAATCGTATGCTGGATATGTCTTACCACCACTGATCAAGTTTGATTTAAAACCAAACAAAGCCGCAATCCCAAAATAAACCCCGAAGCAAACCAGCTTCTACCATGTCTCTGTGGCGTTTTGCTTGCTGCTGCTGCCCCCTCTCGTGGGAAAAGCATCTGGCAGAGCCTGGCAGGTAGTGCCTGGTGTTGCTTCATGAGAGGGGGTGGCTGCTGTGGGGTGGGAAGGGGACATGGGCTGAGCAAGTATCATGTGTGGTGTGCGAGGCTTGATGTTGGATGTGGCCCCTGCTGTGCTAGGGGTCTGTGATGTGCACCGGGTGCTGCTCACGGCTCCCTGTGCACCAGGGACAAGGTTTCAGGTCTGAGTCATGAGAGGTGGCTCTGGCTGATGGGGCTTCCCCTGCAAATGCTGGCAGGGTCTGCATGCAGCTAGAGGGATGGGAGTCTCGGGGGGCTTGATGTTAGCAAGAGACTCAAACTGATGCTCTCCCAGAAACTGAAATCTGTCAGTGGATCTATTGAGCTTGCCCTTGTGTCAGGGTTGTGTCCCAAACTATTTGGGGACCAAAGGGATGGGGGAAATAATCCCCAGGTGGAGTTCATGCTGCTCTGCAGTACTCATAATTGTCAGCGTGGCTTCTAACACTGTATTTCTAGCACTGAACCAAGTACTCCATGTGAGCAGAGCGTGATTAGTGGCGTACAGATGACCATGATAACCTAAAAGTGTTCTTGCTGATACAAAAGTTTGGACTGTTTTATTTTCATTTGGAAAGAGGGTTCTTTTCTGCTTGCCTCAAATGTGACTTTTGTTCAAAAATTTTTTTTTTTTTTTTTTTCAGCAGGGGAAGCAAAGTAACTGAAAGCTATGGTTTATACTATTTGCTGTCATCTGAAGTTTCTGTGGGCTTCCAGAGGGACCTTGATAGGCTTGAGCGGTGGGCCTGTGTGAACCTCATGAAATTCAACAAGGCCAAGTGCAAGGTACTTCATGTGGGTCAGGGCAATTCCAAGCACAAATACAGGCTGGGCGGAGAATGGATTGAGAGCAGCCCTGAGGAGAAGGACTTGGGGGTGTTTGTGGATGAGAAGCTCAACATAAGCCGGCAACATGCTCTCGCAGCTCAGAAAGCCAGCTGCATCCTGGGCTGCATCAAAAGAAGCGTGGCCAGCAGGTTGAGGGAGGTGATTCTGTCCATCTTCTCTGTTCTGATGAGACACCACCTGGAGTACAGCGTCCAGCTCTAGAGTCCCCAACATAAGAAGGACATGGCCCTGTTGGAATGAGTTCAGAGGAGGGCCATGAAGATGATCAGAGGGCTGGAGCACCTCTCCTATGAAGACAGGCTGAGAGAATTGGGGTTGTTCAGCCTGGAGAAGAGAAGGCCCCGGGGAGACCTTACAGCAGCCTTCCAGTACCTAAAGGGGGCCTACAGGAAAGATGGGAGGGACTCTTTATCAGGGAATGTGGTGATAGGATGAGGGTAATAGTTTTAAACTGAAACAGGGTAGATTTAGATTAGATATTAGGAAGAAATTCTTTACTGTGAGGGTGGTGAGGCACTGGAACAGGTTGCCCAAAGAAGTTGTGGGAGCTCCATCCCTGGAGGCCAGGTTGGATGGGGCTTTGAGCAACCTGGTCTAGTGGGAAGTGTCCCTGTCCATGGCAGGGGGGGGTGGAAGTGGATGATCTTTAAGGTCCCTTCCAACTCTAATGATTCTATGATTCTTTGGACTTTTAAGATTTGGATGAATCTTTCTGTCTCTAGATGCTACATTAAAAAAAAAAAAGTTTTTCATAAACTTTTGGTTTTAATTGAGAGTGCTTAGGCAGGGAAGGGTATGGGACAGGCCTGTCTTCCTCTGACTTCTGTTTGCTGTCTTGGAAGTCTCCTGTGTGAGAACAGTGGCTATCTCATGGGGTGGTGGTGCAACAACAGATGCATTAAAGTATTTTGCATGAGGTGTGGGTATGCAAAGAGTGTAGCAGTGGTGAACGGATGGGCCGTCTGAATATGTGTGCTTTGAAAGTGGCTGGTATGAAGCCACCTGTGCCCGTGCAGAACCTCATGGTGCTGTGCTGCATGTGCACCATGTGGGTCTTTAGGAGGCATCTTTGTAACAGCACGTGGGGAAGGCTGCTGGTTTTTCTCATCTGTGAGATTTTGATCTTCAGCATTGCCCTCTGTTTGTGGACATGGTGAGGCCAGCAGCTGTGACTTCCTTACCAAAGTCAGGCAGATACTGGATAAGAGATGCGCTTACTCTCTCCTGAGTGTCAAACTGGTGTCTCCACATAAGCCTGAGCATCGCTCTGTGTGTGTGTTAACCTCTGGTTCCCTTTGCTGTCTCTGGAAATAAGGTACTGCTTGTAACTGGGGTGCTGGCAGGCTTTGCCATGTTGCTTGGATACTGAAAAGAGCACAGCCCACTACAGTGGACCCTCAGCATGAGCCTTCATTCAAAGGCCGACTCGCGCAGAGCGGCTTAGCAAGATGTCATTTTAATTGAGCTGCTTGCTGGCTCATGCAATTGCCTTTTACTGTGCAACTTCTTATAAAATGCTTCTGTAATCCCTCTTGATGCAGAATTAAGTTTTGCATAATTGTCTTTGCATTAGATCTTGAAGCGTTTTTATAGAGCAATGAGTTAAAATACGGAGCTACCCTGTCTGCGTGCACCAAGAGAGTAGCGGTTGTGAGATGACTGAAAGATCATACAGATCTTCCAGTATTATTTTGCAGTGATATGCACAGACCTTCTTCTCTGTGTAGTTGTCTGAACTGGTTTCCTATCTCTGCTGACATGGTCATATTGTCAGTGCCTAACCAAAGACATTCCTCCTGCTGTCTTCCCTGGGGTATTTCTCAGTTCAGTTATAAAGCAGCTGAGTAATGTTGCATTCAGCCCATTCTGTCTGAGCAAGGATTGAAACGACTTGTGCTCAAGAAAGGGAGTAGTAAACCAAAAAGTGCCAAGGGAATTTTATCCATGCTGTATTCACTTTATTAAAATGGGGAGAGAAAACATCAGAGAGGGAGAGGGAAGCGACATGGTGCATCCATCCTCCAGGGCTCTTGCAGAGCATGACTGTCTGTGTCGGGTGAACATGACTCTCTCCCATTGCCTTCAGTGTTCCTCTCCCAGTTCATGCGAGGTAACGATCAGACCCATGCAGTGTATTAGACCACCCCCTCACCAATAATATCATTAAATGAGGAAGAGAAGAGCAGAAGTGCCTCAGGAGGGAGAAATGATTTCATAGCTTCTGTGCTATTCCTTCTGTGCATTTAATCAGTGGATGATGTTTATCACTACTGGGGACCTGGGCCCATCCTGCTCCTCCTGCCTAGCAGGTACATCCCTAGGCTGGGAGGGAATGCTTTCAGTAAGGGGGAAGAGTTTCTTGCAGTCATT
>NW_009646631.1:720056-726556 GCF_000708025.1 Charadrius vociferus | reverse complement strand
CCTGCTGAATGTCTACAGCCCCTCTGGTAGCTGGAAAGAGCTGGGAGAGAGCTTTTCATCTCTTCCATTGTCACAGTGTAATCTTAAGATAATCACCTTACACTGCAGCTGGGCACTGGAGAACAGGCACCTTTAAAATGAGCGATGCCAGCCTGGCAGTCCCACTTTGGGAGGCTGAGCCAGCTGTGCAAGCTGTTCTTTCATGGGTACTGGAGCTGCTGGGGGGAACATGGGCTCTACGTGCAGATGACATCCAGATGTGGGCTCAGTAGCATGCTGCCTCATGGTAAACAGTCCCAAACCTGAGACTTTGGCACTCCTGGTGCCTGTGGGAAATACCATCTGACTCCAAGCTGTGGTTGGAAACTTTTACGAATGTTTGTGGCTGGCAGTTGGAGGCCCTCTGACTCTGTCAGCAGTTGCTTGGAAAAAGAGCTCTTCTGGTTTTGCCGAAGCCTTATCTGATGGTTTTGAAGCCCAAGGATTATTTTCCTCCTGCTCCACCTCCTGACTCTGAGCTAGCGGCTTCAGCATTGCTAGCATAAATAAAGCTGCCTCTTCCCTCCTCTCAGCCTGCTCTGATCCCCTTCAGCTTGCTCATGCCCTGTGGCACAGCCTGCTGCGATTGCTCGGGGTGCCTGCTCACGCTTCCCCAGCCCTTGTGAGCAGCAGGAGAGGAGGGGACCGGACACCCTGTGTCTTTCTGTGCTCATCTCAACCAGACTTCAGCAAAAAAGCCCCTCGCTGGGCTCTGAGACATGCCGCACTACAATGTCGTCTTGTCTGAGTTAAATAAGGGAGAATATCAAAATAATAAATAACAAATTGATTAGCACGAGCAGTGCAATGGGCACTAATTTGCTCAATATCAGGTTCATCTGGCTTTCCCTATTTTGTTTTGCAAGGCAGAGTGGGACTTGTAGTGGAGACACCAGAAGGTGTCAGGTGTGATGCTGGGTCTTCCAGCAGCTGGAGAAGAAGCACTTGTGACTCTGGGCACTCGGACAGCTGGGTGCTTAGACCTGCTTGGGCACCAGCGTTGGTGGGCTGGGCTGGTCAAACAATTGATGCTGGCACTTGACTTTTGAAACCTGAGAATGTCTTGGTTTGTTTCAAGCTGCTGTGGGCTCTGCAGGGCCTCGCTGCACTGACTTATGTTTGGGCTTTTTTCCTTCAGGGCTCTGAGGAGGAGGGTCTCCCCATGTCCCCTCCCTCTGGAGGTCTCTATGGCTCTGGGTCCCTGCTGGTGCAGCAGGGACCGGGCACGGTGCAGGGATGGCACTTGCCTCCTCACCTGCTACTAGTACACCACTTGCACAGTCGCTGCTTGTCAGCTTGGCAAAGTCACCAGGTTTTTTCCACCCAGCTATACTCCTGTTGAAGCCAGTTTAGTGGGCTGAGGTCCTTGCAGCATGTCCCCTTGCCTCCTGTTCAGCTGGCTGCGGTTCGTAGCTCATAGCGGTGGTGGGAAAACTGCTGGTCGCAAGTAACCTGAGCTGACCTAGCCATGGGGAGCCAGCTGCTGTCTAGTGGGTGCTATCAGCTGCTAAGACCTATTTCCAGAACTATTTGAAGACCAGAGCCATGGTGCTGGCACATGGAAAGACCCTGCTCCGATTATTTATTAATAATAAGGGGAAAAAAAAAAAAGGCAAGAGAATATTTTTTTCTAAAAGTCACTGCTGGCAAATAAACCAGTTGAAGGGCTTCAAGTCTCTTCTGGCTGGAAACTGCTCTGTGCTCAGCAGTGGGGACAGGAAGGATGTGTACTGGGCGGGGGGGAAAGATGCTGGGACTTCTTTGATATTAGGTTTCACCAGGAGGTGGTGTTGGGGGGCGGGGAAACAAAAGACAACCAACCAAACCACAGAAGGGCATTGATTTTGAGTCATTGTGTGAGTGTGCAGATTCAAAGAAAATCCATCCAGATGCTTTCTGCTCCACAGTCTTGAAACTAAGGGGTTGAGTCAGCTAACACATTAACTAATTCTCCCCTTTTCTTTTGAACAGATTCAGGATGCTACTGCTCGTTTGCCCCACTGAATCATAGTATCATAGAATTGTTGAGGCTGGAAGGGACATCTAAGATCATCGAGTCCAACCATTAACCTAACCTGAGAAAACCACTTCTAAACCATGTCCCCAAGTACCATGTCTACCCTTTTTTTTAAACACCTCCAGGGATGATGAATCCACCACCTCCCTGGGCAGCCTATTCCAATGTTTGATAACCCTTTCAGTGAAAACAATTTTCATAGTATTTAATCTAAACCTCACCTGGCATAACTTGAACCCGTTTCCTCTCATCCTATCACTTGTCACTAGGGAGAAGAGGTCAGCCCCCACTTCGCTACAACCTCGTTTCAGGTAGTTGTAGAGAGTGATAAGGTCTCCCCTCAGCCTCCTCTTTTCCAGGCTAAACAACCCCAGTTCCCTCCGTTGTTCCTCATAAGACTTGTCCTCCAGAGCCCTCACCAGTTTCGTTGCCCTTCTCTGGACACGCTCCAACACCTCAATGTCCTTGTAGCGAGGGGCCCAGGAAGGTCCAGGTGGTGGCCAGAGCATAGGTTTTGTGCCCCAAGTCTTGCTGGTATTTAAGTCTGAGGTCTGAATGTCTCCCAAGTATCCAGCCTAGCTTGCGTGTGAGCCTGGGTGGTGAAGGCAATGGGACTACAGGAAGCACAACAACCTGTGGCTCAGTGGATTGGTGTGCTTGTGTTGACTTGCAGATCCATGGGAGCTGCGTGCTGGTATGGGAAATCTGGCCCTTTCTACAGGTTACCAGCAATATTGGTGTGCTCAAGAGAGCCTACTTGTTAATAAAGCTGTACTGATTTACCCCAATGGCCTGTCACCTCCAAAGCATGTTGTATGCTTCAGGCCCAATTCTTCTCTCACTATGTTGACCCAAACCTGTCTCTTTCAAAGTCAGCCTCCTGGAGTGCAAGAGGAGAATTCATCAGTTGCCTAATACATGCAGCCCTGGCTGGCAGGCATTAGTGTCTCTGTGAGGTGGAAGACATTTAGATTGAAGGGCTATTATGAGGCTGCAGAAGGGCTGAGAGTCAGGGTCGGCAGGGCTTGGGAATCTCTGAGGCATGGGGGCATGCCATACCAACCCATTCCCATGAGACCCTGGTGGAGCTCTAGGTATTGTCCTCGTGTATTTCCTGGGTGTGGGGGAAGAGAAGGGGTATTGGGGCAAGAGGTGGCCAGCCAGAAGATTAGTGTTCCTCTTGTGTGATCTCCAAGGAGATCAGCATCCCTCAGTGCTGTTTTTCTGCTGCTTTGATTTACCAGAATACCTGGGATTGGGAGGCCACCGAGCTTTCGTTACAGCTGCTTTTGCCCTCTCCTGCTCTGCGCTGCTTCTGTATTGTGGCACATAATTTACTCCCTGACTCTCCATCCTGCAGTTATAGTCCCAGCTCAAAAGTGTGATTACAGCTGCGGCATTGCTGTGTCATTGCCTTTTGTTTGCTACAATACAGCTCTCCTTGGGCAGAGCAGAAAGGAAAAGAAATAATAATGATGCATGGATGGAGGGGAAGATCTGACATGCCTTTCCAGCCCATTTGCTGTGTATTTCATCTCGGGTGGGGAGACTCATTAACTAGTCACTCAGCAGAAGCAACCTGTACCTAAAGGTTAATTTCCGCAGCGGTTGTTGCTGGGTTATTTGATGGTGGGTAATTCCTGTCCTCAAAAGATTCTTTTACTCCTACCCAGTATTTAATGAGATTAAATTGCAACTTCTCCAAGACCTCGTGGCAGAAGTGTGTATGTGTGGCAGGTGGCCACCAAAGCTTTGTGTGGACTTAATAGAAAGGCACTCGGGGAGCAGAGAGAAAACCCTTTCATAATGAGGGGGAAAAATAGTGGCTGTTTGAAGGCTTCATAGGTGTTAATAAAAGATACTGCTTTTTCAGTTACACAGAATGATAAATACAATGGGCTTCTGCAAGAATCTGTCTGTAGGACACAAATTATTGTAACATGACTTTGATGTACACAGGATGCTCCTTTTAAGGCCCAAAGCAAGGCGACCTTTTAAATGAGATGACTGTGGGGATGAGTTTTCCAGTTGGCATAACAGTGCTGGGCCCCATTCTGACCTTGCAGTGTATTTATAATCTTTAATTCTACCCATAGTGTGGGGTTTTTCTTGGCGAAGCCAGTCCTAATGCAATAGCGATCCAGCAAGACCACCAAAAGCAATAGAGCTCTTTCTGTTTCGTGTCAGTGTATGTGGTATCGGGGTGAGCTTTGACAATTGCTGCAGGGTGCTCGTGTTTGATGTAGGTGGGGCAGCAGATGGGCAGAGGTGGACACGTGCAGCCTTGGCTGGGTGAAGGGTTGTGTGTGTGTGTGTCTGCGCTCTGCTTTGCACGCTTGTCCAGGCTTGCTGTCGTGCAGATACTGACGTGCACCGGGAGCTGGGCCCATAGTGTTGTCCATTCCTATACCCTCTAATACATTTTTTCCAGACTGCTAAAGCTGATGACATCTAGCACTGAATGCAATTAAATATGTTTGACATTGAACCGAAAAGCTTCCCTGTGGCTGTTCTGAAAGATTTTTGCCAATGTGTTTTTCTTGTGTGGGTTATTTTTTGGGTTTTTTTTGTTGGTTTTTCTTTTTTTTTTTGTACAGAGATTTAATTCATTGCTCTTGACCTCAGATTCTGGGTAGTTCATGAATCTCTTAGTAGTGGGTTCCTGTGTTCACCTGGAGGGCAAAAGTTTGAATATGTAAAATTCAACAAATGTCAGGTAGGTGAAATATCCCTTTGAGAAAATGCTTTAGAGACAGGTGAGAGTCACTGGATGCTTTTCCTGCATCTCTGTAGAGAGAAGAGGTGAGATGCAGGGTGCAGGTGGGAGGTCAGCATCCTGGGGAGTTGCAGTGGTGGTGAGGTGGGGTGTCAGGCTGGGCAGAACCAGAACTGAGCTCAAATTGTGGTTTATGGTATTGGTACAAAGGCTTTTTTGTTCTCAGTTTCCCAGCAGCTGTTGGGCAGCTGTGCTATGCAGACAGGGGAGGAAGGCTGGCTGCAGTACCATCTCAGGGCACCTCAGCTATGCAAGTGACTCTTGTTTCGCTGCTGTTAAAAGACCTCCTTTTGGGGCATGGGTTGGGGTAAGGAGGGGATGCTGGTGGTCCCCAGAGCAGGACCCTGGTCTGAGCCAGTTCCCTCAGCTCCAGTGGGGACTGACCCCACTCCATTCTTCAGGCTGCCCTGACACTATCCTGGCACTGCTCACCCTCAGGCCAGTCTATTTTGTAGCGGCACCACCCTGACTGAACGCCTTGACCACGTCTGTGTCCAGGGATGGCTTCAGGGTTACAGCAGGTGCCTCTGGCAGGAGTAACTCCAGGCTGCAGCATCTTGCTGCAGCCTTTTCTGGTCATCTGTCCTCCATTCCCCAGGCGCGGGTGAGGGTCTCATCTGCAGAGAAGGGCACCTGCTGTCCCAGGGGCAGGATGTCAGCACGTGGAGCTAGGGTGGGTTTCAGCTGTCCGGGGATTAGCAGCAGGGAGCCGCATGCAACGTAGGTGCTGACGCAAACCTGCTTGCGTGAGAGAATCTCAGTCTCTCCTCCCCCTGGCACAGGGCAGCAGCCTTCTGAGGAGGTGACCCGGGACCTACACGTAGTTCCCCTCTGAGATCACCTACTACGCTGTTACGGAGCTTGGCCCCAGCCTCTGCACGTGGTACGTTTGAAATGGCCAGCCAGTGATTTAGGGGACATGTTTTGCTTTTTTAAAAGCATTTGTTCCTGACCATGCCTCTGTGCTTATCTAATTAATCATCCGCTTGGGAGCTTTACTTTGTTCATCTCAGCAATGTGTTACAAGGGTAACATGCAAAAATACTTTTGTATGAGGAGTGGCTGTGCCGAGGGCCAGTTTACAGATGGAAAGGCAGACTGCCATGCAGGACAGGAATAAATTCAGATTATTTTTTTTTTTTTGTACTGTTTGAAGATGTGGGAAAATGAGAATCAATAACCTGAGTCGTACCGAGCTCCAACATGGGAGTTTGATGTTGGTATCAAATGGGGGAGTTTCCACAGATCTGGGGAGGGTGGTTTCTCTTCTGGCGTGCTGACCCAGACACTGTTGTGGTTTTTTCCTTCCCTCCAAGAACAGTTAAAAGTCATGCCCTTCCCTGTCTGAACCATTGCATCTTATTCTCCAAGCAGTGAAATGGGCTTTGGCAGCATTGACTGTTTCTAGTGCACAGCAAGAATAAATCTATGTCTGCAAGAAAGCACTTGTCCTGGCAGTTAGAAAAAACTGCTAAAGATGTCTTACAGGTGTAATTGTGCGTGCTCCCTTCCCAGTGTCGTTGTTGCCTTGACACAGTGCACACCAGATACTTAACAAACGGGCAGCCCTCCGTGGAAAGATTCCCCATCAGCTTTAAAACCCACTTCTCAGGGAACTATTTTCATCATGTGGTGCTCGGGATTTACTGCAACGGCCGGTACGGCTCC
>NW_009646631.1:712465-720037 GCF_000708025.1 Charadrius vociferus | reverse complement strand
GAAAAAGCCTCTAACTTACCGAACTCTGAGCGACCTCATCTTTGAATTTGAAGACTCCTATAAAAAGTACTTGCATTCAGTCAAAAAAGTAAAAATTGGATTATACGTCCCACATGAGCCACACAGCTTTCAGCCCATTGAGTGGAAACAGCTGGTCCTCAATGTATCCAAAATGATGCGCACAGAAGTCAGGAAGGAGCTGGAGAAGTTTGCCAGGGATATGAGGATGAAGGTAGGTCTGCACACCTGAGCAGTGGACTCGGAGGTGGGTGTGCCTAGTCCCATCCTGCAGAGGTTGGTCTTGCTCCACATTAGCAGGTTGACCCTGGCCTGAGATTAAGGTGGTATCTGGTGGGCTGGGGGTGTGTGTGCTTACATCTGTCTCGGTGGTTTTCCTACAGGGTTTGGTATGTGTTCAAGCTATTATAGCTATTTTTTAGTTCAAAGATCTTCCCTTCAGCCTGGGAAACACTTGAACCTGTATTTGTCCCTGGCCATCAAGGAGCTGTTGCCCAGTTTGTTTTTCTCACCGACTCTGGAAGAAGGTGCCTGGAAAGAACCAGCGTGCCTGGGGCTGGTGGGGGGGGTAGCCTGGTCGCAGGTAGGGATCTCTGCTCTTGGCATCTGAGCTGCAAGGGGTGCTGTGGGACAGCTATGTCAGTGGTTGCTTCTCCTTGCAAGGCATGCCGATGGGCTTGCCCTGTGCCACTTGATGCCCACCACCTTCAGCTAAATCACAAAGTAGGTTACATGGAAAAGGTGAGGAAAGCAAATCCCTGACTGGATGGTGCTTCCTTGCTGGCTGCTTGGACTGAAGAGTCTGGAGGGAAATGACGAGGAGCCAGGGCAGGCTGCCAGGGGGCTGGAGGGTTTGGCTGGCCTTGGGAATGAGGGGTGTCCCTGACCGTGCCTCTAGGGCTCGCATGGATGAGGAGCTGCTTGTGGTGATGGTGGAAGGGGATTTGGTGCTTTTCCAGCCTACTGCTGGCAGCAGGAGCAGAGCAGGTGTGTTGCTAAGTATGGAGCTGGCTCTTGTGGAGAGGCATGTGGCATCGTGTCCAAGTTATTCTGGGTTCCCGTCCCCTGCCCTGCTGAGGAATGGCTCCTACGTAGCAGCCGCATGCCTTTTTTGCTGAGGCACCTGCCCCCTCGCCCTGACCTTGAGATGAGTGTCGCCAGTGGCACTGTAGCCCCTATGTCCTGCCGCCACCTATCCTACCCTGCCAAGGAGTTTGAGGGCCAACTTGTACCATACTGTTGCCTTAAGCACGTGTGCTTGATTACAGATGTAATGAAGCGGTTTTTTGCCCTGTCTTCTCTATTCATGCTCTTTTAATACCATCTAGAGAGCAAACAGCTGAAGCAAGCTGTAGTTGAAGAAGTCTATATGGGTGGATGACTTACTGAACTTAGTACTTGGTTTTGATAGAGGGACCAGCTCTGTGTGTATGCTGAGCTGTGACATTGGCTCCAGTCCTTGTAAATGCCTGAAGGTCAGGACCACAGCCCTGAACCTTTGAAGGCTGAAGGCCCTGCATCTGACCCTTCCCTTGAGTTAATTCAGAATTTGAGCCACTTGATTCAGAGGGCTCCTGTTGTGAGGGAGGCTGACTTTGGAAGATAAGGTCTTTAAAATAGCCTGGAGTGTGAGGGTCATGCTGATGGACTTCTGAGCTTGGAGGGCCTGGGGGATGTCGGCAAGTATGTGAATGGACAGGAGACTTATGAAAATTCCCACTGTTGCACAGAGTTCAACTGCCAGCCTGAGAGGCCATCGCCTCTGTTTGTGGAGAGGAAAGCTGGAGAGGGTGATTTGCTGTGTGAATTTCCTTTGGCTGAGGCTGAAAGCTGTTTTTCTTATCTCTTGCTGTTGCTAGCTCTGAAGAAAGCTGGAGATGAGACTGTTTTTTCAGTATTTAGTTGGGAACTGAATTGGTGACACCAACTAATTTTTGCAGGGGGCCCCTGAACAGCTATCATGTGATAACAGCTTTGGGTTCCTCTTAACCTGGGCAGGGTTTGAGTAAGCCCTAAGGGACTGAAGGCTCTTTGTGTGCTGTCCCAGCTACTGTATGAGGCCCTTTATTTTTATTTTTTATTTTCAGTGAATCATTGCCTTTATTGAATGCCTTTTCCTTCCCTCCCCCATCTCTTGCAGATTCTGAAACCCTCAAGTGCCCATTCTCCGATGAAAGAGAGATCACGGGGTAAGTCGTTGTCTCCTCGCCGAAGGCAGGCCAGCCCTCAGAGACGGGCGCGCAGAGGAGACAAATCGTGAGTATTCCTCCTGCCATCACTGGTGGGTCAGAAGTTGAGGGTGATGATGTATTCTTTGGCTGTACAAAACTTAACATGCGTGCACTGGCATATATAGGAAAACTGCACCAAGTGTTTCGGTTGCCTAAGAGGCCCCAGAAGCCACCGGTACTGCTGATATCCTGGCATTGTTGTGCTTACTGCTGCTCAATGCCCCTCCATGTGCTGTCCTTGGAGGCCCTGATGGCTTTTGCTTGGTTAAATTCCACTTTCACTGTCATCCAATACCCTGTAGAAGTGTGGGTTTTGCCTTTTCTTTTTTCAATCTTTATACAGTCCACTTTCTGGAGAAGTGACTCTAGCCTGGTGTGCAGGGGACCTGTACAGGAGGCAAAGTATTTTGATCACATTTAAGGGTGTTCAGACAGAGGTATTAAAACCAGGAGGATGCGTCTGGTAGCGGTGGTGGGGTGCCCTGCTGTTGTGGTCACTTAGAAATTGCATTCTCCATGATGAGCTTTTGTATGGAGCTGTGTGGATGGACTGGTTTTCACTGAGGACTGTCTGACTTACAGAGATGGTGAAAAAGTGAACCTTTTCTCTTCTTGCCAAAGCAGAAACATCACTTGCATTGTATTCTCTGATTTTAATCGGCTTCAAAAAACCCAGACCACTTCCCTCATGTATTGTAGCTAATAGTTTTTCTTTAACTGTGCGGGGAAGGATGGACTAACTACATGCGATACCTCTAAATGGACAAAACTGAGCTTCCAGATCACAGGCCTTTTACAGCCACTGGCAATTCAGACTGCCATACCTTAGATGTGAAAGAGTTGAGTTTTAGCTGTACTGCTTCATGCCACAAAGCTGACAACTGTGAAAGCCTATACGTAACCCAGATTAGTCACATATTTATGATCATCGCTTTTTAAATAGGCTCCCAGACTACTGTCTCAGCACTTATTTATTTATTTTAAAGCAGCTAACAAAGACATTAGGCTAACCTTCTAAAGATAACTTCAAGATACTTTAGCAGCAGATGATTTCACAGCAGGCTTTTATTTTTACATGTGAATTCACACTTGGTCCACAATGCTGTACTTTGGCCTTCATCACTGGGAGCTCCTTGTTTAGTGCATGGATAATTATAGTTGTAATGGGCCTAGCTACTCCAGGCTTCTTCAGCTCCTAGATTTGCTTTGAGGGATGGTTTCATCTTTGGGTTTCTGATAGTGCTGCTGCAGTTGCTGAAGTGGATCATGTATGTGTGGAGAGAAGAGTGAGTCTCACTGGGGTTGGAAACTTGCCAGTTGGGCTGGTTTCCTGAGAGAGCTGCTGGGCACGTGGCTGCTCTGTAGTAGATGGTTCCTCCTTGGCAGTTTTGCTTTTCCAGGACAGAAAGACAAGTGTAGTACTCGTGACCTTGCAGTGGCTTCAGCACCTGTTACCTGCTTGGTGGTTCTGCTGTGTTGCTCTGTATCTAGAGTGAATTATATGTTATTCTAGAATAAACCCTGGGTCACCATGATACAAGATCCAGGACCCAGCTATAGCATGGTGCAGGGAGCAGGAGACTGAGAGCTGACTCCGTGCATGCGACCTTCACCTTTGCTGTGGCGGAAGGTGTTGAAGTGCCTCAGTGTGGGTGGGAGCTCTTGCAGCATTTGCTTTGTGCCTGTGTGACAGCCCTGCGGGTCCTGCACAGCACCCTTGCAAGCCTGGCCAGACAGTACACTTGGAAAGGGAAGGGGAGTGAAGGTGCTTTCGGCAGGTCCTGGGCCCTTGAGCAGACCCAAGAGGCTGCTCTCTGTTAGAAGAGTGGTGCCAGGGAGGAGAACTGGATTCCTGATGTTAAAATGATGCTTCTCTGCAGTAGTGCTGGTGGCTTGAAGGCTGACTGTGCCTTTTGCCCCAGCGGGAGTGGTGCTGCAGAGTGCACTGCTGTAGGGGGTTCCCTTCTGGTGATAAAACCCTTTCATTTCCAAAATATAGATCTGCTGGTTTCTGCAACAGGAGGTCTCCAAGATCTGAAGGGGAAAGGCATCCCCTCATCAGGGATGAGCTGAATGACGTATACCAGCATGTACAGAGGTTGATGTGGGGTGAGAAATACCAGAGGGGAAATTCTCCTGCATGTTGATGGATCCCTGAGAACCTAGTTGCAGTGAGAGGCCTTTGTCTTATGCACAGGAGAGGAAAGACTTTCAGGCTTGCTAGGCTTTAGGCTGAAATCCTAGCTAAAGAATGGCCATGCTTATCAACATCGTGTTTTGTTTCTTTGTGGATCTGTTGCTCACATGCTGTAATTACAGCTTTTCAGAGCTCGCAGGGGAGGGGGAGAGCAGTGTTTTGCTTTAGTGTGAGCTGGCAGGGGCTGAGTAACACAGTCGTTTGAGAGGCTTCACCTGCTGATGACAAGCTGTTATTACAGCCTGGTTTTTGTCAACAATAAAATTATAAGGGCCTGCTGGGAGAAATTTCCCAGTGAAAAATACATGAACTGGAATGGTGAACTGGAATGTCTTTGCTGAATTGTTTCTGAAGGACAAAGGCTGAAGCAATGCTTAAGGACAGAAGTGGATTTTACAGCCTCCACCCTTCAATTTCTTATGCTGGTTCCTTACTAGTTTGTTAGGTAAATGCTGGTAGTGGCCGCTAGCAAGCCCACAATAGCATTTTAGCCTGGAATACAGCTACAAGGCGGATAGAGTATGTGCCTGTCTAGGAGACTGGTGTGTAGTCAAAGTGCAGCTCATTAACTGAGCTATGTGACAGTCCATGTGGTCTTAGCCCACAGCTGATGTGCTCTTGCTAAAGGTGGCCAACAGACAGCATGAATAAAGAGGGTATAGGGTGGTGTGAACCTGTCTGGTAAGTCTGATGCTTTACTGTGTCCACTTGCCCATCCCTGAAGTCCCAAAGAAGGAGGGTGCAGTAAGTTGCAAGCCACTGCGCTGGAACAGGCAACGCAGTGCTTTATCTTCAACAAAAGTGCTTGGAGCTGGAGGGGTTTGGGGGAGTTGATATGAGTTTGGAATGGAGCACCGTGCGGCAGCCTGAAGCGATCTCTGCTCCTAAATGTCAGTTCACCAGATCTATTTCCTTTTAATTTCATGTTGAGGCTTAACACATGCATACTCTGGGAGTGTCATAGCAGCACTGGTCTTGTGTGCTTCTGACCTAATTTAGCTGTTGAAAGGAAAATTCTGTTAGTCCATTATATTAGGATGTGCAAGGGGGCAGGGTTATTTTAGGATTATATTATATTAGGATGTGCAAAATCGGGCAGATCCAATGCAGACAACTTATGAATACTGTGTACGCATCAGCTATGCACAGCTTATTCACCTGCTCATTGTCACGGTGATCTGATGGGCCAGTACAGTAGAGGTCCCTCGCTTCAGAGGGGATGTTTGATGCCAGGTCATTTGCAAGCCAAACTGAATAGGGGCTGCGGTGCCCCTGCTCCAACAAATCCTCTTCCTAAAATGCTGAAGAGAAACCTTATGGAGGACAGTCTGTTTGTAGCTACAAGCTGGACAATTGTCATGGAGTGGAAATGGGCATGTTGCTATGGGTGTGCAGTGTCTTCTCATCTCTTGAATAACTGGAGAAGGTAGAACCATCCAGGCCTGCTTTAATTAAAATCATATTCTGGCTTTAATTAAAGGGAGGCAAGGAGGGAGATAAAGGGTGGGAAAGGAAGAGGATTTGTACATTTGAGGGAGGGAGGAAGGGAAGAAGGACACCCTGGAAATTTCATACAGTGTATCTCTTGCTGGTCTCCGACTCCTGCACAAGCCCTGAGGGGTGCAGCTTGTAGCTTGTTTCCTGGCGAGTCAAATCCCATCCGCTCTGGAGGAACGAAGTGGAAAAATCTGAACTATCTTATGACTTCTTTAGGTGTGATCCCTTCCTGCAAGTGACAGAGACCAGTGAAGACACCTTCCCTTCTGTGAAGTACTTACAGAGACAAACATGAGGCAGGGTGCAGGGCAGTACTGCAAAGAGGATGATGGGGTTATTAGGTTATTAATAGAGGTGCTTGGATAAGTGGCAAAAAACCAGCTTGCATTCAATGTGTGACTAGGCAGAAGAGCATTAGTTGTCCATAGCAATGTTCCCAGCTCTCAAATGCTGTGCAAATTCTCTGCAGAGATCTGGTGTTAGCAGCTCTGCTCTTAAAAAATTTAAAAAAAACCCAAAACATTTATTGAGTCAAAGAATTCAAAAATATTTCTGAGGCTCTGCCACACACACGTATGTGTGCGTATATGTAAGTTACAGATCCCCACCTCTTGGGGCTGCAGTGATGCAGCTCTTAGATTGGTGTGTGCACCCAGCAGCGTGCCCCTGGCCCGACAGCCTTACTGCTGCATGCTGCCTCTCCCGTGGCTGTGCTGGCTGCCCAGAGTGGCTTCGGCAGGCAGCACGCAATGAGGAGGTAGGTGTCAGCCTTGTGTGTGCAAACTCATGGGTCTTATCTGCGGCATAATGAGCGAAGAGTAAGTGCAAGAGCTGGAAACCAGGTCTGAGGAGCGGTGGGAAAGCACTGGAGCCATTACCAGCTTCATGTAGTACTACGTGGGCTTTAGCTGTGATTTTGCAGTGAAGCAGACATGCTGTAGAGTCTACTAGGAGAAATGTGTATTTTAAACAGTACCCCTCTTTGGAAAAGCAAACGTATGGCTTTGTGTGAAAATAGCTGAGAGCCTGGAATAAGATCTCAGATTAGACACTTCCATAGAGTATAAATCACCAGGATTGTTTTGGTTTGACAACTTTGTTGCAGGAGCTTTTCCATTGCTTGCTAACTAGGGAGAGACTGCTCAATCTGAAGGCTGCATTTGGTTCAATGAGTTGTTGATATACTTAAATGACCTAACAGCAGACGTGTGTGAAGTTACTCAAGAGAATGGCTGGACTGTATCAGACTATAAGATGCCTAGAGACTGAAGGGAGTTCATCTGGTGTTTCGGTGGGCTCTAGCCCTTTGCGCAGACCTGGCCAAGCAAGAGGAAAGCACAGGTTCAGAGAGACAGCACGCTGTAGTCACGCGAGAGGCCTTGCCTGTTTGCTTTCAGCAGTTTCCACCTTATTCTAAAAGCTGGAGTCCTGCTCTGGGGTAGATCACAGGTGGGCTGTGTCTAGTTTTAGCTACTCATTTAGGCCCTCTCTCAAATCAGAGGGAGAGGGGCGCTCCCAGGCTGAGATCACAGCCCCCAGGATAGGACGACTTGTTCTTCGCTGGTGCTTGGCTTCAGAGGCAACCCACACGAGTAGCACAGTCACACTAGTTCCCGTGATAAATTCAGC
>NW_009646631.1:692919-712433 GCF_000708025.1 Charadrius vociferus | reverse complement strand
ATCTAGTCAGTCCTGTTTTGAAGTAAACCGTTCCTCATTTGACAAGTGCTCTCTCCGCTCCTGCACAGCAGTGTGGGATTGCTGGTGAGCAGCGCCCTCTTCCCCCCTTTGCCCGCAGGCCTGCAGTGCTGGACAAGAAAGGAGACCTGGCTACGCTCAACGAGGTAGGCTACCAGCTCCGCATCTAACAAAGCCATACGCTGGACAGAGGGCTTTCCTGGTGCTTCCCGCTGCACTTTACCTGCACTCCGTTGGAAGGAAAAAGGAATGGGACTATTTATTAACTTGTGGACTCTTACAATAAAAGGCTTACCTAGAAAATAGGAGGCGACTTTTTTTGGTGGCAGTATTTATTTTATTTCAATTCATAGGAAAGGCATCAGTGAAGAGAACCTAAAATCACGTTTACCGGGATGTAAGATTTTTTCCCTACGTCATGTAGCAGGTGACTCCAGTGGTGTGACTGTTTCTTCAAATACAGTTTCCCTGTACCATTATTAATTGAATTTGGGCATTCTGCTGGATAGTAGCATTAGGATAACTAAGAAATTGTACTCTTAGTGTTAAGATGTGCTGGGGTGCAGTGCAGTTTAAAAAAAAATAATCATATTCAGTATTGATATTTAATTCAGCAATAAAAACAAGCAGTGCAGAAGTGGCATGAGTCTTTCAAGTATCAACATTACCTCACTAAACTTATCAGATATGCAAAACTGTCAGTATTATTGTTTTGTAAGTAATTTGTACTGTTTCCCAGCATTTCTGGTAGTATTAAACCAGCACTGGATGTTTTGCTGCCACCTGTATTATTATTTTGTGCATGTTGCTGAAAGATGTTAAGTAATAGTAATATGCAAGTGTATTCTTAAACACTGACATCTTAGTAGGCAAGATACGAGGGTTTGGGTTTTTAAAATGATGATAATTGATGAATAATGAATTTTTAAACTTTCATAATTTTTTTATACTTGATGTCACAAGCTTTTAGTCTTTCTGGACTACACTGCTGAAGCACAAACTGTAGAGATCGCTGTTTTGTAGAGACAAGCGTTTACCTACCAGTCAGTTTGTTTCTTCTATGTGTTCCTGGAATAATGGCAAAAATGTCAGACTTGCGAACCGGAGTCTGCATGCTTTTCTTTCAAGATTTGTGTGTAACTTCAAACCTCGTCTTTGAAAGGCTGAGCAGTCTCAGATGGTGATGCCTTAACATCTTATATTAAGATCAGACATCGCAGGCTGAAGTTAACCTTCTGCCGTGCTGCTGTAGGGAGTTTTTCCTATATGTGTTGTAGTAACAACAACTTACAGACCTGCATAAGGAAGCTTGTATTGGAACAACTTCAGCAATAAATTAAATTGTATGCCTGAAATAGCTGAAAGCCAAGCTTGTCTGCTTCCTCCCTACTCAGTGCTTTTGTTCTAAGACTTAGCTAAGGACCTGGGATGGACGGCAGCGTTCTCAAGTGACGCGGTAAGACTTTCACTGGGGTCTGCCCTTTGTGTTAGTGAAGTTCTCTGGAAGCATTCAAGTGCTGCATTCCTGAAAATATTTCATTAGGTGCCTAAATAGAAACTGGATTATTGTACAACTCCAGCCTCTACCCTTTGTGCTGTGCTTATAGATACTGCCATGGGCCTTGTGTACCTCCCCTCCTGGGCAATTACTTGTTTGGGATCTTGCTGAAGACAGGACACTAACACAGTGATGATAATGCTTACTCAAATTGAATGATTTAAGCTCCTAGAACACTTATCAGCCAGCAATTGAATGAATACAGAAGGAGACAACTGCTTTTACACGGACCTCATTGCTCAAAGTCAATGAATCTCACTTACCTAGGACAGGAAGACAACACTGAGAACCAGCAGCCTTCTACAAACCGTGAAAGGCTTTCTCCTAATTAGATTTCAGAAGGTCTAGAAAGAAGACTTTTCAAATGTATTATACTTCTTTATACAAGATTACCGTATCAATTACAGGGAGGCCTTTCCCATCTCTCTTTCTGTAAAATTTCCACTCCTGTGTTCACAGTAGGATTTTTTTTGGTTCAGGAGTGAAATTGAAAAAGGAAAATACTCTTTTGGTAGAAATTGTTGTGTAATTTGACATAAGCTGCAGAGTTTGTTTTAAGGAAAATACTCTTTTGGTAGAAATTGTGAAATTTGACATCAGCTGCAGAGTTTGTTTTAACTTTGTGCTGCTCAGTGTCTTGTGACTGGAACTTTTTTTCCCCACTTATTCCTTAGACTTCTCATGGGTAAAATGATGTAAAAAAACTTACTTTGATCAGTTGTATCTTATAGCACAAGGTTATCTGATATGTTGCAAGTTGTTTTTCTATGAAACCATGGTGGTTGGTATATAATTTTTACCATTGCCCAGCACAATTTGAGTTATTTTCTCTTAATCTCTAACTTAATACTGAAACTTTTCAATGCTGTGTGGTTCTTGTTTTGAAGTTCAGCTGAAGTATTCTCTTGAAACTTGCTTATGATGGCATTTGTCTCAAGTGTGGTTCTTGTGACTGTTCTAACTTACTGCAAAGTGGTCAAATAGCGTAGAAAACATGCATGACTTTTTTTAATCACTTGTATGTTTATGCACAGCATGAAACTTCAATAAAATATCATCATAGTCTTTTTTTTTTAATGACTTAGAGTTATTTTTTTGTCCTGTCCAGGTTTCTGTTCCAGAAAAGATCTAAGTCACTTCTAGAATCAGGAAAGAACAAAAGCAGATTTTTTAAAGATTGTTAAATATGTGCCTCATTTATTATTCTACAAAGACTGAACATAGAGCCCTACAGCTAACCATTAATAGCTTATACAAAGCAAGACTGAAACAAGTCTCTAAACCCTGAAAATACATTGTTATGGAACAATAAACACCCCTGAACTAGCAGCACTGATGCCTGCATTGTGTCAAGCAGCTTCTGCTCTTTTCTTTCAGTAGTGCCTTGGCCCCTTCCCCATATTATTGTCATCAAAATGGGGGAAAACACTTGATGTGACAGTTTCCCCTTTTATAAAGGAAACTGAATTATTATAGTCTTTTAATAATAACATATATTAATGAAGTAGAACAAATATCTTACTGCCTTAATGGTTTCATGTGGTAACCAGGGAAGCGGAGTATGTTTTTCAAAAGGCCATCTTTACAGATTTGAGGAATTTGGCCATTTTAAAATGTCACAGCAACACACAACAGCTGAATACAAGCCAAATATAGAAACCATTAATCAGCAAGTCCAAAGCCTTTGCTTTTTAATTAACATAAAACTTAAGATTGAAATTAGCACTGTAAATAACTAGGATTTTGGCCTGGCCAAAACAATGCTGATCTATGTAAAAGAGAATGGAACCTCCACTTTGGAGAAGATGAGGCTTTACACAAGCCTGAAAAGTGATGCTAAAGTTGAGGCAGAACTTCTATATTACCCACCTTCCCCTGTTCAGCTGCCTGTGTGCTGGTGAGGGCGCAGACACCTAGGATCTCACATTTCTGTCTGTGATGGAGACAACACAACAGGCCCCCAGGCTAGCAAAGTTCCTTGCTTTTAACACAGACTACAAGGGTTGCTACAGCTGAACAATGTTTTTAGCTGTAACCTGTAATTACACAGAAGTTTGTTGCATTTAGTTAACTATGTTTGCATCTGTCAGCTCCAGCTTTGAGACTATTCAGACACCTTAAATCAAACCACATCCGGTATTGAATAGGTAGTCATCTTCAGCATTAACTTGACTCTTAACAAGGAGTACAGGAAAGATCCTCAGTCACAATTACTTAGGAGAAAAATAGCAATTTAAGCTGAATGTTTTGGTAGGCAGGCATATCTTTCAATGTAACACTGAAGTACTTTTTCAATTCAACTGGTTTTGCGATTACCACCACTGTACTTCCTGCATTATTCTCACAGCACAAAATAATCACAGTTCTAATTCTGCAGTCAGAAAAGGAAACCCAGGTGAAAATTCAGCAAACACTGTTGGAAAGGAACAAACAAGTGTTCCTGGGAGAAAAACACATCTGAATGTGTTTTCAGGAGCACAGGTTCAGGCTTCCCAGTGCTACACTGAAAGACAATTCTCTGTTACTTTTAAATTGGTTTTACATACATGTCTCTATGTAGTCTGATCAAGTCACAAGACTTGTTTCCAGCCTCCCTCACTCCCTGCAAATTTCCTATCCAGAAAGTCTTTGGTTTTTTATTTTGTAAAAAATATTTTGTAACAATATGTAGTCATATCTCATAATCAGTGCATTATGAGAGTAAATATAAAATATTGATCATTTAATACTTCAGGATCTGTCATTTACATATACAACTTGACTTTTTATAACTAAATTGAGAAAAAACCCACATCCCCCACTTGTTCAGTATACACAAAGCCTCAAGATGTCAAGGCTGAATTTTTTCTCCTACAGCAGATGATCAATTAAGTTTCCCATAAGGTTGCATGCTTATTAAACTTGGGTTTTATTTTAGGTATGTTTAAGAAGATTCCAGTGAGTGCTACCCATATTTAAGCTTTTAGAGGTGTAAGAAGTAAATTTTAAAAACCTAAATATTTGTCTTACTGAAAAGCTATCATCTTCTTCACTTGAAGTCCAGTCTTGCAGCTTCTGCACTGACTCCACTCTAGGTAACTGAGGAAATTCCATTGCAGAAGTGTCTACAGAGCACCTTTGTGGTAAAATATTATTTACAGCTCATTATAAGATGTGACATGCACAAAAACTCACTCCCATTTGCTTGAAGAAGCACACAGTTCTCAGAGAATAAACAGTTTTTACTATGATTTACAATAAAAACCATTTACAGCATCTCCATGAAAAATAATGCCATTGAGACTGGCACAGATGTTTTCCATTATCAAAGAGGAAGCTAATGTAAAATCTTTTCTTTTTGCCTTAAAGACTTCATAAAGTAATTTAAACGTTTAAAAAAAAAGTCTCTTTAAAAAGTCTACTTTACACAACACTAACAAATCAGCATGCAGGCAAACTTATTTAAACCAGACCAGCAGTGCTTGAATTAACCTTTAAAAAAATAACAATAATCACATGAAAAGAGAAGGTGAAGATAACTACCTACACAAAAAGTCCTTTGGATATTACCGTTCAATAAGCCTGAACTCTGCTAGCAATGGCAGGTGGTCAGAAGAATTCTTTTCATTGGGAAGACCATTAACAGTCCAAAGATCTTTCTCCGTTAGAAGTGCCAGCCTGCCAAGAAGTTTCAGACCTCCATGAAAAGAATCCTCTGCTCCTGGTTTAAAAAAAAAAACCAACACAACAAACAACAAAACAAAAGAAAAAAGTGGAAACATTCATTAGTATGGGCTAAAAAAAAATAATCACAAATTCATACATATGCAGAAAGAGGAAAATAGTATGGCAGAAATAATCTGAAATCATTATTGTTCCATGCAAAATCACCAATAAGGTGGTTTGGAAATTCTTGTTTACTATTACACTCTCACAGTAGGACTTGTTATCGGTAGAGCTTAAAAGACTCTGAAAGACACTACCCCTCCATTTAGCAGAGGGATAAATTAAGGTAGAAAGGTAAAGTGCTTTCTTTGTTCATTGTAACTCCCCTGAAAAAAGCATCACACAATCCAGTCCCATACTCTAGCACAAAAGCATTGCTGAAGAGAGCTGACACTTGCAAAATTAAGGATCTTTTGAGAGTTACTGGTTCACATAACATTTTATTTCTGCATCCTCAAACACACAGCTCTCCAGCAGGCAAGTCATACAGGAACTCTTGCTCATAAGGATGAAAGCTTTCTGGCATTTCCCTTCCTAACAGTTCATCATAAGAAAGGGATCTTCCTCCATTATTTCCTGATACTTATTTCTATAATTGCCAAAAAACCCCACCCCACCACAAAACCAAAACACCCCAACGAACAAACAAAAAAACCCACACACAAAAACAGCCGAGCCCCCACCACACACACAGAAGAAACACCACATTGCTTATGGAAGAGGGGAAGTTGACTCACAGGCATGCTATTATTACACTAAACTTAAAATATTTGTGTCCTTATTAAAAAAACCAAACCCCCTAAAAAACCAGAAAACCATCAGCAAAGAGTAACAAGCTTTTTCCAACTCAAGTAAAGAAATTCCACTGAGAATGAGATCCTTCCCTGACATGTTAAACTTCTAGACTTCTTGAGCTATCAATTTCAGCGAGATGACTATTCAGCAACCCTAGCTATTGCTTTCAGGGCGTAGAGATGGTACTGAGCAGGTTGAGCGCTTTCAGGACCAGCACAAATGGCAGCTGTAACTTTGACAAAAATATTTTCTGTGTGAAAGTGATCAGCAATTTCAGAATTTCCTGGCTGAACCTGGTCCTGGCTCACCAGTAGGCATATTGTCAAAGATTATCCATCAAGTGTTAAACTCCTCAGACAGTTCAACAGCTTCATTCCTTTGCCATCTGCCAGCTTTCCAGTCCTCTAACAACCTAGCAGTTGTTTACTGTTGCTCTGAAGAAAAGGTTTTTTACTGCAAAAATGTCTTGGTAGCTCTAGAGCACCTGTCTGCCCAGCTCTTGAGCCAAATCTATCATTTGGCACAACACCTGCATGTCCACAAAGGAGCAGTTTGTTGCTGCAGAGAGCTTGGTCCGCATGCGGTGATTAGCATCAGCTCAGAACACTCTGGAACCGGCAAAACTGAGTCCTGCAGGACTGAGGTAGGTACTGAACCCTGCTTTCACAGCAAATCCTCAATACCAAACCAAATACTCGGCTAAGCATGACACAGACTAAAGCACAAAAACTTCCCCAGAAAACCCCCTTTCACTGGAAAAAAAGTGATCAGCCTAGATCGCATTTAATACTCACTTGTCAGACTTTGACAACTTTTAATACAGAAGCCTGGGTCATCAGAAAACTGAAAATCTAGACTATTAGTTAGTTTCTAAGAAGTAACGAATAAAAACCTACACCAGTTTAAACTACTTGGAGAATTCAAGTTTGGTGCCATTCTGCACTCTGATGAGAGGTGAAGAATCTATTTGAAGAACAACTGCAGAAAGAAAAAGTACTATAGCTCTGCTGGCGCAATGATGGTGCAACAAAACATATAAGCAGGTGAATTAGGATTAAATTTTGTACAGGGATGCACTCTGATATCACACAGCACTCCATTAGATCACACAGCATTCAGAAGTCATTTAGATACTGCTCATATCCTAGTTTTTCAGTCAAAGCTTTGATTTCTGTATCGTGAAGCTTTTGTATTTGATATTTCACACTAAGCAGTTACTGTGCATGTTATGACAAATAAGACTTTGGGGCATTGGCTCAATGAATTTTAACAATCTAATCTTAAGGTATGAGAGATGAAGGTGGTATTTTAATTTCGTATCCTGAAAAGAACGTTAATTTGTAAAAATCGGTTGCAATCTATAGGAGGAGCAGGAGTGGAATCCAGGTTTCTTTGTTCTGCAGAGTTCTGCAGAGTTATTTATCTGGCAGCACTGCACTGTGCAATGACCTTTGACGATGGCATAAAACACAGAACTAGTGATGACATGGAAAGCGCAGTGCTCAGAAGTATCCACTATAAGGGCACAAATTCAGTAGAGGACAGCACTGTGATACCCATCAAGAAATACATCCACAGAGGTACCACGTCTTTCTTGCACCATCTGGTGAATTTCAGCTGCAACTGCAATCAAGAGAGTGGCATCTGGGCATGTGCAAGTGACAGCTCTCCGAGCAAAGTCCACAGGTCATTTACTTCACAGACATTCCATCAAGACTAGCTGAAAAGTAACTTTCTAAGAAGCAGTTAACTTATGATGGGCATTAACACTGATAAGTTGCCATTCACCATTTTGTTGATTAGATGACTGCAAACTCTGCGTTGTTGTAGGTCCGACCACTCAGGTCCTGCACGAGTTACTGCCGGCAGTGTTTCTCAGGTGCGACTTACATTGCTGATTTTCTGTAGCCTCAACTCGTCTCCATGCTGAGATGGCAACCACAGGAATGTTCCGGTAGGTGAAAAAGTTTGCCCTGTGTGGCACTACAAGTCCAACTGTGGTGAGTCAACAAGGCCAGCAGCCACGTTTCCCAGGTAACAGCTGACATTCAAAGCACTACCACGAACCTCTGAGGTACTTCATATGGATTAAATTATCACTACATTTCCCTTAGAACAGCATCCGAATGCTCCCATTTAGCATTTGTGAAAAATAATTAACAGTTGGTTTCTTTACCTGGCTGGGCAGTAGTATCATCGTTGGCTGCAGAATAGAAGATATAATCCACAGTGACAGCACTCCGGGAGTGACAAGTTGTTACTTCTGGTATCCCAGTTTCAGGAAAGTAATGAGAATAGACTGAAGACAATTTAAAATGGTGCTGCAATTTTGAAGACAACCTAAACAGGAATCAAAGAAAGTAATTCTATTTTCTTGTCTTTCCTAGAAAGAATAAGCAATGAAGAAATACTAATAGTTCCTGGTTACAAACAAAATTAATTATCTGGATAGGCAAACTAAAGTTTCTCTCATGCAATTGATCCCATAGCCTTTTGTGTTAGTAGCCTAAACCTCTGAAGGCAAAATGCAGGCAGCTTTTTCAGTAAGAGGCAGATACCTAAGGGCCTACCAAAACTGGCTTAACTGACACTTTAAATATACATAGCCTTCACCTCCATTTACACTTTGTAAGATTTCACACGTGTCCTCATTCATCAATCTCTCCCTGACACATGGGTAGAAGTGTCCATGACAGCAGCTTATACAAAAGCAACAAACTATGAACTCATCTAACCAGGCCCTTCAACATACAGAGAAATTAAGATTTTTATTTTTGTTTCTCTCCTAAACTAAAGCTATCAAGTGTTTTCAAGTTAGGCGACCCCTAATCTTCTTTCCTCTGCTTAGGCTCCCATTTTGTCTTTCCCCATCATCTGTCTGTCTGATCCTCTTCAGTTCAGCCCATCTCGTCTCACCTGTTTTTTCAATCTTGAAAGCAAACTGCAAAACTGCACCTTTGAGCAAAAGAACTCCTCTCTCCCTCCCAGCCACTGGCTCTCATCAGCTCTGCAAATCATGCATCCCTCAGCCGTACCTGCCTCACCTTGCATGGCTGCATGTTAAACCTGAGCTGCAATGTGTTCTGGTTAAAAACCAAGCAATTAAAAAAGAAAATATCAGCATGTCACTTGCCTGACTTAGAGAAGACTGACAAACATGCCAGTTGGTACAACACGGAAGAGTGGTAATTTCTGTTCTTGTTACACAACATCCTTTTTAAGATGAGGCAAAAAAACCCCTGCAAGCAGCGTCCAACACGTGGCATGCTACGGATTTACACTGTAGAATAGGGTTTCCTGTCTTGTTACCTACTTCTTTTCTCAGAAATGCCATTACTTAGCTTTTTGATCACCAAGAATCACTAAATGTTTTAATACAACTATCTACAGTGATACCAAGATCTCATTTCTGATAAGAAATGGCTGACTTGGAGCCTGTCATCACACACACACAGTCAGGGCAATTTCATTCTTCTGTGCCTTAATTTATATGCCTTTACCAGTTTGGTAAATGCAGACTTACTCTTCCTTTCAAAAAGCAGTTACATTTTCCTTCTCAGCAGTCTAGTGGTGGCTTCCTCCTTCAGTTTAACAAGCAAGAACACACACTCTTCCATTATTTCCAGTTCTAGTTTTTTTGCTGTCTGATCAGCCTTCTCATGTTTAAATGGAAGATGACTTTTTTATCAGATAAGCAGACTGGCTTGGGTAAGCATCTTGTATCCATGTCTGTAATCAGATACAAGTTTGGTCTAAAACCAAAACAAACCCCCAAAACTAGGAACCAGTGAAGGGCTTCCATATTTTTTCCCCCCAACACATACTTTTCAGATGCTATTACAACCTCCTGAGCGTTCTCCAGTTTTGCTGCTTCCAATTTTTCTCCTGCAAAATAAAAATACATTCAATTTACATTTAACAATAGGATGTAGGTGAGACCAATATTGAAGAGCTACAGAAAAGAGAAGCTACATAAAATAGTATCTTTAAGTACGCTTATTTTTTGTGGCAGGTAAGATACAATTCACAAAGCTGGATTAAATTCTTGTGTTCCATTAGTAAGATTCCCTTCCAAAGACTCTTTCAAATTATGTCCCATTCGTTTAAAATTGTTTTTTCTGTCAAAGAAAAAAAATGGTGGCTGAAAGATGTAATAATATTCAGCAAGGAATCACTTGCTTTTCCCCACTTGTTCCATAAAATGCTTGCACTATAATACATAAACCCTGAAGCAGAATGTAGGTTCACGCTACATACGTGTGCTGCATGGCTCCATCTCTTTTCCCAGTCACAGCACAACTGGCTCTCATGATGCAAACACAGCAGTTTAAATATTATGCACCAGTTCCTGAATGGCAATTTGTAACTACTACCTTCTGAAGATTCAAATTTGCAAGTGCTTGTGTGAACAAATAACTTTACACTCTAATGAGCCCAACAAGGAAGAATGAGCCCAACAAGGAAGTTTTGCAAGCTAAGACTCAGTGGTTTTCCCCCACTAGAACAGATCATCTGTTTTTCAGTGTTAACTGAATGATATTTTCAAGGGACCACAAAATTCATCAATCTAGAAACTGACCTGCATTTTCTTCTTTTTGTTGCTGTTTTATTTCATATACACAGTTTTGCGAAATACCCAATTTTTTTGGCCAAATAGGTATAGATAAGATTCTTTGCCCCCTTGGAAACTGTTCTTGTCCAGAGACCTAAGAAAGATAACATGAGCTTTTTTTCAAACAGAAATCTGATTAAAAAAATAAAAATTTAAACTTTATAAAAGATGTCCACTCATTTCAAGTTTTAAGCAAAAAAGCCCCCAGTCCCCTAGAGTAAATCTTCTATAATGGCTTGTCAAATCTGTGTAAAAATAATAACATCCCTTATGTACACCTGCTTTCTTTACTCCTATCAATTTTTTTGCAGCTACCCGATTTTTCAAGATAGTTCTTGTGACACAGAGCTGAGACACTACCAAGAACACTTTTAGCAACATAACAGGATTGAGTATATATGGCTCCCTAGCAGCCACTTTATCTTCATGATGCTTTTCCTCTGGGAGCAAGTAAAGTCAAAGTGGGGCTTGAAACAACTACCCACTAGCAAGAAACACCAGTGGAGCTATTTTGTCATGTTTCCTCATTGTACATACTCCAGTTACTTTCCATTAAATAGCATTTGACACATCCAACAGCTACATACAAGAACTTACAACAAAAAGTAATACAACCCGAAACAGTTAAAGGTTCAGCATCTAATTGCATTTTTGCTTTTACAATTATTCTAGCCACTGCAATTAAAAGTTTATCTAAAATAAGACTCAGCAGGTATTTGATTAAGTAGTTATTTTATCTTACTTAAAGACTGGGACACTTAAGCACAGTGATACAATCATCCTGTGGATAACTGCCTTTCAAGAACAATTAATTTGCTTGCAAGTTTTTAATTTCAGAATGCTAGAAGCAGACACAATATTCTAAGGCACAGCTAATATACCCAAGCTTATTTTAGTAACTCCACAGTAACTTCCACTTTGCAGACTGCATATAGGGCACCAAGATTGGTACCGCAATGGAAATAATACAAGCCCAGTTATGGCATGCTATCACCACTCAAGTATTTCTCTTTAACCAGCATTAACCTTTTTGTTTGGTGAGAAGAGAAAAGCGTAGCCTACCTTTCCTATAGCAAGTCCTTCATAATTTAACTTTCCTTCCTTTATAAATCTGTACAATGGAGAACCAGGAACAGAATTGAAGTCACCACAGATGATAATTGGACAGAAGGTACCATCCTTCTGAGGGGCAACACTAGCAATCTCTGCCAGGAGCATTGCAAGTTGGGTCAGTTTGATGTCCCCTCGCCTTGGGTTATACAGCAGATGTGTATTGGCTATACAGATTGCAGCATTAGTTTTACAATGAAATTTAGGCTGCAAAAGTAACACCAGTCCAACGTTGTCCCTGTCCAAAAGTGGAATATCACGGCGAAAAAATTCCACGGGGTTTGATGAGATCAGGCTAAATTTGGAAGTTTTGAAGCAAATAGCACAGCCATCAGGTTTTCTCCCCGTCCTCATTTTATACTCACAGTGATACCCTGCAAGAAAGGCAATTAAAAACATAAAATACCATTGATATAAATATTTTTTTTAAATTAGAAAAAAAACTCACGCTACTTTTCTCACATGGCAGTCAACACCCAGTCAGAAGTACCAAAGACTATGGAAAGTTCACACAGAAAAGTGAACACAACAGACTTTCTGTCCTGTCTAGCTTCAGTTTAGATACTGCAGGAAACCTGGTCTAGTACCTTTTGTGATGTGTAAGCATCTACGTAGCTTAAGATACCAGGCATGTTCTTTTCTCCTCATGAGGAAAAAAAGCCAAACCAAAATAACAAAAAACCCCACAAGTCATATAAAAGTTTTTTCTGGATTTTACCACAATGGTTTAGGAATAATACCAGTGAAACATTCCAACCAAAAGCCATAATCACTCTAAGTCATAAATCACTTCTAAAATGATTCCTAGAACAAAGGTCTCAAACATAGTTACACAATTATGTTATTATCCAGTTAGCAGCAGGAGGCAAGGTTTCAACCGGGAAATTGAGACACTTATCAAATGACAGTATCGGAGTTCAAACCAGTCCCCCTGGAAAATAGCAATTTGCAAAGTTCTTCATTTTATGTAGAGGTGAAACACAGATTTTAATAAGACCTTATCCATGCAAGAAAAAAACTAAATGATCTTGAAACAGTATGTAGTTTTCGTCATTTTAAAATGCTTCTCTGCCCAGCCCATGCCAAATGACTTCATGAAATACAGCCCCATGAAGTGGAGTGAGGTGAGCTCACACCAGTGCTGAAACAGGGGATTCCCATGCCCCTCTCCCAGCTCCAGGCTATGTGCTCCTACCACTTGTTGTGGCACTTACTCTTAACTCAGTAAGCCAATAGAAAACTCATCCAGGAAAGTAAAATTAGTCTGGATAATATTCTCCTGGACTGGTGGATTTCACCAGTGTAAAGGTCTAGAGAGTGCCAGAACTAGCCCAGGAGAAGGGGCAGGACATGCATCTGGGAGCGGGGAAAGAGGAAGAACTCCAGCAAGTTCCATATCCTCTTGTGGAGTAGCAGGAAGCTCAGTTGCCCACAGCAGCCTGGCCTTACAGTGTTGTTTCACATTTCAAGTGGATTTAAATCAGTACTGCCATTACTCTACCTTCTTTACAAACACTCAATTCTGGGAACTAGACTACCTCCAACCAACAAGAAAGAAAAAAGCATCAGTCCAGTGCTGGTCCTTGAACTGTCTCCTCCTGGCACCAGACAAGTACCAGTGCCAGGAACACAGCGGGGCCCTCGGACCAGAAGGCGGTGTAGGGCACAAGATATTTAGACTGGTTCAAACCACCATGGAATCACACTCCTAGCAGCATGTTCCTTACCATAAATTCATGTGGGAGAGTGATAAGATAGTACTAGTACAAGAACTACTGACCATGGATAAAATTCAGTGCTGATATTTGGAAGGTTTCAAGCCAGAAAAAACATGCCCTAGAAAAGCTATCCAATGGGAATACTGGTAGAAAACACTAAGGTAGTTTCAAGAGAGCACTTGATGAATTTTTAAAAGGGGGTACACAACCTTGTTGCATGTGATAGCAGGAGACTTGATTCTATAATCTAAGAGAGGTATTTTGAGGAACATACTGGGGTGAGGAAGAAGAGAATGTATTGGTCACAAGAGTTTCATCATACCCAGAGATTCCAAACTTGACTTGATCTCTGTTCTATAGTGGTCTTCTTGGACTTCTTGTAAACAGAGTACCTAAAGCAAAAGTTTGCAATTAAAAGATATTAGCAAGTACATCAAAATATCACCATATCATATCTCTGCTGGCCAGTCTGTATAGGTATAAAAAAAAAAATTAAAAAAATTCTGAGGCTTTTTGCCTCCATAATCCCATGACAGGACTCACTCTCCTGCACAAAATGCTCCTTCAGATTGTGAAGAAAGCCCCACTTCCTCCCACCCTTTCTCAGACAGACATACATTTTCAGATGTGAAGTTAAATTTAATCAAAGTAGTGACGTGCTAATACGTTCTCAGCAGTTTAGGAGAAGGCTAAATGCCAGAGCAGTGGGATGAAGAGGCCAAGGGCACACTTTTCATTAACTACAGCGTGGACAAGTTTCCATATTATGACAACCTGAACCACAGATTAACCTCAAACCCCATGAAGAGAGTTCTGAGCATCTTGGAGCCTTCTCCCTGCACACTGCAGTAACATACAGATTTACAAACCCCCTGGGGCTCTGGCAAAGAACTGAGTTCCTGAAGGTTAATGAGTTAGCACTGCCGGCTGAACTACAGCAACAGACTTCACTTACCCAGCTGACACTAGCTCATTCCCAAACAAGACTCAAATTTTAGGCAATATTGACTATAAAGTCTCCACTTTCAGGTTACAGTTCAAAACAATGAATTACTTAGAAGTCTATGTCCTTTAGCAAGTAATTCCTCTGCACAAAGGGCACCTGCACCTACTAGGGTCTGTGAGCAGCTGCTGATCATGACTCAATACAAGGCATCACCTCTTTACCCCAGTGCTGTGTTGTGTGGCCCTGCGGACTTTAGCAAGTACCCTGAACTGAACTATTCTTTACTAGAGGGGCTGTCTTTGGCTCTAGCCCTTCCATGCTGGAGAACTCTCTGCTACCACTAATAGCACCAGGCAGATCCTCCCCAGAGTCCCTCTAGGTGGACCTTTGGCCTATGCAAGCATAGCTGTCCTTATACTCAATGCCTTATTTGCAGCACTCTACTCAAGTGTGCTTTAGGCACACACTGAGAAATATTTATGTGAAGAAAGAAGGTGTTTGAATTATTAAAAAAAAAAAAAAGCAGCTTATCATCAGAACCTCAAAGTCATGTCAAAGACCATTACAGGAAGTTCTGGACAAAAAAAAGGCAACTATGAGCGATATGTACTGCAGAGTTTGGTGCTGCTGTAAGTTCAAACCGCACAGAATCCACTAATTGCATAAGCACAGATCAAAACTACTGTTAAGCATGATATAACTAAAAGCTCAGTTGGATTCACTAGACAGCCCACCTATCAAAATAAAGAACAGCAACAATTTGCTACTCCAGTTTATCAGTTCTTAGGAAATATCCACATGCTCATTTTCTACTCACATCCGCATCCAGCTGTTTGATTTCTTGTAGGATGTTGGGAAATCTGTACGTCCAGATTAACAAGCGTTGCCTGCAGTGTTTGTACAGGTGGGAGTTATCTTCTAACAAATTCTGTGAGAGGATATTGTAGGACATGACTGTAAAGTCAAATTTTGCCTCACTTTCTGTGTTGCTTTGGTCAGTTTCTTTATTTTCAAAGATTTTCATTGTTCTACTGTGCTGACAGAAATATTCCCAGTGTCTTTTGATGGTTCCTGTTAAAAGCACACAAAACAGAAAAAGTTATGTAATAGACCACGACTTCTTACTGCTCTTAGAAATTGTTCTACTGACAACTATGTCTTTCAAATTGCTTAAGCAATGCTAAAAGCTGATTGGATTAGCAGTGATTTAGACCCTCTGTTTAAGATGAAGTTTATATAAGCATCAGTAAAAAAACAAAACAACCCCCAAAACAGAGCACAAAATGATTATACGCTCTGGATTTCAAACTGCTTTGAAATTAGGAAACTGGCATGTTCTAAGTAGATTGTTGCAGTCAGACTATACCACCCTGCTCCCTGTAGAAAGGCTGTCAAGCTGGTAAGACAAATCCAGTCTGTTGACATAGTCTTACACTACCTTCTGCCACTACCTACTCAGTGAAGATGGGGTATGTCAGTCTGGGAAACACCGTATAGAGCAGCATATGGGCATCTTGTTGATCTCTCTATCCAGGACTAACAAAGGGTTAGAAATAGAGGTTCATCTCTAGACTGTGCAGTCTGACAAACTCAGCCATAAGCTGCAACAGGGTTTATTACAAAGGTCCCAAAACAGATAGTGAACTTGATTTCCCTCAGTGAGATTAAGAAATTAAAAAATTAATAAGGTTCAGAATTACCAAGAACTTCTGAAAAGGTTTACTTTGCCTTTCTGGCATTCCTAGTTTCATACTCATTATTAATATCATTATATGAAAGTTTATAAGAATATATCTGCCCAGCATTAAGCATCCAATTATTTTTCAGATATGTATTTCTCCACCTACAAAACTCATGAATGAAGATGCCTTTGAGCCTTTATGTCCCAACTCCTCTGAGAGCATGCAGAGGTCCAGTTATCCATGCAATCAACTAGTGGGTGATTGCAGTTATTGCTGTTGGTATCTGCCCCATTTGGGTAGTAAATTTCATCACTGTGCTTCCATTATTCAGGACTTTATCTAGTATTTCCAACGAATACAGCAAAGCTTTAAGCACCATTTCTATAGTGGGAGAGAAGCTGCATCGCTCCTCAGCAGGTATCTTTAACTACTGTCACCTTACAATATGTGACCAAAAGATAACTAGGAAGGACCACAATGCTAACTACTCTCAGATAGAGATATGTCAAAATATACTCGCTAAGGGGGTTGAGAGAGGACTCAGCAATAAAGGCACAAAGCAAACTCCCTTCCTTCAGCTCCTGAAGACGAGTATGATAAGGCTTCTAAGCCTTAAGGATATTTGTGTCCAAAAATCCCCTTGGGATGCTGATGGCATCAGTCGCCCTTTTCAGTCATAATACAACTTCCAGTTTATTTTGTTAAGGAAGTGATTTATGCAAGAGAGGACCAATTTTGACTGTGTCCTTCTACTTGTTTCACAGTAGGCAAAACTATAAATATCTGTGATAGTAAAACATTTGGGTGCTATAAGCTGAAGGAGACACTTTCAAGTTTCATGAAAGTCTGTTACTGAGTTGGGTAGACATCTTTGCATTTCTTACTGTATTTATCTGGAGAAGCGCATTTGCTGTTTGCTGTGCCAGTCATGGTCTGATACAAAACTTGCTAACATGCCAGTGGCAGAATACAGTTGTACAAACAAAACCACACAATCACACTGGAGGCAAACACTGTTCAACTTGGTTATCTAGGTCACAGATAACTCAACTGGCTCAGAAAGAAGCCAATTCAGGTCCAGCAGGGCTCATGAGCCCAGGTACAGTACAAGGAATGAAGCTATACAACTGCCAGCCCAGCTCAGCCCTGTAGCAAGTTAGCTAAATCTTTTTACTTTGAAAGAGTTCCCAAATTGTTCCCAAATTAACAGGCTTGATCTGGCAAGAGACACCTGAGAGAGTGTTGTCTGAACCGAGCTCAGGACTCCCTGGCTGAGCAAGCCCTCGCATAACTGACTGTGTTCTACCGCCAAGGACAGCAAACCTAGCTCCAGCAGACTGTTTGACAGCACAAAACACAAGCTTACAGTTTCATAATGCTATTTGGTCTGTAACATTTTAAAGACAGATGTTTGCTTGAGAGAGGTGCCAAGAAAAACAGTAACTCAAAAGGTGCAGGCAATATTGCTCATAACTTGTTAGATGTGTTGAGCATTACAAATAATCATGGAAAATGAGCAAAGAGCATCTTTTACCTTTATTGCTGCTATGTTTTTCTTCATTCTGGGCTACAGAAAGATATAATGCCTCCTTCTGATTAGAGAAGTTCGTTTCTTCTTCAGGATTTGAAGTATCGTGCTGGCCACTGAGTCTTCTCTTCTTTGTCAGTGGTTCTTCTCCCTCAGATTTCATACTGGGGTTAGGTAGGTGAAAGCAAGAACTCTGCATGAAGGTATCAAGCTGCCAATTAGAGTTCTGAAATTGTCTCCAAGGTCCAAAAAACGGAGGGAGTCTCCAGTTTGCTGAGAAATCAACCGGAACAGGAAGTGGAAAGGAGGCCCAGGGATAGTATCCAGCCCATCTCATACAGTTGGAAACTGGGCTGTTCAAGGCAAGTATCTGAGAACCATTCCAGTGGGCGATCCAGTCTCTGCCCAGCCTCTGCACATGACGGGGCAGCATGGAGTGACTACCAAAGAAAACACGTTTCATTACTTACACACAAATACACCCACCTGTCGAATCCTATGGATGCAAGTCATCCTGGTCACGACTTACACAAGATATTCTTTCTGTACAAGCTAACACATACAAGATATTCAAACCTTTTTAGATACATAAAATTTTAAATATCTTGTATGTAAATTATATGCAAAGTGGGACTTTACAAAGTGATCTTGTATCTTTTTTCCCCCTTCAGATTTACAAACGCCATGTAATTTTCAAACTCGACCCATCTGAATAACTATTTACAATTTATTTTCGCCTTGTTGAATTCAAATACCAGATCTTTCAGGTGCTCAGTAGAACGACCTTTACAAAGTGTCATTTTTTGCATGCTGCATTAACTTTATAATACGGCTGTTTGAAAGGAATCAGAAAACCACTTTCCTTCAAGCGGTCAGAAATCTGTGAAAAAGCCATTGACTTGTCTCAAACCACAATGCCAGCAAGACAGGGAAACAGAGGTACTAACTCTCACGCCATCTCTGGCACCAATTTATGGAGTAAATTTGTATTCTTATTTGTTCTCCTGGTGGGAAAACTGCATCTTAGTGATTACAGCCATAAAAATAAGGTGGGTTTTTTCTTTTTTTCCCAGAAAAAAAAAAAAAAAAGAAATAAAGTCTGAGTCTCAACAGAAGTGCAGGATGAAAAGATGAATGACATCGACTTGTCTCAGCTTCCTCATTGTTTAAATAAGAAGGCGTATGTTGAGTTTACAAACAAAAGAGATCAGAGCTTGGTGCGCCTGAAGTTGAACAGAAGCGAGAACCTCCTAGCTGCCCCTCAGCCCAGCAAATAAACCTAAATACAACTTTCAGCAAAACCACCTTGTCCTGCAACAGCACTTTCCACCACCGCGCACCAGAAGCGGCTCCACAGACACATAAGCAAAGCGCCCCGCAGGGCACCACGGCTTTTGGGATGGAGCTGGGAGGAAGAGGCACATCTCCTTAGCGAAGGCCCCCTGAAACACCTGCTTTAAGGGAAAAGCGCTGAGAAAGGATCCCTTCCTAAAAGCCCAGCCCCAGGCGAGCACTTCCCCACAACCACCTACCCCCGGCAAAGGAAAACCCCACGCCCGCGCTGTGTTTTTGTTTACCGCGGCCCTGCTCGGCCTAATGGGGGGTGTTTAAAACAAGTGACTGTCAGTCACCCCCGAGCCGGGCCGGGCCAAGCCGGGGGTTCTGCTCCCGCGGCCAGGCCGCTTCCCGGTACCCGTGTCTGTCCGTCCGTGTGTCGTCCCCCTCACCCCAACTGGGGTTGGGCTGGGACTCGAGGCCATCCATTAAGGGGCAGTTCCACCACCGCCGGAGCCGCGCCAGCCCCCGCACAGGCCGCCTCGGCCTCCGCCCGGACGCGGCGGG